>NC_058128.1:3513333-3847500 GCF_914725855.1 Thunnus albacares | reverse complement strand
AGATGTTCAAAATACAAGTATAAGAAATACAAAGCTATGCTTATAAACCTGTTCAGTTTACTGTCCTTCACCTGTACTGACACACAGCGACTAAAACCTGAAGACGCACTGAATCAGAAGAACGTGTACAGACATGCATAACATCTCTCCCTCTCTCTCTCTCTCTCTCTCTCTCTCTCTCTCTCTCTTTGGCAGGCTGAGTCCGCGTCTGGCAGGGATTCAAACCGACCACCCTGTGGGGGCTGGCAGACTGTTCAGCTGCTGCCGCTGCCTGGCTCAACAGACGCTGGTTCCAGTCCCCGAGGCAGAGCTGCAGCCACACGGGAGACCGGGACGCTTTATGCTAAACAAAACACTGCCAGATGAAGTTTTACTCGCACGACGGGGTGCATGACGTCACTGCTTCTCCTGCAAACTTGCAAATGTTGAAATGTGAAAATCTGTAAAGTTCAAGAGCTACGAACAGAATGTGTGCTTTGACATTTGTGACCATCTATAGAAAACGCAGCTCATTTTACTTTTAAAATGAAGATCTTAGATTGTAGAAATGGATGCATTTAGTGCAGACTGAATGATTTTATATGTCTGTACATGTTCAAGTTGTTTTAACACATCAAGAGACTAATTCCTCTTCTTCAGTTTTGGAGCTGCAACTTCTAGAAAATCTCAGACAGACAATCTGGAGTTCACACTTGAACCACAGTTTTTCTTTGATTTACTTGATTTTAAGGTTTGATTTGCTTCAGGTAGGTAAATATTGACATATGGATCAAAATAAGTTCCTTGTTAAGGTTTGATAAATGTCTTTGTTTGGGTTAAAATGACTACATACTACTTTTTACGTCTTACTACTTATATAATAATAATTACTACATGGTTAACAGTTAGGGGACTATTGGCGTTATGGTTTTAAAATATGATGATGTTTGATTGACCCGTCCAACCCCCCGTACATCCTCCCTATGTGGACTTTGTCGCTCTGCTCCCGTCATACTTGCTACGACCACTAGAGGGCTTCTGTCACCTGAATGTAAATATATGATGTTTTGACTGAATTGCATAAAGCATCCACCTGTAGGCTCTGAGTCTATGTTCCCAAACGGAGGAAGTTAGCGTCGGTGCGTCCTTGTGGGGGCTGACGAGGTCGTAGCCTCGACGCCAAAACACCGATTCACATCATAACTTTACAAATCAGAGGGCGGTTTGGCATTCAACAGTCTCCCGAACGTTACAAGTAAACATCCGACAACAATACTTTCTGGCCTCAAAACACTGATACAACACAGCAAAGTGGTTTCATTTGACGGATTTTTACTTCTCTGCCGCCGCAGCAGCACACAGTCATAACCTCGGTTAAGCTCTACAAAGAGAGTCCCGCACTCTTATAAACGCTGTTGAAAACAGAGAGCGCGCCCTCCTTTAAACATTTTAAACTTAAACACGGTTGAAGGACACTGACAGGTCTGCAGTCACCGAGCTATGAGACACTTTTTTAATGGTGTTGGAGTTGCTGATGGTGATTTTTCAGTTTTTGTTTGGTGTATTTTTTTTTTTCATAAAGTGTAAGCTTATGATTTATTAAAACTGATTTTTTTATCTTCCTTCTTTTTAACCTCCGCCCAAGGACTACAGATGAATATGTATCTATATCTGGTGTAATATATATATGTATTGTCCCTGCTAAATAAACAATACAATAAATATTAAAACAGATGAAAACAGAGGATCAGATGCTGCTCTATGGTAGTTCTTAAGAAGAAGAAAGACAAAGATAAAACACCTCCAACAGAATGAGAATATTTATTATTGGGATATTTCCTTTAAAGGTTTCTGATTAATAATTGAGCGTTCTGATCAAAGAATAAGCCTCCACTACGCAGTAAAATCACTTTTCCGTCTCTTTGATTTTTTTTTTTCCTCTTTTAGACAAATTGCTGCTCAGCTTGTCTTTCATTAAACATGACAGTTTACATTTGAATTTTTTTGCTCTCCTGCTTAGAAAGGATTTACCCTTTATCCAGCTGGCTGTTGATGTTAGAAGTGGGTCAGTAAGTTTTCACTTTTCATCAGCACCAGTCATCATACAAATGAGTCAAATCAGTTTCATGCTGCCACAGTTTGTTCAAGCCTCTTGACAAATAGAAAGTATAATAAATTTTACACTGGAGAGATTGTTTTTAGCCTCATAGTGACAGATTCAATGAAAAGGAATAATCCTGTATAGTTGTTACTACTTTAATAATTAAAAATGACGACTTGTGTAGTTTTCACAACACACTTGTCTTCATTAGCCGTCCTGTCATCTCTCATCCTGTTTCAGCCTCATTAAAACATAAAAAAAGCCTCCAGTGGGTCGGCCATATCTGCCGGGGAGGTTGACTCTGGTTGCTATGGTTCTACTGTTGCCACGGTTACACGTGTGTATCGTGGGCGGGGTTTTGTAAACCCGCAGAGGGAGGGGAAGCCGAAAAAGGGAAAAACGACGCAAAAGCTGAGCCCAGAGAACTGCTGAGGCGGGAGATCCGGGGAAGAAAAAACCCCGGCATCAGGAAGAATGATGATGAGTCAGAAAGCAGAGACACACACACACAGAGAGAGATGAAGGGAGGTCTCCTACTTAGATTTAGTAAAAGCCAAGAAAATACGAGAGACAGATGGATGGATGCTGAGCAGAAACTCAACTATTACCTCTGACACCACCAACACACACACACACACACATATATACAGCCACTTCAGTTTGCTCTGAGAGCAAATAGGGTGAATAAATTTTCTCTTTACTGAATATAAATGAGTGAAAACAGAAGAAGAAGAGACACAGTGACAATTATAACCAACTCTGCAGCTCTACAGATGTTTTTTTAGCCTCTTGTGGCTCACAGTTTTTTGGCAAGAAAAAACAAGACAGTGGAACGTCTGGTAGCTTGGTGGAGCCCAAACCAGAGATAAAAGGAGTGAATACTGGACTTACACTCATCCTTAAATAAGGAAATAAAGACATGTGTAAGATATTTCCTTAATTTATACAGTACATTTATTTAAGCTTAATAACACATCATGATGAAATTGTTTAATGGTGAATTATCATGATGGCAGTCGAACAAAAAAATTAGAAATACAGTGTAAATTCCAGTAAACGTGCTAAACTTGCTTAAAATTATATTTTGTTTCTTTCATACATATTTATATTACACCATTCAGACTGTGACGGGATCTGTGGTGTAAAAGAACGTACATTTTAATTATTTCAGCGCTAAAACTTACAACCTAATTAGCACAGCAACACCGAGGGATCAGACCATGGATGTATTATAAGAGCTGGATACCGGACTAAAAATGGCGCCCATTCAGTCCTATAGGAACTGCTCGGCTGGCGCATACGCCAAAAAAAGTTTCTAGCTTCCGGGTTTGCTTCCGCGTTGTGCGGCCCACTGAATATGTGCTCGGCCCATAGACTTTACATTATGATGATGTCACGGATTTTTAAATCGCTTTTCTCGGCTCGAGGAAAGTTTCACAAATATAAAACTTTCATGGATCAAAAGTTCATAATAGAAAGAGTCATAATTGACGTTGTTTGCAGTTCGAGGCGTCCTGTCAACAGTTTTGCAGACGTCTGTTTTACAATGGTGGTCTATGGGGGAAAATCCTTTTTGGGCTGCAGGGGGATTTTTCACTGCAATACCGCAAGTGGCCACTGGGAAAAATTGGCTTACTCTGCCACCTACTGGTGAGTCCAACACATGAAACTGAAATAACAAACAAAATATTTAATTCAAGGGATCTGGCAGGTATTACAGGTGTAATATTTACCAAAAAGAAAACTGACCTTAGCAGCATTATCTCCAGATTGATGCTTAATGCTAGGGTCATTTTTTAGTAAAAAATATAGTAATTACACTTTGTCACTTGTAAATCAAAAAACATCCTGACTGACTAAAGAACAGAGGAGGCTACAGTATATTTCCTAACAGTATTAACATCTGAAAAGCTTGCAAACCCTCTTCATACAGCTCCAAACACCTCCACCAATCAGACGACGGGGCAGCCTTTATGTAGCCTACAGGTACGATCACATGACACTCCCTCCATTTCCCGTTTTCTTCAGATTAAAGCATACGTTTCCTGTTGTGGTGCAAATGTGCAGGTCAGAGTTTTCCTTTGTTCACCTTTCAACGAGTGAATGAGCTCATTCGGCCAATAGGAACACTATGTTTGGAAACAGAGAAGTTATTCTAATGTGTTTCATCACTATTTTTAGTACATTATCACACTGCCAGACTACATGTTTTACAGTTTGTGATTTCTCTGATCAACATCAGAAACGTGACAAAGTGAAATTTCATTAAATGGAAATGTAATGTAACCATACATTAAGAAGCAAAAGGGAAAACTAAAGTCCATAAAGTCAGCACAGCTGCTCATAAAACAAATGGCTGTATAGTGATAACTGAAGGTGACCTTAATAGATCAATTCAGATTATGGCAGCTGGACAGTTAGAGGACGTCATTTAGAGAGATTCTAGTCAGGAAAATCAAACTGAAACTGTGAAAGGAGAAGAGAGATATCAGGGCTGAAGTCAAAAATAACTTAATTCAGACTGAAGTTGTGACACTCTTGGCACAGTGAAAGTTGGGACTTGTTAAAAGTAGATCAGCACTATTGTCAATGCTTTGCTCCGGGGGTCCTCTAGGGAGGATTGTCTGGCGTGACAACATACAGTCTTGGGGGATCCATGTTAGTGACACAGAAGTGTAATGGACTACTTTTTATTTTTAGAAATTACATTACAGTTGCTTGCATGCTTAAAATAAAGTTACTTGCATAATTTCAAACTAATTATGCAATGATGCACTAAATTAAAACCAGAGAGACGGTGGGAAGTAAACAAACTCTTCCTTATATTCTTTCTCTCCTGGTTTCAACCCTATCACCTTCATCCTTTCCTTCCTTTGCCACTCCGTCTTTCTCTTTGTCTCTTTCTCTCTCAGAACAAAGCAGATCTGTGCCTTTGATCATCCTCCTCTTCCTCTCCTCCCTCCGTCTGACCCTCGCTGATAAATATTCATTCATCTCTTCAGCAGAAGGGGGGACTGAATCTGATTTTCACTCTCTGTTTGGATGGGAGCTCCTCGCAGCTCTGTGGCAGCCAACACAAAACGATTCTTGGTTGTCATTTGGCACAAATACTGTTTACATCGACACATCTGTGAAACTGTAAAGACTTACACGGTGTCTTCCACTCTGACTGGCTGAATTTGAAACTAACATCATCAACAACAGCCTGAACAAACTCTCAACCCTCCTGCTTAATTAATCTTTGTATGACTGCTGGCAGGGTGGGAATATATCAGTGGCCACCAGCCAATTGCTAGTAAGTTCGCAATTTGATTTTGGATAATAGCCTGCATAATGCTGCATAGTTAAAGACCGACAGGAACTGAAATAAGAACCACACTGCATCTGGACCACAGGGACTTGTGATAAGAGCCTGTGTGGTGAATTCTGGACCAGTTGGATTCTGGCTAAGAGCCTCGCTGAAGACTTCTGGGCCTTATGGGAACAAGAACCAGCTGGCCTCAAGGTTTAGGATATAGGGCCTATGTGCCGAGTTCTGTATCAGTTAAGATTCAGTTGGATCAGCCTCCCTGCAGAATGACCAGTTGAAGCACATTGCTGCATCTGGACCAGTTGGACATAGGACAGGACCCTACCCACAACGGTCCAGACCAGTTAGATCCAGGCTAAGAAGCTTGTTGCAGAGTTTTGGATCATTTAGGAAAACTTAACATTATCTGAACTAGTTGGCCCTGGGACAAGAGTCTGTCTGCAGGTTTCAGACCAGTTGGTTCAAGGCTACAATGCTTGGTACAATTTTAGACCAGTTGGACCTAGGCTGAGAGGGCTTGGGGAAAGACCAGTTGGATCCAAACTTAGAGGCTCGTTGCAGAGTTTTGGACCATTTGGACATGGACTAACAACCCTGGCAGCATCTGGACTGGTTGGCCCTGGGACAAGACTGTGCCCACAGGTTCCAGACCAGTTGGTTCAAGGCTACAATGCTTGGTACAATTTTAGACCAGTTGGATCCAGACTTAAAGGCTTGTTGCAGAGTTTTGGACCATTTGGACATTGACTAACAACCCCGGCAGCATCTGGACTGGTTGGCCCTGGGATAAGACTGTGCCCACAGGTTCCAGACCAGTTGGATCCAGGCTGAGGGTCTTTGGGGCAGATTTTGGACCAGTTGGATCCAGGCTAAAAGGCTCAGTGGTGAGTTCTGGACTAGATGAACCTCAGATAAGAGCCTGTTTGTGGAGTTTGGGACCATTCAAAGACAAGCTAAGAACTCCACAGCTTCTAAACCAGCGATTCCAGTAGATTAAATTGATTATCAAGAAAAAAGGTGACTGAAGGTTATGTGACTAACATAATTTAGCAACAGAGACGGTTTCTGGTCTGTGACCTGCTATAAGACATCAGAGCGAAAGTAAGAGAGGAGACAGTTTGTGTGTTCAGCTCTGTGACTCTAATCGTTTCTCTTTATATTCTTGTTTTCCTGACAGTCCGCCCGCACTCCCATTATTCACTCTGTGTGTGTGTGTGTGTGTGTGTGTGTGATGTTTAAATTGCTATATAAAGCCAGTTGGCCAAACCAATCTGTCACAACCATGAGACCTTTGATTTATGACATCAAAACTACACAGCTTTGTGTATCTGTGTGTGTGTTTCAGTGTATTTTGGTGTTTTGATGCATTCTGTCAATTAAATCGAAACAGAAGCACAACGAATCAGAGCAGAATGGTTCAGTCTGAAGAGAAACAGACTGACACAGAGAGACATACACAGAGAGAACATATACTGTATGTAACACTGAATACTAAACACTGTACTGAACTACATATGACACTTCGAATAAGCCACAGCAACTCTACCCTACATAAACATGTAAACTCATAAATAAAATAGAGTTTATTTTAAGTCACAAAATGACAAAAGTGCATTGGATTTAATGGCATTTCTATTATTTAAAGGATAAAGATGGCGTTTTTCTATATTTTATTTACCCATGAAAAGACCAACAATGTTTCTCAATACTTTCTTCTTCACCTCAGCTGAGTTGCTGAGTTGTAGTTTTTAGCAAATGTTACTCAAACAGGAGGAAATGGTAAAGTTTTTGGGGACTATTTTCAGCAGCGGATGAATCCACATTTGTTGTTCTGGTGAATATTTCTGGCAGCAGGATGGTTTAGTGATGAAGGAACATGTCAACCAGTGCAGCTGTGTGGCTCCTTGGTGAGTTTTTAATTAGTTTTTGGACAACACAGAGGAATAAGATATATTTGGATATTGGTTTTAGTCTTGTAATTGGATGTATTGAGAAGAAGAAAACATACAGTGGTGAACAGTGACCGCTGGACTAATCAAATCATCTCCCAAAGTATTTAACTTTATAAACTACCATTAAAAACACAGCCATGATCTCTCTCTTAGAGGTGCAATCTTACTTGGTTTTAAGGCCACTACAGATTTTAGCTTCATTTAGTTGTACTGTCATGGTCTTACACAAACAAACAGAGGGACGACCAATCACAGAGCTTCCTAGTAACTTGCCAAAATAAGATCCCAATTGGGTGGGAAACGGATTAATTTTCTTGTCTGTGCTTGATTCATTGTAGTGGTGTTGGGAAGATTGATTTTCTGGTAAATTACATTGAAAAAAAAATATTTAAAAAGATATGTACAAGAAAAGCTTTTTACAGTTAGATTTCGATTTATCTCGGCTCTCTTTGAGGGCGCTGACACATGAGAGAAGTAGTCAAGGTGGACTGGATGCTGATAAAAATGCTACTTTTCTGGAATATTGATGCATGTCGACGCAGGACGGTACAACACTGACACGTTTCAAC
The DNA here is from genome assembly GCF_914725855.1 of Thunnus albacares. NCBI lineage: Eukaryota > Metazoa > Chordata > Actinopteri > Scombriformes > Scombridae > Thunnus > Thunnus albacares. The sequence goes on along the minus strand of NC_058128.1, from coordinate 3,839,589 downwards.
CCGTTGCTGGTGTTTGTTTCCCTTTAGACAACTAGCTTTTACATAAATGAGGGTCCACAAACGTATTATGTCAAATTATCATTGTCACTGAGGATAACGGGGAAGATGTAAGAATGTAAATATAAAGGATGGAAAAAATCAAGATGGAAAAAATTACATCAAGAAAAGTTACATTTATCTGATGATACAATACATTTGTTTCGTGTTTCTTTTTCTTTTGAATTCTTATATGTTTTTTTTCTTTCTTCATTTGTGGTTTTGTATATTAATTTTTGTATCACACGTGTTTATTTGCCGTTGGTATTGTACTCACCAAATTACAAGACATAATGTACCATATATATTATACACACTTCACGCACACACTCACACACACACTTACATGAAGTCTACTGTCACTGCGTTTGTGGTTCATTATAGCTATTAAGCACAAGGAGTGTGTGTGTGTGTGTGTGTGTGTGTGTGTGTCGTGCTGCCTCCTGCTCATGTCCAAGGCTAATTAACAGTCCATAAACAAACATCTAACACCCAGAGAGTGTTTCTTTGTGTGTGTGTGTGTGTGTGTGTGTGTCCATGTCTTTGTGTGTGTAAGGCTTATTAGTGAGGCTGAACACACTCCTGCAGCCACTAACACAGTAGGTGATCTCACACACACACACACGCACACACACAGAGCGCTAAATATAACTGTATTCCTCTCACACATCATTATTGATTAAACCTTCCTGTCCTTCAGTACTGAAACAGCAGAGGAGACTGCGAGTAGACGTTTGTGTCCAACATCTGAAGATTAATAAATATTTTCCAAAGTAATTTTCTTCAGATTCACAAATATAACTTCAGTTGTGTTTCAATGATATTGTATTATGTGTCTATTACGTTGTAAATGACGTCAAACATGACCAAACAATGTTTCTATTCCTGGAGATTGAAGGTTAAAGTATACATAGTAGAGAAAACACACACACACACACACACACACACACACACACACCCACATCTCAGTTAAACCAAGCAGCAACTACCACAACTTGAAGCTGAAATACGTTTAAGTGTCACCAACTGACCACCATTCAAAATGTCTCAACCTTTCTATTGGTATTATTGTTCACTCTGCTTTAATAATAATGACAGTACTTGTAATATTTTTAGGGTGAAGTGTTGAGTATTTGATCTTATTTGTAATTAAAACCAAACAGGTTAGATGGACTAAATTGAAATTACAGGCCTCAAAGTACAACTTCAATGCAACAAACGTGTGACCACTGAAACAAAAATGATCACACCTGTGACTTCCAGTTAAGACTAACTGCCTCAACAAGGTTATAAAAGAACCTGTGAACAACACAGCTTTCTCACTTTTGGCCTGGGTTGTGTCTCGTGCAACGTGGCTCCACATGGTGAGGAAGCACCTGAACAAGTAAGAAACCAGACTGTGAGACTTCATAAAGATGGGAGAAGGTATAAAATCATCAGTAGGATACTGAACAGAAGCTAAAACACGGCTGTAGAAGCGGTTAGGAGGAAACATACTACCAATAACAGAAGGCGAAAAATGATGATTCACTATTTATGCAGCCTTGCATGGAAAAACAAACAATCACTTCAGACTCTGCACGAGGATTATCTGTGGAAGTTCAGCGACTGCTCAGACAGCGTGAAGGACGTCTCATGAAGTCGACCTCTACGGACGACGTCCAAGAAGAAAACCATTGCTCACAAACGGCACAGAAGAACTTGCAGAGAAGCCTTGTTAACATTGGCGACACGTTCTTTGGTCAGTAAATTAGTTTGGATCAGATGAGGTCCAGCGTGTTTGGCGTGGACCTGGAGAGGAATACCACAGTGACTGCACGGTGTTGACTGTTAAACATGGAGGTGGGAGTGTGCAGATGTGGGGCTGCATGAGTGCAAACCATGTAGAAGACATTTATAGACGTACCCAAATGTAAAGGTGACTCCCAAATCTCAAGAAGCAACCTGACGATGATCCCAAACAAGAGTTTTTAAAAGAAGAAGACTGTCCAAGTGTGTCCCCCTGACCTGAATCCAACAGAACACCTTGAGAGTGTTTTAAAGAGGAAGACAGAGCGACAAAATCCCTCCGGCGAAGAGCAGCTGAGCAACAATCATGTGTGAAGAATGACAGAACGTCTCTCTACAGATTCGTTGTAGCCGGGTATCATCCTGCCCAGGAGGATCAGATCTGTCATCAAAAACAAAGGCGGGCGTACCAAATGTTAAAAAAATAAAAGCATAGAGTCTCACTAACGGAGGGTGTGCTGATTCTAGCTGCAGTTTGTTCTTAAACATGGAAATTTCGTTATAGTTTAATGAGTCAAACGTTCTGTTTTTCAAGTAAATTGGCTTAATTCTACTAAATGGAAGAGATTTGTAACTGCTTAACATTTTAGTGACACTGACTCAGTTTTGTTATATAGTGTAGATGTCTAGACTGATGTCAGATGATGTGGGAGGATTCAGTGTCTCAGGATGAACCGTCTCTTCTGGGTTTATCTGGTCTGAGCTAATATGTCATTTGATTTGTGTCGTGTTATACGATATGTGCCAAATCCACAAAAGGATCGTTCTCTGCTTCTGCTGCCACGGAAACCTGTGAAAACGAGACGAAAAGATAGCGTGTAAAGGGTGAAATGCACCGCAAACAGCACACAGCGCTGCCGAACAAACACTGTCACGGTGCACCTGTTCCATTATCACGTATGTAAATGAGGTAATGTTCATTGGCATTACCTCAAAATTGGCACCTTTCTATGCAAAAACAGTCTAATTCACAAATACCGGCGTTAATTGCCAAACGCAGTTAGGGTGGAGTTATTAGCATCTTCAGAGAGCTGGTGTTACCTCACTCCTCTCTCTGTCTCTCTTCAAATCTTCAAATTTATGAGGCTTGAATGACATTGAATTGATATTGAATGATATTATGAGCAAAATATACAGTCAGACATTGGAGGGGGGGGGAAGGGGGGAGGTAGGGGGATCAAGTGGTGTTGTAGGCTTATCTCGGATTTAAAAAATAAGAAATAACAGCGCTGACGGAGCTCAGGATTCATCCGTACAGTAAGAAGCTGCTTTATTACAAACAATTCCACCTTGTAAACCTGCAGACGTGCAACAAAACACAGAACAGTAATTACCGTCACATCCTGAGCGATCCGGTGTTAATGAAGTTACCGCCGCTGTGCCGCTGCTTCTCAGTTTGGTGACAACAAACTGAACATCAGTACTGACGTTTCTGATGCATTCAGTGACACCTGAACATTACTGTAAGATTCAGACATTGCCGGAGTCACATTAATAGCTGTTTTTTGATATTTGACGTGTCAGTAAACGATGTTATAGATCTAGAGAAGAAAAAGAAGCAAAATACATGATAGTTGGTTTGTGATTGTGTGTGTGTGTGTGTGTGTGTGTGTGTTTGCACTTCTGCTAATTAAAGATGTGCAATTTTGAGGCTTTTGTGCTCTCTGCAAGTTTTCATTATGGACCGATCTGTGTGCTGAAATATGTTGAAACACTAGAAACGGCTCCGCTCAGTCAATCAGATGCAAAACAAGAGCAAATTGCACTCAGCTGCAAAACTTTACGGGTGTGTTTGTTTTCTGGCATATTAGTGCAACATCTCTTGTGAAAAGGACCTTAAAATGAGGAAGATTGCAGGTGCAAATGCTGCATTGTGCTTGTGTTTTTTGGACTGTTTTGGTGTTTTTTGGTGTTTCCTGTGTCAAGTCCTTCTGGTGATGGTTTGTTTGTCATGATTTGGGTGCTGGGTTTAGATTAGAGGACTGTCTTTGTTTAGCTTCGGCTATTATGTTGTTCTGTATCGGTCTCGTTAGTCCTGCTCCCTGTGTTTCCATCAGCCAATCAGCCTGCTCTTGTGTCACCTGTCTCCTGTTCCCTGATTAGTTTGGTGTGTATTTATAGTCCAGTTTTGAGTTCAGTCCTTGTCGAGTCGTCTGCGTTTGTTCCTGTGGATATGGTCGGTGTCTCCTGTGACTTTTTGAATTATTTCATTAAATATTTCTGCATCTGATGCCGCCTGCCTGCCTGCTGTCATCTGCGTTTGGGTCCACCTGCTCCACTCACCTTCAGGACACTCCACTCACCTTCAATCCATTCTATGTGGATCAAGAGATTTAAAGGAGTCTGTGATGGTTATGGGTTCACTTGAGATATGTACGGGAGATTTGGATGAAATGAATGATGAGTTCCTGGGTTTTGGATGTGATGAGCATTAAGTTGTTATGTGTGACGGCTTTGGCTTCCTGCTTCCTTTAACTGTGCATGTTGTTTTGGCGTATGACACTTATTATTATAGCTGTTTCCTCCATGAACACAACCTTTTCCTAAACTTAACAAAGTAGTTTTAGTTGCCTAAACTTAAACATTGAACATAAAGGTGGCAGATCAGATAACATACGGGTCATTTTGGAGGCACTGACAAAAAAAAAAAAGTCAAGTATGAGAATATAAAACATTTTTACACAGTATGAAGGTGTGTAACAGCTCTGGTGTCTCATGTTCCGTTCTTCTGCAGAAACTGTATTTTTGACATAAAAAAAAAGCATTTTGTTGAAGAGAATTTGTCCTTTTAAGACAAAAAATAAGTTCCAAGATTTTAAAAAAACCTTTTTAGATGTTCCAGATCAACAACATGACAACTGACAGACAGGAGGTCAAGGGTCAAAGCTGACTGGAAAATGAATGTAGATGGAGGAAATGATTCTCTGAGCTGATGGAGAAAAGAGGAAAAACTGAACGACACTGTGAATCAATTATAGAATAAAACCTTCGAGGGAGAAAGAACGAGAGAGAGAGAACAATGAGATGATTTATGGCTCCTTGTATTCTAATGAACTCTATGCAAACAGGGTCTGCAGTAATAAATTATCCACTTTCAACCAAAACACTGCAGAGAGAAATATACAACCTGACACACACACACACACACACACACACAGTCGTGTTTCCATCACTTCAGAGGACATTCATCCTAACCTTAACATAACCCTAAACTAACCTTAACTTTAAACCAAGTCTTCACCATAAAGTTAATGATTTACATTAAGAGGATTTGCTTCTGGTCTCTATAAGGGAGACGAGTCCCTACAACATGAAGAATAGCTGGACCACATGCTCACACACACCCACACACACACACTGTTGTGTATCTATACAGTGTGTTTGTGTGTGTGTGTTCTTGTACTTCTGTTCTCGGGAGGATCAAGTGTAAAGTTTTAAAATAGACCTGTGTATAACCAGGTAGGTCGATTTCAGGTTTCAACCCATGAACATCAGTCGGTATCTTCTCTTTCTGCACAATCCATGATCCTTCAAGCCTTTTTTTTTTTTCTTATAAAAGTGAAATATTTCCTTTTAAAGCAGAAGGTAAATCCCACAGTTATGTATCATTTCTAACACACACACACTCACGCTCTCTCCTGTCAGTCTGTCGGAAGAGGTCGATGATATTTTCTTCGGCGGTTCGCATGTTTCAGACTGTCTGTACGAGCTCCTCGTCCTCTGTGACAGCAGTAATTCTTGGCTGCTTGACAATTGACACGTTTAACTAATCAGGAGGAAACAAAGCTGCTCATGCTTGAGAACACGAGATGACTGCAGGACTCATTTATCTCCAGTTTCTTTGCTCTTGGGAACATTTAGTCCTTGAATACAAGATGTTTTCAGATGTAATTTCCAGACAAAGAAGAACAGAAACATCATCTTACATTATGGTATTTTTGTTTTGACTATTAATTTGTGTCTGATATAACTTTTTCCACAAAGTTACTTTGTTAAAATCCTTAAAATGACTTTGCTACTTCTCCCTCATTAAAAAAAAAAAAAAATCCAGAATCAATGAATATGCAAATATTATTCATTTCAAAACTTTAACTGCTGAACACAAGATGTCTCCTACTTCACTGATAAAATCTGTGTTTGTGCCCACTTACACAATACGTTCACACATCACACATGTGTAAGTCGCATACTGGACCGCAATTAGCTCCAAACTAGCTGTGATGTCACAAATCCTGCTCGTTAGTACACGTGTTAAAGTGAGATTCAAGTTGAGCTCCTTCAGCAGATGAACGTAAAAACAAACTCTGCACAAATATCATTCTGCAGAGAGACGAGAACAACGTCCAACTGAAGGAAGAAGAAGAAAAACATGTTTGACTACTACTACTACTACTACTGCTACTAGTAGGGATGCACGATATTAACAGCACGTCATTGGTATCGGCCGATATAAGCTCTAAAATGAAATATCGGCATCAGCCAAAATATACACTTTCTGCTGATTATGAGAGGCCGATTTGTCGCCATCTCCTCAGTCGCATAACTGTTCTTCCCTGAACGGACTGTGTCACCCTGACGGTCCCGGTGCTTCACTTCACTCAGCTGCCCGTCAGACCAGCTGCTTCTTCTAGCGGAGGCTAGCTGACTGTGCTTCCCTCCAGTAATGCTGCTGCTAATGCTCCGCTAGCCTCTCAGCTAACGTTAGCTGGGATGCTAGCTGGCTGTGCTTCCCTCCAGTAATGCTGCTGCTAACGCTCCGCTAGCCTCTCAGCTAACGTTAGCCTCGGCTCTCCATGTGGATCCAACCGGAGCACCGAGCCCCGGTTTGTTATTCAGGTTAAAGTGGGAAGAAGCAGCAATCTGGAAAAATAATATGTGCATATATCGGCATCGGCATCTGAAATCCGTCACAATGAGTTGGAAATATCGGCATATCGGATATCGGCAAAAAATCCAATATCGTGCATCCCTAACTACTGCTACTACTTCTACCTCTTTGCAGTAAAAAACCCCACAATGGAGTCTGAATCCTATTAACAAGTAGTTGAAGAAACATGAAATGCTTCACAGTAAAGTGGACAAAAAGACTTTGAGTCTGCTCATTTATCAAAGTAGCAGGTTTATTAAGATGAGCTCAGACAGGAAGCTCGTAGTGTGAAGGCTGTCACTGCTGAACACGGGGACGATGTTTGTAGTTTGTAGTGAACAGAACATGAAGGTCAAACAACTAAAGAGTTTAAAGCTGCGGGAAAAATCATACGAGGTGGTGACCTTTCCTCTCAGAACTGCATGACTGATCCATCTACCAGCGATACATATTTAAGCTTTGTTTCTACTCATATTTTGTTTCAATTTGGTCTTTAAATGCAAACTTTGTCTTCTCACTTTACTACTCCAGCCAGTAGGAGGAGCTGTAGCCTGTAACAGCTGAAACCACCAGCTTTTACTTCAGAAGGACACTAAGTTTGTTACACTATCAGCAACAGAGGACATTCTGTGGTGTAAAATGCACTGACTTGGCAAGAAAAGGAAAGACATTGAGGGTTTGAGACAGATGTTATAGTCAGGAGGCTGTGAAATAGATGATTGATGCTTCTGTCCTCCTCTTAGACGTCAGCATGAACTCCGCCTACACTTGACTGGATGAACGCACCGCCTGCTGGGCTGTCAGTCATCTTTTGATTCTGACTGTGTAACTGCAAAAAAAATATGGTAGCTTTTATGGAAACATCAAACTCCTTCAAAGATTCTCAGTGATTCTGGTCAAACAGTATCAAGAAGAACAAAGTGATCTCAGAGAATCACCCAAAGAGGTTAAAAAGGTCATTGACTACTCCGAACCGAAGCAGCTTATTAGATTAATGACTTTTCTCTCTACATCTCTATAATCCTCTCAAAAGCTCTTTGAACGTCCTCACAGACTCCTGAAAGATCTGTGCGACGTCCACAAGAACCGCTTAAAACTCTTTAAAGACTTGGACCTGCTTCGAGAACTTTTGGAACCTGTTTACTGATTCTCTGAAATACCATTGGAACCCGTTCAAGAACCGCTGTCAGGCTGCATCCAGACCGGAAACAGCTGTGGAGCCACTGATTAACGCATTTATAGCAGTTTATAATACTCACAGATGAGAATTTACAACTCCGTTAAATTATCACGATGGCGACTGTTATATATTTCAGAGTGACGATCGCGAGGTAAACAGTTGAATACAGCGTTCATGTGATTGGACCCACCTGGTGCTGACACTCTAACGTCAATCTAAAGATGTCCTAACTGTCTCAAGTACGACAAGAACCTCTTCAGGGACAAATGGAAAAACCTCAATGTTACATTTAAGGACTTCTACCAAAATCAGACAATGACTAACATCTATAATACATCATTCAAATTGTTGTTAATAAGGTTCAGGAGTTTGGAGTAAAGGTCTCAGAAAACCAATCAAAATCCGATGTGCATGAATTGAATGTTAAAGAAAGCCATTGGTCCTAAAAGGGACCTGAAATAGACCCGAGAATAAAACAATCAGATCTAAAATGTTGACTGGAAAAAGCTCCAAACAGCACTGCAAAAAATAACAATCCTGCAGGTGGAAATGTGAAGCAACTGTCAAGTTTTTCCTGCACTTAACAGCATTTCCAGATAAATCTGTTAAGATGCAAAAATACATCATTGGATCCTTGTTATATCAAAATGAAAAAAGGGTCTTAAAGGCTGATGACACAGTCCCCCACCATTCATAAGATTAATGTTGGACTCAGTTGATATTTACATGGTGCAAATGTTTAATTCTTATTTGTTTGGCTAATTTGCAATTAATCAGATTACCAAAACAAATTGACATGCAGTGAAACTGGGGGGCTTATGGGACCCCTGAGAGTCTAGGCCCCCCCTGTGGGGCAGTTGCACGATTTGCATGGTTGGTAATTCAGCCATGTTTCACAGTTCACCCTCTCCATCTCGCCTCAGAAAACACATTTTTACTCCTGTGATGATCAGAGCGGAGAGAGAGAGAGAGAGAGACCACTTGAATCCACTCGAGTATCAGACATACTGACACACAGATCAGAGACCCACAATAACACACGATGACTGGATAAAATTAGACTGAATGTAATTTGGAATCAGCCCCGTGTAGGTCTCGGTTACTGGGAGCTGAGTGGACCCATGAAGACCTCAAATTAGGAGAGGCGGTGAGTCTCATCATCATCAAAATCTAATCTAAATTCGTTGGCAAGTATCTGAATTAATTCAGCCGATGTTTTCCAGACTGAAATCTCTCGGAGGTTTTGGTGTACAGCTGTGGTCTTAACCTGAGTACAGTTAGGATGTAAGTAAAGTGAAGGCGGTACACCGAGCAGGGGGGGGGGTCCTCACAAGTGCTGTAATACGGAAGTGTGTGTGTGTGTGTATGTTAAGAGCTCTGACTCTGCTGTCGGCCCAGCAGAAAACACGCTGCGCTGTTTCCTTCTGCATATGGTTGAATTAATCTGAGAGAAGAGAGAGAGATCAACAGATGAAGGGAGTAAATCTGTTTTCCTGAATCTTGGCCCAGTGTTTTTTCTTTGTCTGTTTTAATTAACAGACAGCTGATAGGAATAAACGGAGCATCTCCTGGCAAACACGGTCCTGCCTGTGTGTGTGTGTGTGTGTGTGTGTGTGTGTGTGTGTGTGTGTGCTCGCCAGAATCACTTCAACCATTAAAATTCTTTGCTTTGTTTATTTTCTTGTGATCAGTACAAAATGTTGTTATTTATGACAGTCAGTTAATTGTACTTTACCTGTACACAATAACTGTAGACACACCTGAAAACTCACCTTGATGTATCTCCTGGACACACAAACACTTTATAACCTGCAAATATCACCTAGAGGTCACCTGGACACATCACCTGCATATAATTTGCAGACATCACCTGGACACACCATAGACTGTATAAAAACATGGACGTTGTTACCGTGACGTCACTCGTTGGTTTCTGAAGAGCGGTTTTGAAGCTCAAAGTGAGCCGCTCCGGCCGTCGCCATCTTGGCAGTGCGTGATGCTGTCTAACTCCCAGCCAATAAAAAATGGGCAAAGAGGCGGGCCGAATGGCCGAAACAAGCCACCTAGCGGCTAGCGGACCTGTCACTCAAAGCAGCCATGTCCTTCATTATGCATAACTTTACGGCTTAATAAAATTTAAACGGGTGAGTTATAAAAGAATTCACCCCCCGTACAGGAGTCATGAAAGAGGAAATTAGCTACAGAGACCAAAACCGTTGTTTGTACCAGACTGTAAACATGTTTATTTCTGCTGTAAAGTTGGGCATTTTAACATGGGGGTCTATGGGGATTGACTCGCTTTTGGAGCCTCAGGTGGTCATTCAAGGAACTGCAGATTTTGGCACTTCCTCATTGGCTTCATTTTACAGCCCCGGAGGTTGCCGCTTGGGATACACATGGACCTTTGTCTGACCTGCACACATTATCTGTAAATAACCTACAAACTTCACTGAAGACATCATCTGTAAATAAAAAAAATACCCTGAACCACCTGACACCTGGTCATATGACACCACCTGTCGCACGCAGAAGACCTGCAAGTATCCCCTGGATGCACCTGGACATGTCACCTGTATATAACCTGCACACATGACTTGAACACACCTGAACATGTCACCTGTATATAACCTGCACACATGACTTGAACACACCTGAACATGTCACCTGTACTGCTACTGTAATTACTTCTCACACATTACTGGTACACACCTGTAAGTGACCTGCAGACATCATGTGGACATTGATTTTCAGGCCACGTCACCTGTATACTGGTATAACCAGGACATACCTGGATATGCTGCCTGTATATGACACCTGATCAAGTCACCTGTTTACATCATAGACTAGCATGTGAAGCATCTGATGACATCACACTGTATGTTATTTTGTGAAAGCAGGATAATTTTTGTTGGTTGAAACATCTGGAGCACGTTGAAACAGAGGAGGGTCAAGACAAATCTGACTGGTGTATTAATTAAGTAGCCACCAAGAAACACATGAAGAAGAATTAGCAGCTGAGACCAAAATGTAGCATGAGTATAACTAAACTTTGTATTTTTTTTGAGCAAACATCTAGAGACCATCAGTGAAACTGCATCTTAAAAGAGATCTCCACTAATTAGCATCTCCTATAACATTGATGGACCAACGATGGACAGTCCACGCATTCTTCTTCCTTTTTCAAAACCTGGCACCTACATTACCCACAATGCAACTTGATTTATTTCCTTTTACTGTACAGATTTGGGTGAGTAATGCTAGTAGTGGCTAATGCAGCCTGGAGATGGAGATGAGGACCAGGTTACACAAGCGGCTAGACGCTCCGACTGACTCTCATCCAAAAAGCTTCAACTTCTCTCTAAAACTACTAAGTCAATAATTATTTTCAATGACTCATTATGGTCTAAATCTCTAGATTCAGGCCCTCTAATAAGTGTGCTGGTGATCATTTTGTTAATAAGACGTGGGAACTTATTGCAGCTTTGATGTCGGCCACAACGGACTCATGAGACATCACTTGAGGCAATTTTCACTCAACTCTCTCCGGAGACACAAAAGGCTTTAAACATATGTAGTAATACCTCACAACAGCTGGAAACACACTTTGATGTGTAGAATCGATGGACTTCCTCTTTAAATCCAATGAGAACCGGCTTCACTGTTTTTTTAAAACATCATCACATGTGTTCATGTGTGTGTCTGAACTAATCAACTCTCATCATGTGTTTCCTTCAGCTGAACACAAGTAAACAGCCTGTCTGCTCACATTTCACTCCACATGATCTCCATCTGTTCACCTAAGAACAACAATAACAACAACAACAACAGCAGCTCTGAACTCTTAACCTGTCAACAACAGCATCGTATATCCAACACGACATTGATACCGCTTTAATTTTTATCACCAGTCTGATGTTGATCCCAATATATAAATATATAAATATATATATAATAGATCCAGACTGTGAGTCGACACGGCGGGTAGAAATACAAAAAAAATCCTTCAGATTCGCTGTGGAATATAAAACCATCATAAGGATCAGATTTTGATATAATTCTTTAAAACTTCACTCTTTAAGTCGTCAGATCATCCCGTTGTGTCTGATAGATGTCGACATAAAAAACATGACAGCAGCAGAACTGGCTAATCTGACAGACGGCTGCAATACAAACACACATATACACACACAAACATGTATTACTATGCATGTGAGAATTCACTACAACCATGGTACCATACCTTACCACTAAATACTTAACTAAAACCCCTTCACTTAACTTATACTGCTCTTAATTTTGACTTAAACCCTAAATGAAAGGGGTGTTTGTCCCTCGATGGGAGGTAGTTTATACCTGCTAAATAAATATCTGAATGTTGTCATTTCAGATCTTAAACCAGATGTTTTAGCCGTGCTAGCAACGTGTTGGTCAGTCTGTATGTTGGTCCAACACTTTGGTGAACCGCAGACTGAAATATCTCAATAATTATTGGATGGATTACCATGAAACTGATACTCATCAATGTTTTCTTCTTCTTCTTCTTCTGCTTCATCTCCTTCTTCTTCTTCTTCTTCTTCTTCTGATTCTTCTTCTGCTTCTTCTTCTTCTTCTGATTCATCTCCTTCTTCTTCTTCTGATTCATCTCCTTCTTCTTCTTCTGATTCATCTCCTTCTTCTTCTTCTTCTGCTTCTTCTTCTGCTTCATCTCCTTCTTCTTCTGCTTCATCTTCTTCTGCTTCTTCTTCTTCTTCTTCTTCTGCTTCTTCTTCTTCTTCTGCTTCTTCTTCTGCTTCTTCTTCTGCTTCTTCTTCTTCTTCCAATTGCCACATGTAAATATAACCAGATCTGTACTGTACACAGGGCTATGCATATTCATGTAATTAGCCTCAAACATCCAATAAACAGTTACTGTATAACTTATCGTTCCTGCACTGTAGATTTATATACATGAGTCTGAGATTAAATTGAAATTTAATGCATTCTGGATTGGTAACACTAATCACAGCATAATTTTGATAAATAACATTTATTAAGAACGTTTTCAACCTTAAAAATCTAATTCCCACAGTGTGCATGTGTGAACAGATTGTCCCCATAACATGATGAATACCTACACAGTCCACGTACAGCTGAACACATTCCTCTAAAACAGGATTTAAAAATTAAAGTCTGTTTCTGTTTTCCAGTTAAAATCCTTACAACTGAACTAGCTGATTATTGAAAGCTTCAAACAGTCTCTCTCTCTCTCTCTCTCTCTCTCTCCCTTTGTGAGTGTGTGTTACTATACAGTATATGTGTGTGTGTGTGTGTGTGTGTGTGTGTGTGTGTGTGTGTGTGTGTATGTGTGAGAGAGATAAATGGCTTCAGGATGAAACGGGAGTGCAAAGCTGCAGACAAAACATGACTTTATCATTTCCCTTTCTTCTCACTCTCCCCTCTAAAACTAACAAAGCAAATGGAGAAAGATGCACACACACAAAAAAGACAAGAGTGGTTTTCTGAAAAAGTGAAGGAGAGTCAGACTCAGACAAAAAAAAAAAAAAAAAAAAAACACCATTAAAACATTTTTATGACACATCCGATAATATTTATGACTTAATATACTGTCGAGCATCAGAGTCTGAAGCTTAACATTGTTATTCAGTCTCTGTTCTTGCTCCACGCCAGCAGTAGCCTGAAGGTAACGTTCATCCAGACTCAGCAGCAGCAGCAGCAGCAGCAGCAGAAAGAGAGAAATGTGGCTTCGGAGGCCAAATCTTAAAGGAAATTAAATGAAAAGGACGCATTCTTCTGTCAGCCGAAGGCGCCGCAATATTTACACTCAACCTTTTGCATTTTCATCATCAGTGAAACCATATAGAACCATGATGACCTGATGATTCAGCTGCTTTGGACTGTTAAAGGGCCATAACGCACAAATTACAAAGAACCTAATGGATTTTCTCACTTAATTCATCTTGTAGCTTCATTTAATGAAGTTAATGAAGTTGTTCTTGATGCTCCACAGACTTCACTGTGAACAGTTTTCATAGGGACTATTTCTTTAGTGGAAAGTAGTTCCTTGGAAGCTGAATACTAGAAGTGAAATGTCATTTACCTCCATGTTATAATGAGACCGGATGGAGGCCAAAATGTCAACCATAAAAAAAAAAAGTCTCTTCCTAATCAGAAGGACAGAAATCAACAATAAATATCAAACTAAACCATAAATAAAATAACATAAAGCTACTGTTGGTTCCACATGAAAGACCTCGCTAACGCTTTTGTGTCTGAACAGGAACAAATCCCTGCAGCCAGGTTCCAACATCTGGTAGAAATCCTCCCCAGTATTCCCACCAGAGGCAACTCTGCCTCTAGAAATTACATTTATATACAACTAAACTACAATATATTTAGCAGGAAATGTATTTATTATAATTTTCTGTCAACATAACGAGGAAAAGTTTGTTAATTAATATATTTGGTGAGTTGAATGTATGTTTTTTTTCTGTCTAAATATCTGATCTTGCAGTATAACATCCTCTGGTAGTAAACATGTACTTTTTTAAAGAGAAGAAGCCACATTAGTGACTGAATGAGACAGTGTTCTGCTCTCTTTCTGTCTTCGTTCATCTCTTTGTATCTCTTTATTCTTCTTCAACGGATGTCGTCTTCGTTCTTTCTCTCTTTCACTCAGTTTTCTCGCCTTTTCGTCTTTTATATCTCTCTCTCTCTCTCTCTCTCTCTTCCTCCTTGTTTCTCATTTCTCTCTTCACTGACTGAAACCTTTAAATTTTCTTCTGCTTCATCATGTTTGTCTGCTTGTCACGTATTTTATATCGTACTGTAAAAACAGGATCATCTCCTCTGCTGTTGTTGTTGCCCGAGGAGCTTCGTAACACACACACACACACACACACACACTCAGCTCATTGGTGTTTCAATTGAAGCTGTTTTGACTTCTGCCAAGTTCAGTCGGTTTACAACTGGATCATTTGCATCTGTTAAAGGAAAAGTCGTTTTATTTATTTTTTTGTTTTGCAGCCTGGCTCTCATTTCAGGGTTTACTATTAACTTGTTGTTCTATTTAAAATCAAAGTAACATGCAGCTCAGTGTTAAAGAGGACGTATTCTGCTCATTTCCAGCTCTTTATTTATATTCTGGGGCTCTACTGGAATATCTTTGCATGATTTACAGTTAAAAACTCCTTATTTATCTTCTACTGGTCCTTTATGCAGCCCCTCAGTTCAGCCTCTGTCTGAAACAGGCCGTTTTAGCTCCTGTCTCTTTAAGCCCCGCCTCCTGATAAGCCCACTTTGTTCTGATTGGTCAGCTTCAGGAAGCTTTCTCCAGCTACGTAAACAAACTACAGCGGCAGGATTTCAACTTCTCAAATACATCCATAGATGTTCGAGTTGAAGTCTGATCTGAGATATGATAGTGAACAACCTGAACAACGCATGGAAACACCTTAGCAACCGCCTTAGCAACCAAGGCCACAAAACAAGGTAGAAAAAAACATTGCAGGTTGAAGCCCTCACTTTTGACTTGCAGGCAGCATTTCTACACACGTTCACCTCAAATTTTGGATAAAATAACAGAAAATCAGAAAAAGCTGAATATGTCCCCTTTAAAGACCGATGATTATTTCACAGCAGCAGGTTGAAGCTCTGCCAGATAAAATACTACCAACTCATTCAGCTGCTGCAGGTGTATCATTGTCTCTAAAGGGACATTTTTTTAATCTCATAAACATTATTTAAAGCAGCACACTGTTGTTCTGACATGTCTGCACATGAGGGACGTGCAGACCTGAGAGCTGAACACATTCAGACGCCATCAAACCTGTTATTGTTTACTTCTGCCGAGGCTGCCGAATACCTTTAAAAGTAATTAATCTAATAATAAAGCTGCAAAGTTTTTAATGTGCATCAAAATAGAGACGCTGAGAGACAAAGAGCAGCACAGTGAAGGTCTGGATTTCATAAAAAAACTGGAAAACGATCAGGATGTAAAATAATCTGAACAGTTTCTGGTTCTGTATCAAAACTAATCAGTAGTTCTTTGGTACACATGTGTTTTTTTTGTTTTTTTTAATATCTAACTAACAAAAAGATGAGCCAAAACATCACCACCGTGGCAGAAGTAACGAACACGTGATGTTGTTGCTTCCTGCTTTCTGGTTTTTGTCTGATCCTGATCCAGTACGCTGACTAAACCGGAAATAAAGAGATAACTTTATCCATTTCTATTTCTACTTTATTCATTCTTTTTTTTTTTTTATATCGTCCTTTTTTATATATTTTGCTTTGTTTTCATTAATTTTGTATTGTGAAGCACTTTGTGACGACTGATCTAGAAATGTGCCGTATAAATTATACACAAGTTTACTTACTTACTTACTTATTTATCATCTCTTCCCAGCTCCGTAGCTCCACATTCCAAGTCCCAAAATCCTCATGGCTCCATAAATTAGAGCCGTCAAGTTGTCAGAGCATGAACTAAGCTCTAAACAAGCACTGATGGAGGTGAGGAGGAGGAGGAGGAGGAGGAGGAGGAGGAAGGAGGAGGTTTAAATCTTTGAGACCAAAGTGTGGACAATAAAGTTCCTTCTTCTCTGACCAGTAACAATCTGCAGCTGTTGGTAGAGAGACGACTTTGTACATGAACAGATTTATTTCTTTTCTGTGTCCGAGGTTTAACAAGATATTTACACACACACACACACACACACACACACACACACACACACACACACACACACACTCAACCGTCCTGCTGTTGTGGTCTATTCTGTGTGATTCAACGTCGTAACTGCAGCCTGCTCTTCATCTCAGCAGGTTTCACCGACCTCACTGCTTCCTAACAAGCGTCATGCTGTTTGTATCTTGTCTTCATTGTATCTTCAACACAAACGTTTCCAATATTCACCTCAAAGTTTTTTGCCCCTCGGAAAACATGTTTGTCCCGCTAATGGCGGATGGCGACATCATCAGTCGTTCAGGAGTCGGCCTTCGCCCCACATTTTTATCTCTCTCATATTTCTCAGATCCTGTTTTGTTGTGTTGGATGTGTTAACGTGTGTTTTTATGTAACTTTATGACACGTATTGTGTGCTGCGTCTTAAATCACATACTTCTGTACTTACACTTAACATTTTGAGTGCATAAGTGCGTTCACACTGAGAAGTAAGGAAAACGCAGTGCACTCAAAACGGTCAAAAAGTTGAGTGTGGAACTATGGACACTTCTCGCCCTCAATGGTCGCCATCTTGGCTACGTAGCGGAAGGGGAGGGACCGCTTTTCAAACTGGGAATGGCGGCCACATCGCCACATTATACAAATGTAAGTTATACATGTGTTTTTTAGCACTAAGCACCACTATACTGTTGTCAGATATAAGCCATCAGTATGTTTTTTGGGTTAACGCGAATGCTAACGCTAGCTAATGCTAACGCTAGCTAATGCTAACACTAGCTAATGCGAATTTGCGATTGTCATTTCCGGTAAGTGCACAACAGCTGTGTTTGATTTGAGACGACACTACCCTGTCAAAATTCGTGTACTACGCCAGTAAGTACGTAGTGTACACAGTGTACTAACAGAAGTATGTGATTTGAGACGTCTTTCTCGAGAGACAGAGATAAATTGTCTCAAGAAACTTCCTGTTAAATAAAGTTAAATTTGAAAAAAAAAAAAAAACAATTTTCTTTTCAGAGTGAGATCTCTTTCAAACCTGATTTCCCATAAATGCACTGTTGAAATAAAGATGATCTCTAATTATTTAGGAGACTCTCTGAGCTTCATCTAGCGCAACATGTCTGTTGTTGATTTCCATTTGGTACATTTTTGATGCTCCAAATTCCATCTTATTTGACAGATTTCCTGTCTTTGGAAAACTTCAGAGTAAATATTGAGTGTAAGTGGACTTTCTGCTGTGAATTTTCAGTCAAACTTCCATTTCTAAGGTCAATAAAAGAACCTTCATGCTCAAAAAACGACACTTTCAGGGTTGAAGATCTGAAACCGAGTCGATGTAATCGTCGTGGTCGTCAGACACGTTCCTACCTGGTGGCAGATCTCGTGGACGACCACCATGGTCAGCTCCATCTGATAGGACGACGACGACACCTCAGCGTCCAATAGGATCTTCTGCTCCACGAAGACGCTCAGCCCCCAGTTCTCCATGGCGGCGTAGGGATGTTTCGGCACCGCCAACAAGTCTGAAACACAATAACACATTACGGCCTTTCAACACACGCTGCCATTAATAAACACACAGTCGATTTCATCCAGTGAGATTCAACCATTTGAATAAGAGGCGACGGCCGCTGTGACAGAATGACTGCCGGCATCAGAGCAGATCCCATTTTGGGTTAAAATTAAACTCATGAGTCATTTTAACAACCTGCCAAAGAAGCTTTTTATCCTCACAACATGGATATATGGAGTTTTCAGATATAACTCTACATATATGTATATGAGAGAGAGAAGCAGACAGACGTAGAGGAGAACGAGGACGAAGGAGGAGAGAGAGGAGAAGGAGTTTTTGAGTAAGAGAGGAGGAGGAGGAGGAGGAGGAGAGAGGTGGTGAAGAAAGAGTTTACCTTCAGTAAAGATGATTTATTAGAGAGGAGGAGAAGTAATTAAAAGTCAAACGCCTGAGAAAGTAAAGTTACCTCGCCGGGCGATGAGTCAAGTCAAAGTGAAAGTCATCCGCTGTCGTAAAGCTTTGTGATACTGAGTGAACTTGAGGATTGAAAGCTGAGCTGAATTGTGCTGCGTGTAAAGAAATAAAACAGCAACGTTATACAACTCGCCTCCAGAGGTTTCTTTGACCTGCAGGAACAGATTAAAGGTTAAAGTTTGAACTTTATCCTGTTTTTGTTAGGGCTGTAGACTGCTGGTCGACTAATTGGTCGATTAATCTCTGTGTAATTTTCATAAGGAGAAAAGTGCTACATCAACAGCTTTCCAGGATTAATCCATTATTTCCTGCACTCCTACTACAGTAATTACAGCAGCTTAGTCAAAGCTGACAAGAGTGCCTTAAGGCTACCGTAATTACTGCAGTAGCAGGGCAACTAAACTGTCCAATTTTGTTAACTTGCTCAGCTTTTGTTGATTTGGTCATTTTCCTTGATGTTTGTGCTTCTACTATGGTTCAGTAGCCTACGTAGTTAAATGGTTTCTTTATTTGTCTGTTTTAACTGCGTTTATTGTTGATATACGACCAGGAGTCTGCACGGGGTGTTTTATTTTGAAAATTGACCGGATGCTCAATGCTGTTTCTGTGTCTGACTTCCTGCCCAGCTCCATCTGCTCTGTGCTGCTTGACGCGGCCTCCGTAAAAAATAAATGAGGCGCCTATCTTTAGCGCAGCGGAGCGGAGAGCCGCTTCTGGGACGCTTCTGAAACACGCCACTGCGCACCCGGTGGAATTTAGGGGTAACTGCACTCAACGTTTTATTTATTTTTAATGCCAAAAATAATGCCAAATATCCATCCATTCGGAAATCGACAGCGTTTGGGAGTCTCTGTGCAGCGCTGTTCCGGTACGTGAGTCAACCTCTGTGTCATTACCTGAGAAACTATTGGTAGAGTAACTCCATCGAGGAATTGCGTAGTATGTTAGCGTAGCGAGTGGGAAAGAGTGAGCGGCAGAGAAGTGATGGTGGATGTGAGAGGAAAAGGTTAGCGGTAAGTTGTCAGTCTGGCAGTAAATGTACAGTACAGACTACAGTGTGTCAGTTAATAAATGCTAAAAAGTCACGTCTGTTGTTTCCCCAAATGCTGGGAAAGTGAAGCGGGTTAGCTCCAAAGTTAGCAACAATGGGTTAGCATAACCTGAAGACGCAAAACAGAGAAATAATCGATTAGTTGAAGATTATGTACGATTTTCTAGTTTTTGCTTAGTTTTACTTGATTTGGAAGCTTCTGACACTGGAGGAGTAAACATTCATCAGGGTCCGAAACATGTCGGTCTCATAACAAAGTTGTAATAAACCGGCTGTGCGCTAGCTGTCCAGCACAAAATGGTAGAAAAGTAAAGTGAGAAAAAAAACCCCCAGATTTTTCTCAAGAGTGGATGGAAGTCAAACCAGAAGTGGGACAAAGAGTGAAAGCAAGACATGTGCATCCATTCAGTACAAAGGTTGAGCTGTTTGAAGAGAAAAGGGAAAAGAAGAATAGTAAGAGCAGGAAATAGGTTTCCTTTCAGTGAAAAAACCTGATTAAGGGGGGAGGAGGAGAGGAAAGAGAGAAGGTGAAAAAGGTGAAAATGAGGTTTTTCACTATAAGAGAAACTTGATTTTTTTTTTTTTTTTGGAGAAAGAAGAAGCGTTTCATTCCTATAAATGAGTAAAAAAAAAAAAAAAGAGTTCAGGTCCTCATTTAAATTTAAATTCTGAAATATGAAGTGACCTTCATCAGTGTGATGGGATCATATGAACAGTCTGACTAAATCTTCACAAGGATCCAAAATGAACAAACCGGTCAGAAAAAGACTCTTGCTGCACTATTTTATTTTTAGAACAGAAAAGAGACGAGAGGGAGAGGAAGGAAAGAAAAGGTAGAGTTAAAAGAATATACATATTCCTGGCAAATTAAAGCAGAAAGAAGAGAAGAAACCTCCAGGAATATATAAAGGTTTAATGTTAGATATCTCAACAAGTCCTGAACACACTCGTACTCCCCAGACGACGAACCTCTCTGGTTGTAATGACACTGTGACATTTTCCTTTTTCCCCCAAACTCAAGACAAACTTTACATTTCATTCTCTACTACGACGAATCATCAGTATGTTGTTTGTTCTGTACAAGACATTTGTGTTTCAAGATATGAGCAGTGAAGGAAGAAGTACTCAGATCCTTTACTGCAGTAAAAGTATCAATACATCAATATAACAATACTCCATTACAAGTCCTGCATGAAAAATCCTCCTAAAGTAAAAGTACATAAGTATTATGAGCTTGATGTAGTTAAAGTATTGCAGTAAAAGTACATAAGTATTATGAGCTTGATGTAGTTAAAGTATTGCAGTAAAAGTACATAAGTATTATAAGCTTGATGTAGTTAAAGTATTGCAGTAAAAGTACATAAGTATTATGAGCTTGATGTAGTTAAAGTATTGCAGTAAAAGTACATAAGTATTATGAGCTTGATGTAGTTAAAGTATTGCAGTAAAAGTACATAAGTATTATGAGCTTGATGTAGTTAAAGTATTGCAGTAAAAGTACATAAGTATTATGAGCTTGATGTAGTTAAAGTATTGCAGTAAAAGTACATAAGTATTATGAGCTTGATGTAGTTAAAGTATTGCAGTAAAAGTACATAAGTATTATGAGCTTGATGTAGTTAAAGTATTGCAGTAAAAGTAGTGGTTTGGTCCCTCTGACTGATATATTATTATATATGACATCATTAGATTATTAATAGTGAAGCATCAGTGTTAGAGCAGCATGTTACTGTTGTAGCTGCTGGAGGTGGAGCTAGTTTACACTACTTTATATACAGTTAGCTAGTTTAGTCCACTGGTTCCCAACCTAGGGGTCGTGGCCCTCCAAAGGGTCAGCAGATAAATCTGAGGGGTGGTGAGATGATTAATGGGAGAGGAAAGAAGAAAAAACAAAGTTCTGATACACAAATCTGTTTTCAGTTTTTGGACTTTTTCTCTAATCTTTGATTTTTGCTGAAATATTGGATCATTTGAACATTTATTGAAATGAAAGCATGTGAGAAGTTTAGAGGGAAAAATCACTATTTGGTGGAGCTGTTAACAACTCATAGACATGTGAAATGTGACCCCGACTACACACTGCTTTTTGTAAGACGTCAAAAGACAAAAAGGTTGGAAACCACTGGTTTCATCTTTAACAATGTGTTGTATTTTAAAAGCTTGTTATATTATCCATTGTGTCAAATCTTCATGTGAAAAGTAACTAAAGCTGTTAAATAAATGTAGTGGAGTGGAAGTATAAAGTAGCATCACATGGAAATACTCAAGTAAAGTACATCAAAATCATACTGAAGTACAGTACTTGAGTAAATGTACTCAGTTAGTTTCTTAATGAAACGAGGTGTACACTCCAGTTTTTGTTTCTCCTCACTATAAAGCTTCAGGCGGTGCTTTAAAGGTCAGTTTGTACATTTAGTTTTCTACACGGACGAACGTCAGTCTGATCTTTAGCTGAACCTGTCAAGCATCCGAGCACAGAATGACATCACTGCAGTTTGACAGCTGTCAATCATCAACATGATCTGTGTTGGGTTATTGTTGATGCTCATGCTGGCAGGTCGTATAGTGAGCTAAAACACACACACACACACACACACACACACACACGCAGCAGTCTATCAGTTTGTATCTTGCTCGGAGTGTCTTTTCTTCTCATTTTTGATTCCATCCATCCTTCCTCTGTAATCACAGACTGGCACACTGCTCTTGTGGAGTGGTACGTTCAGAGAAGCCTGAATAAATATATTCAGAGGAGAGAGCGGATCTAACATAGCCTGTGTCAGCCATTAGCCGATGAATCAATAAGAGAATGTTAAAGGGGGCGTATCCTGCACATTTCCAGCTCTATGTTTATATTCTGGGGCTCTACTGGAATATCTTTGCATGATTTCCAGTTAAAAACTCCTTGTTTATCTTCTACTGGTCCTTTATGCAGCCCCTCAGTTCAGCCTCTGTCTGAAACAGGCCGTTTTAGTTCCTGTCTCTTTAAGGCCCCGCCTCCTGATGAGCCCACTGTGTTCTGATTGGTCAGCTTCAGGAAGGAGACTTCATCAACAAACCATGAAACTACTTTTTCTCGTTTTGAGCTGACGTCAGCTTGTCGGTAAAGTAGAAAAAACCATCGCAAAGGAAGCATCAGAGCAGGTTGAAGCCGACTTTTGACTTGCAGGCAGCATTTCTACATTCGTTCACCTAAAGTTTTGAAACTTTGACCATATTTAACATAGATATCCAACATCTTAACAGTGCATAAACAGCTACTCGAGACTTTCCAAATGTTACTGGACTGAACAGATCATCTTGTGGTTATTGGTGACTGGGATGTTTAACCACGTTAACCATCTTAGCTTAGCATCTTCATATTCGCTAATTAGCACAAAAAAACAAATTACTGCAGTCATAAAGAAAAATATCAAACATGTGACCTGATGATGGCGCTAAAGGAAAAGTCAGAGGATCGTCAAAGCATGTTTCAAATTCAAGGTAATCCATCCAATATTTAATATATTTCACTCAAAATCTCAAATATGAACTTCATGGTGACACAAGAGGAAAAATCAGCGGATCACCAAACTTGTCAGAATATATTATCTGGGAAAAATCAGTGTCTGTACAAACTTTTCCAGTGTGTAGATGTTGAGATATTTCAGTCTGAACCCAGTGATGGACCAACCAACCAGCTGCCATCCACAACCACGCTGCTCGCCTGTCTAAAAATGCTAAATGCTAGTTTGCTAATCGAGCTTTCTTCTGTTTATATAATTGTAAACTGAACATCTTTAGGGTTTGATATAGAGGTCATCTTGGCTTTGGGAAACTCTGATTTCCTGATGTTTTATGGACCAAATGCATGATGAAAATAATTGTTATTTGCAGCCTGAATGACCTTCTTTCAGTGAATTTTTATAAAGAATTACAAGATAAACATAAAGCCTAAAAGGTTTTATGAGCCAGAATGAACCTTCATGTCCATAAATGATCCTTGTCTCTGGTGGTTTTGAACACATGCAAACAGGAGATCAGCCTCACAGCGGAGAGCCGAGTCTGTCAGTTATGTGAAAGTGTTTAAGAAGAGGTTCAACAGTCGGACTGAGCTGCACATGTTTGATTTTTAAAAGCAGAACTCCGCAGCAGCCGTCACTCAGCTCTGTTTGGAAGTTAATCAGGTATGAACACACGTCATGATGCGACTCCTTCGGACCACCGGGTGTCCACTTTTACCCAGCGTGCATTTCTCTTTGGCGGAGTGAAGGCAGACGTAAAGACATACTGTGATAAATTGTTCGAAGTAGGAAGAAAAGCAGGTTGGAGATGTTATTTCTCAACAATCCTGGATGTGTACTTTCATGCTAAAATTGCGGGTTTAAGTGTAAATAAATGTGTAAAAACTGCCAAATAATTGTATCTGTTTTCTGGATGTGAGATGAGAGCGAGGTTACGCCACACAGTGTATCTTCAGTAGGTAGTTAATACATTTCATTGATTTTTTTTTTTTCCCCCTCAAAGAACATGATTAAAACAGTCAGACAGCAAGTAAACTGAAAGAAAAACATCTTTGTATATAAAGATGCTGAAGGGGGGGGGGGGGGAAGAAGAAGAAGAAAGCTTTACAAGACAACCTCATAAAGCTTACAGGTGTTTTTTTATGTTTCCAATTGGCCTTAAAATTTGTCTTTTTGCTTGTAAGTTTTTGAGTTATGAATATTACATTTTGACAAAACAACAAACAAGTCGATAAATAAAAACTGAGAGCAAAAAAAAAAAAACGTCTCTGTGACTTTGTTAGTCAATAAAAAATGATGAGGCCATAGCTGAACTCTGTCCCAACACAGAGAGATGAAGTGGTTTTGTACCAGTAAACCTCATTGACTGGGCTTCCTGTTTGAGATGATATAACTCTGGATTACACGCTTTGTACTGTAAATCTCTCCAATCTGAACTCAAGCACAGAAACAACAGCCTAACAATGAAAACTACTACATAAAAAAAGTGCTGCCTTTCAAAATAAACCCCCCAAAAAATCATGAATATATGAAGAATTACAAGTTTAAAGACTGTTTGAATATTTATAACAACATCAGGGTCACAGCCGACATATGGAGCTAATAAGAGATTCTGTAGGACTGAGAGAGGCTGTAGTTGCCTTGAGGTATAAAAACAGCTGCAGCATACAGAAAACTCTCTCTCGCTCTCACACTCACACATACACACTGTTTCTCAATTTTGTCCCAGTTTTCCAGCAGCTGATGAAGAAATGTGCGACAAACAAACAAAAAAAAAAAGAAAAGAAGAAGATAGTGAGTGTGGGTGTGTGCCTGCACATGTTCCTCGTTTGTTCTAATTATCATTTCTGTTCATTCTTTCAGAGAAAGAGAGAGAGAGAGTTCTTGTTCTATCGTCTATATGAATAACTTTCACACACGTCTTTACACTAACCAGTCGCCTGTCAGCTCTGCCCATCCAGTCCATGTTGTGTTTTACAGTCAGAGGTGTAATTTCTGACAGTTTTAACCAGAAAAAGTTCATTTAAATACACGTCACACTACAAAAAAAATAACCCATTTTCTCCCTAAAATAGCAGAAAAAGAAAATCCTTAGAAGTAAAATATAAAGCACATGTTTTTGTTTGTGTAAGAATATTAGACTCGGTGTAAAAAAAAAAAACCAAAAAAAAACCCTGACAGCCCTTTTCAGATATGATTCATCACATCATATTTTCAGTGTCAAGCTGCTCACCCTGTTCACACCTGATCCATCATCCGAAGCAGCAGCTGTCAGAGTGACAGCAGAAACTACGTCTGAGTCGCCGAGTGGTTTAATAGTTTATAGAAACGGTTTGTAGGCCAGAGACAAAGTGTTCTCTGTGGCAACAAAACGGTTTGAACGCAGATTCATCATCGCAGCATCATTCTCTTCTTCTTTGAATGGTTTTTTAAAAAGACATCAGAGAAGCAGCAGGACTTGACAGTAATTACATATGATCATTTATCTACTTTTAACAGAATCATACTGGGGTCTTATTATATTATGAATATACAAATTAATAAGTTAATGATTAATGGAAGTTGTGCAACAGTGGAACCACAATTCATTGCTTTGACTGCAAACGTTTGCTAAAATGTCCAAAATTTTTAATATTATGATACTGATTTCAACCATATTTCCCCTCAGTGATGTTATAGTTGTTTCCCTCTTACTCTGTTTTCTGGACAGGATGATTTTTATGAGGATGATGTTAAAAACAGGACAGCAGCGTCCACTTTTAGTCCAACTGACATCAGCGCTTGACAGGCGCCAGTTTGGATAAAGAAACAGACTTTGGCTGAATATCCCCCAAAATTACAATCAACAAACTGGAAAAAAATGGGTCAACAAAACTGAACTTAAGATAGAGAACAATAAACTGTTAGATCTAACTGACCTCAGCAAACAGAACCTAACTTGTGAGGCATGATGGGAACATATATGCTGGCAGACACAAGATCTAAATTAACTGCTGCTGTTGCTTGTAACTCAATATTTACTGAGCAGAATATTAAAAAAATAACTAATTTACTCCAAAATACACAAATAAAAGTCTCCCCAAAACCACCATGCTGTGGCTTAAAGCATGAATCAATCTGTTACATGATGGAGGTCAGACATCCGTCAGACCAACAAGATAACAGAATACAAAATGTGCAATAATGTTTATAAACTTAATTGATGTTTTTTTTAGTTTTATGAAAATTGTAACTGAATGTAAACCTAAATGAGAGAAAATGTAAAATTAAAATGACTCTTCGTTAGAGGTTTGGTGATGTACAGACGGCTCACAGGGGTAGTTAGTGAACTACTGTAGCTAGCGAGCTAACGGCTAACACACTAGCTAGCCAGTCTGTTTCCTTACATTGGCGGGGGTTAAGGGTCGGACTGGGGACAAGTTAAAGGAGGAAATGGACTTTGACAACACCGGGAACATGCTGATAGTGTAGCATTTTGTTTTATTTTATTTAATAACGGGGAATTATTGAAGAGGGAAAATCAATCTCCAAGCTAGGTAGCATGCTAACTGTCAGTGAGCTAATGGAACAATAAGTATCAAAAGTCAGAACATGTACACATAACATTAACTGTGTACATCAGGGCTTAAATAATAGTCAATAATGCGACAAACCTGTAAAATATTTTTCCTTCGTAATGATTTTATTTGTCAAAGTTTTTAAAATCTATAATTTTATTTCTCGTGTGCATTAGTCTCAATTTGTTTTATTGTTTACTGTCTACATTCATTCTGTCTTATTATTGTCAGTCTTCTGTGAAATACTTTGAATTGCACTAACTTGTATGAAAGATTCTGTACAAATAAAGCTTGATTGATTGATTGATCAGTTGATTGACTGATTGATTAAGCAACGATAGCTTCCTCCATTTTGGTCTCTCCATATTCTCAAAGTTTAGCGTGGTCAAGGAAGCTTGTTATTGATCAATGGAGCAAATTCTTATATTAAATTTCACCAGAGTTGAACTTGAATCAAAAAAACAATTGCAATTCAACTGAAAACTGGAAAAAAAAACTGGATTTACTGCTGAACATTGAAGGCAGCACCAATCACTGATCAGCTCAAGCCGTCTGATTGGTTAAAACAAATTTTAAAAAGCACACGCAGCACGGTTGACTAATCACAGCCAAGAGGAGGCAGAGCCTGACAAATATGGTTTAAACGGCAGCGCACATAATGTCTTATTAAATATATAAGTTACCATGGGAACAGATTTCCAAAGCTGTGACACGCCGCATCCACAGCCAGCATCCAATCACGTTCCAGCGTGTGGTCCAGGGCTGACTGTGATTGGCTGACAGCTCATTATGCACATGAGTGAGGCTCAGACAGCAGAACTGATTGGCTGACTGAGGGGAAATGAGAATGTGATTGGCTTAACTTAAGGGGGAAATGCAAATGAAACTGTTTGGTTTAAGGTGGATTATGCAAATGAGATATTATACTCGATAGACATTTAAATTAAAAGGAAATGAATCGTTTCATTTTTACTGCAGAATAAACCTTCAGGAGGTTTCTGTGTCCCAAAACACACACACACTTACACACACTTACACACACTTACACACACTCACACACACACACACACACACTGAGATATAACCTAAAATAGAAAGACTATCTTCACACTCTCTGTCGTCACTCTCATGAGGTTGCTCTGGTGTTTTACCTGGATTCTGTCTCTGCCTGTAGCCTCTTTAATTACTCTTCTCTCTCTTTCTTTTTGCCTGAAATGTAAAATAACTACATACATTTACTAAAAGGCTTCTTTAGGCACTGGAGCGAAACTAAACATGCCAAGTCTATGTGTGAAATATACCACTAACACCTGATCCAAATGTTAAAGAGGAACTTTGTATTCCCATTTAAATTTCTATCTTGAAAGGATCATTCTGGTGATTTCCTATATTTAATGTCAACAAATCTAATGTTTGGAGCCAAACCAACAATGAACTGATCTACTAACAAGTATAGTGTGTGTATCCAAAGTCTGATATATCTTATTCCTCCGTTATTATCCAAAAACTATTAAAAACAAAAAAATCAATGAGTCACACCGATGCACTGGGCGACATGTTCCTTCATCATGAAGAGTTTGGTCATGTTAGCTTGTTTAGAAACGGCTCCAAAGACTAATAACAGCATCACGTTTTCAGTCTCAGGAGAGTAGTTCTGTGTAAAGCTGAAATTATAGTTTCTGCTTCCGTGAATCCGTGAGGGTCCGCGTGACGTACCTGCAATTTGTTGTGCGGACATCGCTGTGTTCCTGTAGACGGCGATCTACTGCGCATGTGTGAAACGCGTCCTCCAAACGGACCCCAGAAGGTCGTATAAACAGAACAAAACCCCTACTGTCCGTGGTGTCCACAGCTGTCCGTGTACACGTCCGCTCAAGAGTATAAATGAAGCTTAAGCCAGACGCCACTGAGCATGTGCAGGAACGTGGTTTCATTTACAGAAGCTTTGCTAGCTTGTTGTGCTACATATCACAACCTCTGGACTTTGTGCTGAAATTCTTTGGGAAATTTACAATGTAGTACAAAGTCAAGAGGTTGTTAGCGAAGCTCTGTAAACAGAACCATGTTCCCCTCATCGATGATGTGAAAAAGAAATGTATGACGTTGTTGGTTTTGGGCTCTTTAATCATTCTTTGGTTAGCAGCAGCGGATATTGTTAGCAAAACAAATGAAATATGTTGACAGTGAGTTTTAGATACCAGTGACTGTAAAATGTAAATCATGCTGTTATAAATATAATTTAAATGTTATTTGCTGATGCAGTTTGATTTTTAGGAGTCAGTGCTGCTGATTCCTCACTCTGGAGGAAATATCTGTCTACAAATGTTCTGCACAACTTATTTTTACTATTATTACTACTTTTCTCTACTCTACGACTAAAGGATCTGGGTAATTTTCTACCTCAGCTCGCTGTCATGTTTCTCTTTCTCTGTCTTCTTTCACTCACTGTTTCACATTTTGGGGGCAGGACCCAGAGGTCTGTCACCACCAAACACACACACACACACACACACACACACACACACACATCACATACAAAACCACGTAATGCTCCTATTTTCAGTATCATCCACACACTGACTTTTCGCCTCCCATGTTTTCTTTGCTTCCTGTCTCTCTCTCTCTTTCTCTCTCTCTCTCTTTCTTTCTTTCTTTTCTCTCCTCTCTCTCCGGTCGAGCTCCACTTGTCCACCAATTATCTTTAGCTCGTTCAGATAAGAGCTGCTCCATATTCAACAGACACGAGAAGAGAGAACAGAGGAGAGACTTTGAATGTTAAAACGCCTTCGCAACCTGCAGCCACATAGAGAGAGAGACAGAGAGAGAGAGAGAGAGAGAGAGAAACCTACAGCACAGCACACAAATAACAAACAGCCACAGCAAGTGCTGCCAGAGGCTGAAATGTTCATTACGCCCCATAATATGAAAGTGCTTTACAGAATAAACAACAGACTGATAATTATTCTTAGAAGTGGAGCTAAAAACGTTAAAGGAAAGAGTCATTAAAATCAAACAAGGGTTCAACTTCAGGGGAGAAGGAATTTGTTCAATATCTTTAAAAATCAGCATATTTTAAACACACTACGTGGCCAAAAGTATGTGGACGAGGAACGCATGACGTCCGCAGGTGACTGTTGTGAACGTGCGACACCAGAGGCGTTAATCTGTTCCTATCACAGCCTCCACTCTTCTAGTTTCAGGCTTTTTCCACCTGATGTCGGAGCCTGGCTGCAGAGATCTCATAAAGATAAGAGTTTTACTTTATTTTCACACATGCACGAACACACAGATTGATGTAAACTGAGGTGATCCTGAAGATGTTGAGCTGTCAGTCCTGATACAAACTCAAAATCTCTCTCTGTCACTCTGTACAAGTGGAAAATCTATATATGTGTGTGTGTGTGTGTGTGTGTGTGTGTGTGTAGAGGAGACTCAGAGGACAGTGACCATCAGATCGCCCGGGGCTGGCTGATATGCTTGGCTCGCCGCCAGTCCGGCCAATCAGAGGCCTTGATTTCCCCGCAGCGATAAAAGCTGAAAAAACATTTTTTTACAGCCGAGCGGAGACGACCTTTAAACTGAAGTGTCATAACGCACCTGGAAACGTATGATTTAATATTATAAATGCCCTTATTAGCTTCATCAGCTGCCTCGTCTGGTCAAACTGTTATTTTTAGATCTTCTGCTGTAGCTGGTGATGATCGTGCAGTGACCTCCTGTTTACGCCGCGGACTGCTTTCTGATTGGACGGTATCACAGATGTTTCTTAGAATCTGACCGGAACACCGAACGGTTCATTAGAGTGATGCAACTTCATTTAGTAAATCACTCGTTTGAAACTGGAACTAGCAGTTACTGAGGACTAAGTGAGGACACAAACACTCAAACTAAGTGATCCAGTTATAAAGAGCTGTTGTAGAGTTGATGGCAGCTTTGCAGTTTAGGCATTTTTACCATGTTGTACACAAAATGTGTGTAAAATCTGTTCATACTGACCATTAGAAGATCCCTTCATGATGCAGTTACAATGGAAGTGATGGAGGACAAAATCCACAGTCCTCCTTCTGTGCAAACATGAATAATATGAAGCTTCAGTGTCCAAATGAGTCAAATCAAGTAGATATCTTTCAACGTTACAGTCTTTTTAGTGCCAAAGTCTTTTTGTTACTATACTTCCACCTGCAGCTCAACAGGGAAACACAAAGAGGGAATTTGATGCTAAAAAGACTGTAAATGTGTCAGATATCCACTTGATATGACTAACTCAGACTGCTGAAGCCTCACATAAGCTTCACAGAGACTTTTAAATGCATTTTTGCATTAAATGACTGTGTGGACACTGGGGATATGCAGAGGGTCCAGTATCTGTATTTGTATTATTGTATTATTTGTATTTGTATTTGAATAAAAGTGGAAAGAAGCTTAAAAATCCTGTTTTTGTTTTTATTACACTTTTAATTTCAGAAAATTAAAGTGTTACAATAAGTGTTCATGAATAAACTACCTTATGAACGAGGTCCCCAAACCGGGTCTCAAACCGGAGTCTCCCAGATCATAGACGACTGCGTTGACTACTGAGCTAAAACTTTACTCATCGCCTCACTGCAGACAGACCTCTACCTAACAAATATTTTTTAAAAACAACCCACTATTTGTGATTTGCTGAATGATGTATTTGTATTTGGGCACATCCCTAGTAGACAGACTGTGGATTGTAGGGATCTGCAGAGGGCTCAGTATTTGTATTTGTATTCGAATAAAAGTGGAAAGAGGCTTAAAAATCCTGTTTTTGTTTTTACTACACTTATAATTTCAGAAAATTAAAGTGTCACAATAAGTGACTGACTACTGAGCTAAAACTTTACTCATCAGACCTCTACCAAATATTTGTTAAAATATCTGTATGAAACAAATATTTGTAAAAAAAACCCCACTATTTGTGCTTTTCTGAATAATATATTTGTATTCAGGCACATCCCGAGTGGACACACTGTGGATTTTGGCCTCCATCACTTCCACTGAAAGCACATTTGAAGGATCTTTTAACAGCCAGTATGAACAGGAGGAATGATTACAGCGAGGAAAACCTCTTTCACTGTTCATATGGACACCTGACTGTTGTTTTAAGACACACTAGAAAAAGTGTGAACTTGTCCTTTAACCCCCGAATAACAACATTTAGATTTACAGCATAACTTTCTACTCTTTATGAAATCTTCATTGACAGTCTGCATGGATGTGTTAGCAGCTCAAAAACTGTTTAATTACACTTTTTAAATGGTGGTTTCATTATAAAAAATTTCAACACTGACTGCTGATATAAGACAAAGACACCCAGAGCAGCGATTTAGAGCTGACTGACATCTTAAACACCGTCTGTGGACACAGAGCAGACGATACAAGTAAGTAGCTGATGTTGCTCGACACCCATTATCACCAGTGGACAGCTGTCGACTGCTCTCACATACCAGTAAAATTAACTACTCTATTGTTTTCCCCTGTGTGGTTGCCATGGTCACACTGAGCAGTAAAGCCAGAAAAAGTTTTGTGAAAATTGGGGTGACAAAGGCAGCTCTGTGTGTCCTCTCCTCTCCTTCGCTGCTGACGCCGCCACCGCCGCCGCCTGGCTCGGCTGAGTCGCTGTCATGTTGTTTCTGGAAACGGCGAAGGCGGCGACCGCTCCGCAGTCAAATCTTCACATGACAGAGTGACGAGTCGTAGAACGATGAGGATGTTAAAGAGACGAATGATAAAATCTCTCTCAGCAGAGTGAATCTCATTAACCAGCAGATGGAGTACTTATATAATGTCTTCATTCTGCCTCTGTCTGTTTCCGCTCTTGTTTCTCCATCTGTTATCCTCTCTCTATCTTTTTTTTTCCCCCTCTCTCTTCACTCCCTGTCATCTTCTCTTCTCTTCTCTTTCTTCATTTCTTTCATCTGCTCTCTCAATCTGTTCATTTCTCTTTACATTTTGTCACACAAATCACTCTCCTCTCCTCTCCACCCGCCATCTGTTTCTCTCTGTTTCCTCCCATCACGCTTTCTGCGTTCATCTGACCCGCCATCAGTCTTTCTTTGTGTCAGCATCACGTTGACCTCCTGTAAACTCTGGATTGTGGCGGTCTGAGCGTGCTCCACATCTCAAGTGTTTGCGACCTTGTCGTCGTAGCACGCTGAGAACGTGGAGGGTCATAACAGCATCCTGACTGTGATTCATCCTCTAACGGAGCGGTCAATTTATGAAGTATAATTTAAACTTAAATTTGTGCCCTTTGACAGGCTCTAATAAGCTTTGACCCTGGTACATTGTGTCCTGTCCTTAAAGGGGATCACAGACGACACACGTCATTGATCTGCAAGCATCCATCTGACCGACTACAAGGCTGCAGGTTTGAGCTGAAAGGCTTTGTTGATGAGTGAAATCAACTGTTGCTAGCGGCTATGCAGAGAAAGAATCGAGGCTGTCAGGTGTTTGTATTTATTGATTCATTGACTTTATTTCCCTGCTTCACCACTGAAGGGAAACAGGCGAGCTCATAGAGAGCCTGGGAGCCTTGATCAATCAATATTTACAACCGTAATAAGTTCAGAACATATATACGGTGGCAGATTTGTGTGATTAAACAGCTGTCTGAGGAGTTTACAGTCAGTGTGGATTGATACATTTGATAAAATGGAAGCGGATCTGTTTGAAACCATAAATAGATCGGACTTGTTTTTCCAGCACATCCCACAGATGCTCGATCAGATTGAGATCTGGGGAATTTGGAGGCCGAGACGACACCTTGAACTCTTATTCTCATGTTCCTCAAACCGTTCCTGAACAATTTTTGCAGTGTGGCAGGATACATTATCCTACTGCAAGAGGCCACTGCCATCAGGGAATACATGAAGGGGTGTACTTGGTCTGTAACAATGTTTAGGTAGGTAGTACGTGTCAAAGTAACCTCCACATGACAGGTTTCCCAGCAGAACGTTGGTCAGAGCATCACACTGCCTCCAACGGCTTGTCTCCTTCCCATAGTGCATCCTGGTGCCCCGGACGTCCACATGATGTAAAGGAAAATATGATTCATCAGACCAGACCACCTTCTTCCATTGCTCCATGGTCCAGTTCTGATACTCACGTGCCCATTGTAGGTCTGCAGCTACGCAGCCTCATAAGCAGCAGGCTGTGATGCACTATATGTTCTGACACCTGTCTGTCATAGCCAGCATGAAATTGTTCAGCAATTGTGCTACAGCAGCTCTTCTGTGGGATCCATAAGCAGAGCGACTGCAGGGGCAGAGGGGCCTTCGCTCAGCAGGGGCCTCGCTGGGGATGTAGCGTGCAACCCAACTAGGCTAAACTTCTTCTATTCATTCTCTGTGGTAGTTCTTATCACTACGGACGTAATCCCCCCCCCCCCACCACAACGAGGGTTGCAATGGCAGAGTGGTGCTGTCGGTATTTCCGCTAGGTGACTCTGCAGGAAGTGAAGACTGCAGAGGCAGTGATTCAAAGTTTGCTGAAAACTTGATCCAAAATATGAGATATTCGTGTCTTTTTATGTTTGTGGTGAATGAAACTTGCCAGACAAAGTTTCAGCCGTCTGAGGATCATTAAGAGCTCTTTGCGGTCGTGCGTAGATGAAGTCAGACTGTCCAACCTCACTTTGCTATGTGTTGACATAAACACTGGCAAAGACAAAGTTGTTGGCAGCTTTGCCATCATGAAGGAGAGGAGGAAGACGTTTTTAAAATGGGACCGTGTTTGTTAATCTGTTTGGATTATTTCTATGTTAGAACACACAAATAGACCTCACTAAACTACAGCAGGCTGAGCAGGAACAACAACTGGTGAGTGAAATATCTATAATTAGTCTTTATTGACTTAAATTTAGATAATGAAGACTTTATGTTTGGCCTTGTAGTGTTGTAGACCACCTATGTTCCTCCTGTGTAAGGAAGACGCGGTCTATGTTATGATGGAGCACCTGGCCTGTCGTCGTCTATCGGCGGCGGCGATGAACGTGTTTGTTAATCGATGCACGTAGAGCGCCGCGTGATGCCCTCGGGGCTGAAACGTTTGAATGCGTCTGGCAACCTGTTTTCTTAGACTTTCTAGGCTCGCTTAAGCTCAATAAGTGATCACTTTGTGTTTATGGAGAGGATGTATCAGCTATTTTACAGTTGGGAATTTTAAAATGAATGAATGAATGAATGCTCAGCCTCCTCTGTGCTGTGGGATCAGACCAGACGGGGTAACCTTCGCTCACCACACGCATCAGTGAACCTTGGACGCCCATGAGCCTGACGCCAGATCACCGGCGGTCCTTCCTTGGATGTTACTGACCACTGCATACCAGGAACAGCCAACAAGACCCATCTAGCCATCACACTCGCACATTTTTCCTTCTTCCAACACAAGAACTGACTGTTCACTTCCTGCCTAATATATAGAATTAGATATATAGAATTTGGCTGAGCTGATACATGCAGTAAAAGCTAATTTTGAGCACAAAAAGCCGTTTGTTGAATTGTAATCCAGGATCATTAATTAATTAGTGCAGTTATAGGATGTTTACAGGTATAAAGAGGTTAAAAAGAGGAATAAATGTGCTTCTACAGATGTGGTTGAAGTGAGAATACAGAACAAATTGGACTCTTATTAGAATTCCTGTCAGCCAATCACAATGTGAGGCTGGAAACCAATAATGTGTTCAGCATGACAACGATCACATTTAGGGAAAAGAAAGACAGACAGACAGACAGGTTCAGGTAGACAGAAACAGAACAGCCAGCAGAATAATAAGATGATTTATGGCTCCTTATATTTTAATGAACTTTATGCAAACATCCTCTGTAGTAATAAATTATCCACTTCAAACAAAAACACTGCAGAGAGACAGAAAGAGCTAATACAGAAGATTAATTAGCCTGGTTCATAGGATTATGTTACACACACACACACACACACACACACACACACACACACACACACACACACACACACAGGAGCGGCAGGAAAAGTTAATCTAGTAATTAAACTTTTTCTTTTTTTTTCAAAATGTAATTTGCCTCTGTTGTGTGTGTATTTTTTTATTTAACTCTGTCGGCTCTGCTTTCATTCATTCATTCATTCATTCATTTAAATACACAGCAGGTTAATCATGTGTTACATATGATCTGCAGCGTTCTGGACTCAGGATCTCTCCCGCCCCCCCCCCTTACCCCCTAAAAAAAGAGACCTAAGAGCAGCATCAGCTCAAGTTTCAGTCGGGTCATGAAAAGTGCAAATTAATTAAACATTATATTTATGAATAATACCATTTCTACTCCTTAGCAACGCTTGATATAAGAGCTACAAATGAAATAAAACTACCAGCTCACGTTTCCACCGAGACGCTGTTTTCAAATTAAGAGTCAGACGTGTTTACGCGCTTTGAATTTCTCCAGTGAGTTTGTTGCTTTTCTTTTTCTGATATTTTGAGGAGATTTTACACATCAGGGGGAAAGAAGTTCTGTGTTTAGACTTGAAATATCTTCTGATAATAATATTATGGAGCTGATACACAGTATGTGCTGGGATGTTTTTTTAATTGTAGGATGTTCCTGTTGTATTATCTTTATAATTGTTGTGTGAATTTGGGTATTTTAGTGTTGTTATATAATAGATGTGGTGCTGCATATACTCTAACAACCTACAAAAAACAGAATTAAACATGTAAGTGTTGTATGTTTTAATTTCTAATCAAATGGAATAATCCAATTCACAACTTCCTTTGAAAAACTGCTGTTTTAAACGCACAATATGTCATTTCAGCCGCTAGGGGTCTCTCAATCAAAACAATAACGTGTGATGACAGTGTGAAGTAGCAAGGAATCATGGGAGTTGTTGTCTTCGTCGTTAAATAACCAGCTTCACCGGGATAGGATTACTCCAGTGTTAATCATTCGGGATGTTTTTACCGGCAGAGGTCTCCTCCTCTCCAGAACAAACGCAGATTAAAATCATTAAAAATACAAATTAAAGCTGTTTCACCTAAAAAATCAATATTTCTCCGACGATGTTTGGTGACCACCCGACTTCCTGGAGGGGCTGTTAGCCGAGCTGCTGCTAACGTTTGTCCAGTTTATTTCTCTGATAACTTAAGATCCAGACGTCCAATGACTAAAATCCTTCTTCTGGCTAAAAGATATAGTTAAAAACCACCTAAATTCATCATGAAAATGGGGCTTAAAACTGAATAAAAGTCAATTTATAACAGTTTGTGTGGAACAACCACAACGCTGATGTATTATCTTGTATGTGTGTAAGTTACTCTTTGGTAGACGCCATTGTAGCAGACAAACACAGCGCCGCCGTATGCATCTGGTGCGTGTTTACTCTTTGGTAGAGGAGGTATGACGCCATTGAGGCGACCAAATGAAACGGTCCGTTACTTTGATTAAATTACAGATTTCTCTGAGTTTGAAAATTGTTGGAAACATTTGGGATAATGTAAGTACACAACTCAACAACATATATAACATAGGTCTAGTTGTTTTAAGACATTTTAATGTAGAATAATTACATATTATACCTTTAACTCAGCCAGCATCCAAGATTTACATCTACAACTATAAGATTAACTGTGATTTAATACACTTAGCACTGTTTAATTAAATGTGTAACAGTATCATAAGCTTTACTTTCTAATCAAATACCTAATGCAGAACTTTGACTGCAAATCTGTCATTTCAGCTTCAGAGCGTAATGAGCCACATCCAGGTTGGACTACAAAAAGATGTCATCGCTGCTGTACAATTAAAAGATTAACTGTGATTTAATCCACTTATAAAGTTAATCCCCTCCTTTGTTCAAGCAGCCTTTAGGCTAATGATCAGGCTCATTATGAGGATGTCGGCCTTCGGCTGAAGCGCTGTCCGGTGGTGGTGGTGGTGGTGGTGTGTACGTAGCTTCAGGCTGAACCAGTTCTCTCTTTTAATTACATGAAGCCGCATCTGAACATGTTAACCAAGGTTAAACACCAAAGCTCAGATAAATGCCTGGAGACAAAAGAAAACACCACATACTGTTCATTATTATCATTCAGTCTTTTAAATAAATCAGAAATGGAGAACAAATCCCACCTCTAAGAGCTTCTGTGCTCCTTTGAATGTGTTTCCTGAAGGTGAATATAAAGTCACCTGTGGTTTGTAAGAGCTGATGGATTTATATCTATTAAGTGGCGGTTACCATGGTGAAAAATACAGACGATGACGATTAGAAACAAATCTAATATAGTCCTAGTGATATATTCACTTTTTCATAAAAGCATGACACTTGGTAGACTTGTACAGTTTGGGGCCCTGAACATTTTCAAAAATGGAGCCATCGCAAAAACGCCTCGTGGTGGCCATGGCGACCAACTTACTTTCTGCCATTATGTATATTGCATCATATCTCCTGAACCAAACATGATAACACAGAAAAAGTGATGTCTACCCCTGTGTTTTGATGGCCAAGGATCACAATGATACCATGTACAACATCATAAACTGTTCAGTTTAATAGTTAATGATGAATTCATTAATGCTGTGAGAAGAAAATCACAGTATAGGAATACCTAGGCTAGACTTTATAATATGTCTGTTGCATGCATATTGTGTAAACTTTTAAAAGCTTGCATGTCCAATATATGACAATTTGAACATCAATATAGCAGCAAACAAGTATTTGCTATGTAAAGATATAGTGGAGTGATGGCGTCCTGAGCAGAGAATGAAGTCACTCTCCCCCTCTGTATGTGTTGTTATCTGAGCTTCTATGTTCTTTGTTCAGATAGCCGGTAGTTAATGGTGAATTCAGTAACGTTGTGAGAAGGATTATAATGAAATTGCAATATCTGAGAAGATGCAGAATGAAATTTCAGGTATATTTCATGTAATCTTTAATTTACAATAACTCTCCCTTGAATGTGTTTCCTGAAGGTGAATATAAAGTCACTGTGGTTTGTAAC
This sequence comes from Thunnus albacares, assembly GCF_914725855.1. Taxonomy (NCBI): domain Eukaryota; kingdom Metazoa; phylum Chordata; class Actinopteri; order Scombriformes; family Scombridae; genus Thunnus; species Thunnus albacares. The sequence goes on along the minus strand of NC_058128.1, from coordinate 3,800,954 downwards.
AGCTGATGGATTTATATCTATTAAGTGGCGGTTACCATGGTGAAAAATACGAGAATAGAACAGAATAAATAATAAAATGGAAGGAATGAATGTGATTTCATGTTACTAATACAATAAACACTGTTATAAGTCATAACAGATAATCCACACGGGTCCAGTAGTGTCCTTTCTTATGTATGTAACTGTAATTTCTTAAAGGGGACGTATGCTGCATATTTCCAGCTCTATATTTATATTCTGGGGCTCTACTGGAATATATTTGCATGATTTCCAGTTAAAAAACTCCTTATTTATCTTCTACTGGTCCTTTATGCAGCCCCTCAGTTCAGCCTCTGTCTGAAACAGGCCGTTTTAGCTCCTGTCTCTTTAAGGCCCCGCCTCCTGATGAGCCCACTCTGTTCTGATTGGTCAGCTTCAGGAAGCTTCTGCAGGCTACGTAAACAAACTATAGTTGCAGGATTTCACTTCTTTTTCTCCTTCTTTACTCCAAATGTCAACTTCTCAGATCCATCCGTACATGTCGGAGCCTGAATCACATCTGAAATATGCAAGTGGACGACACATGGAAACACCTTAGCAACCACCTTAGCAACAAAGACAGTTAATCTAACAATCAGTTTGATGGACTTACTGTATAAATATGTTGTTAAATTGAGCATGTAAAAGCGCAGTGAGTCTTACTTTCTTCAAAAATCTAACGCAGAACTTCCATTAAAAAAATCTGCCGTTTCAATAGAAGCCAACATAAGACATCACCGTTGTACAATAAGATGAAGTATTAGATAAAGTATTAAAGTAAAGATAAGTACTTTATGTTGCTCTTTCCTGGAGAACCTTTTAACAGCATGTCTGAATCCAACATGTTAACTGTTAGACACGTGTGCTGCTTATATAATATTCACATCTTCTTGCATTAATACATAAATTCACACTCGGCACATAGCTTAATGTACATGCAAGGACTGATATGACAAATGTATGCATTTATTCCTGATTATATATATATATATATTTCCTCCTTGATATGCTTTTCTTTTTCATTAAAAACACATATAGACACTCAGTTCCTTTAGAGACAGAACAGTGAATTTTGTCCCAGGAGGAAGAGTCCTCTGAGATCTGATTAACACACACACACACAGGAGGGAGGAAGTGGATGTATACAGATAACAGATATTAAAGCAGAATAAAGGAAACAGAAAGAGGAAGAACAGATGGATCCATATTGAGCCATGAACACCAGTAAAAAACCAGTAAAACCACCTCTGTCGGAGGGTAAAATCAACTCTGTCAGCTTTCTGATCTCCCGTCTGTCTCTCCATCATCCTCCTGATGTCATTAACTTTTAATAAACCGATTAATTCCCTCGCTCCGCTCCGGCTCCATTCTCTTTTCACAAAACCAGAACACGTTTCCAGGACACGCTAAGGCCGCGGCGTCACCACGGAAACTACAACGATTCTGACACGTCCTAATTTGGCCGTTGACACGTGTCCTAATTTGTCCGTCATGCCGGCGGAGGAGGCCGTTAATGAGCAGCCACACGCGAAGCATCGGCGACCACCGGGAACAGCAGTTTTTAGGGGTTCGAGGTGACGTCCTCGTCCTCCAGCGTGGAAACTGACACACTAACACACACACACACACACACACACACACACGGCGTTCACACTCGAACCTTATAATCTCCACGGTGAATAAGGGTCATTAAGCTGTCATGTTAATCTCACGAGGCTCCGTCTGCCAACTGAGCTTTTAAGTTTTCACATCCTCCACAATAAAAGTGACGTGTTCAGCCAAAGTGTGAACATTTGAATAGATTTTAGAGACTCAAATAAGCAAATATATTCTGGTATTTCACAGGAAGTAGAGGTGAAAAAGCTTGTCTAATACAAACACAGATCCACATTAATCTGTATATAGTCCTGTGAATGTATGTATAGTTTTGTTTATGGTTGTTAAATTAATGGGATTTAATGTTGGGAAGGTTTTCAGTGGAGTAAATCTGAGGATGTCTCTGATTACAGGCAGCAGTTTGGTGCAGCTGATGGTAATAAGTTGATTGATACTCGTTGGTGAAAAGTTAAGAGGATCAAATCAGGAAAACAGACTGCAAAGTGAAGAAGACACAGCTGAAACGTGTGCTTGTAATAGAAAAGTTAAATGAAATAAAAAGAAAATGTTGAATTCATTTGGGTGTGTGAACCACTTTTTTGTGTCTTGGTATTTTACAGGATAAAATATATAGAAAAGACAAACGTTTTGTAGCAGAAATATATGTTTTTTTTACTTCGACTGTACTCATCTCACAACCTCTTAAATTTATCCTGTGAACCCTTGAAAGAAAACCGCCCCCAGGTTGACCTTTCAACCTCATCTGACAGGAAAAAAAAGAAAGCAATGCTTTTCATTGAAAGTAGTAATAGTAGTAGTAGAAAGTACTCTTCATTTTTAATGTTAAATTAGTAATAAAAACAACAGTTCATTGATAATTTTGTATATCAATAACTCATCACTGGTTGTGGTTAAACGGAGCCTCAGAAAACTACAGAACAACTTATATAAAACATATTAATGATTTGTTAAAAATAGTGTCAGAATGTGACAATAGTGAGTTTCATGATAATAAATCAGTTGTGATGAAAACAGATAATTCTGTATAATTACATTACAAACACCACGTGGAGCTAAAACATTTAGTTTGTAATTGATTAATTATTTAAGAATTCTAAACATTATTTAGTCGCAGCGTCTCAACTTTGAGGTAAAGGTAATTTTCTTTCTCTTGAAGAGAAATGTGATAGTAAACTAATTATCTTTGGGCTCTAAACTGTTGATTGGATTAAAAAAAAAGAGCGTTTCCAAGTCTAACTCACGCTGAGCTTTGGGAAAATTTGATGTAAATGTGTGTCCTGATGTTTTATAGACCAAACAAGTAATGTGTTGTTAGTTGTTAGTGTTGTGCACGTGCAGGTTTATGGTTAAAATGACATGTATATACAGCATCCACAGGAAGTAGGGACGCTGCTGCAGGTAGAGTTTGTTTGATTGTATTTAATCTGTAGTGTTCTGTTGTATCAGGAGGGTTTTGTACCAGATTCAGACAGCCGCTTCAGCATAATAAAAATACCAAAAATAAAAAAAAATAAAAAAATCAAATTCAGTTTCCGACCAAACCATCCACGGTCTGAATCGGTGGATGATTTGAGCTTTTTACAAGCAAACCAACATGTTTCTATCTGCCTGAACGTCAAGAAAACAACGTTCTTCACTGTTAGTCCAGCTGTATGTAAATAAACATGCTACGCTCATCTTGTCGTATTGTTCGGCTGATATAACATCATATAATACAAGTTTTTGTAATGTTGTATTTATCCCTGCTGGGCTGTGCTGATTATATATTTAATGATAAGCTTGTGTTGTTTTTGTGTCGTAGCAAATGATTGACTATGTGTGTGTGTAAATGTGTGTGTGTGTAAATGTGTGTGTGTGTGTGTGTGTGTGTAAATGTGTGTGTGTGTGTTGTTTAACTGATCTCCAGCAGAGGCTAAATCACAGTTATTAGTCACCATTGAAAATAAATCACTCTTCACAATCAGATGTACTGAGCTTTAACTCTCCTACTGTGCTAATGAGGCCGCTGACTCCACCCACTAATCACCATGACTGAAAGTGATTAAGGAATTATGGGAAAATATTCACACTTTATAACGTCGAATAATTAAAATAATTATTTAAAAAAGTAATCAGAGAAAATGTTGTGAGAAAACGTTTTTAAGGTTTGTACCACAGTGTGTAACTCTCACTTAATATCATGTACAGATGCCTTTATATACATGTTTTCTTATATTTCCCAGTCTGATGCAGTAGATTTGTAGATTACATTTGTTTGCCTTTAAGAATAAAGCATTTAAAAACACCTGAAGCTTGAATATATTGTAACGCTGTATTTCATAGCTTCTTTAATTTGAAACTAGTTTCCTGGTAATTTTCAGGTATTTCACGGTTATTTTTAGGACATTTTGCAAATTTTGTACAAATTATAAGAGCTGAGAAACAAATTAAAAAAATTGTTAAGTTAGTTTAGTTGGTAAGTACTAAGTCAATATATTTGGGTTGATACGTAGTTAATTTGCAAAAAATCTTTAAAAAACATGATTCTTAACAATTCCTGCATAAAATACCTCTTTTATTATTAAACTGTATTGAACTTTTACATTTAAGTAAAATTAACAACAAAATATTAGTTGATTCCAGTAAATTCCTGCAGTTTACAGTAAGATTTTCAGGTTTTCTGTGTGTAGTTTTGTGTGAAAACTATACACTGACATATTAAATGGTTTATAATGAGTCAGCATCTATTATTCATTTCACGGATCTCTTACTTTCCTAATAATTTCCAGGAAATGTTTAAGATAATTTCCTAGAAGTAGCTGTGTTGTAACTGTTCATTCTTATGACATTTCTTTGAAATTGTAATATAATCATGTAATACACAGGAAATGCCAGGAAATCCAAAGAATCTAATATGTTGATGTGTAGTTTGACACACAAAACTACATACTGACAACCTTAAAATCTTGTTGAATCATATTTTGTCATTAACTTTTAAATATATAGTTTTTATAATCTCAAGTTAATTCAACCTAAAATTTCTAGTTTTTTTTTTTTATTTCAATACCATTTTAGATCTTTAGATTTATTAGTTCTTCTTACTTTAAGTCATTTTTTAACATGAAATGATGAGTTGAATGAATGAACTGCTGCGAGTTCACTCAACTTATTAAACACAATCAGCATATTTCCCAGCATGCATTGTTTGAGAATTAAAACTCTCCAGAGAGTCTGAATCCAAACATCGACCCTCCGGATCTCCAGAGTCCTCGTGGACTTCAGTCACATGTACAGCGACGTGTTCACCATCACTACGTCAGGTCTGTGAAGGCTCTGGGATGCAACGGGATAAAAATGCTGCTCTGAGGTGGGACGTCAGACCTCAGTTACTTCCACAGAGATAAACTGAAGTTCCTGACTCTGTAAACTCATTTCAAAGTGTTTTTCTGAACGGTTCTCAATGTTTTGATGTGTGCAGGTCTGCTGCTTTACTCTCAACACATCAGGTCAGAATGCTCAGCGAGATTTTCCCTTTACATGAACCGCTAAACATGCTAATATTACATTCACAACCAACCTTTGCCCGTCTAGTTTAGCAGATTATAATAAACAAATCCCTGTTATTAAGCCTTTAAGCCTGTTATTCTGTGTGTATGTTATACTTGATAAACTGCATCACAACAAAAGTAAAAAAAGTCATCAAAGCCTATTACACAGACTATTATTATTATTGTTTTTTTTATTTTTGACAATAATAATTAGTAGTATTCTTTACATTGTCACTTTATAGCCTATTGCTGCAGGATTATGGGTAATTTTCCTAGCGGTCTGGTGAAGTCTGCACCCGAGCGGACTCTCTGGACGTCTGCAGAGAGTCAGTTTGAGGTCTCTGGTGGACTTGATGAGTTGCGGGTTTGGACAGACTTCATCACTCGCTGAAGTCCGGATATTTGGATTCAGACAGACTCTTCTTTAAGTCGTGGTAGTTTCTTTTCATAACAATAAAAACGTTGCAAACCATGATGAAGGTTAGTATTGAGCAGCAACCAAAGCTGAAAGTTGTTGGTGACGAATGAAAAAGTGATCAAGGAAATTTAAATGAAAACCAAAATGATCCTGAATTAGATTTACTAATGAATTAAATCTAAAGCCACCAAACGAAGGCTGGAATTTATACAACATGCAATATTTAGTCACTTTAATGCTGTTAGAAGAAGTATTTATATTTATTTACATAACCTAAACTTTTAAGGCAGCTCTTTGATTCATCTTTTTAAGTTGAAGTTACATTTTACAGTGTGCGGACAAAAGCATCTGCAAAAAGGATAACTTACAAACATGTTATACGACTTTAACTTCCTCTCTAACACAGGTGGAAACTGCAGGACTGTAACTGTAACTGCGCTGCTGTGGAAACACACAGTGGGGGTTTTCTCCTCAGTCGGCAAATAAAGGAAATTTGAATTACAGAGAGAGGGAGAGCAGATGGATGCAGAGATGGAGAGAGTGGGAGAGACATTACCATGGCAACAGATGTTGGGTCACTGAGTCGGTGAGAGGCCAACGAACTCTACTCTGGATTCAGAGCATGTGTGTGTGTGTGTGTGTGTGTGTGCAGGTTTGTTCTATATACAGACAGAGAGGAGGTGTGTTCCAGAAAATGATGGAGGTGAAACACAGTGGCGAGAGAAAGATGGCGGAAAAAGGGTGTGTGTTTTGTGTTTGTGTGTGTCGTGACCTTGGTTCTGCTGCCAGGGAGAGTTTGAATCAACAAGCTGGCAAACAACCAACCAACCAACCAGCAAACACACACACACACACACACACACACACACACACACACACACACACACACACACACACACAGACACACACAAACAAACACACAGACACACACAGTCAGGAAACCACACACACCTGAATCAGCACACACAAACACACCCCTGCCATCACGGTAACTGATCTGCGGACCTGCAGAGTTGTGATTCAGCTGCCAGTTCAGCTCCACTGGATGTAACTCCGGTTCTCCTATTATGAGTCCCGCCCACCAACCAGGCTTCATGTATGACACACCTTCTGCCCAATCAGGAGGGAGTATCTGTCATCTAATGAGGACCAACAGCTGAGTACTCGGAGACAGGATGTAGGTAATTAGCTGGGAAGGATGAGTCAGTGTTGGTCACAATGACTGCTAGTGATTGTGGAGAAATAAACAATCGACTCAACAAACACAAACTTTAGTGTAATTATGCCTGCGGCTAATGGTTATTTTCATTATCAATTAAAGGGCCAGTGTGTAAGATTTAGTGGCATCTGGTGGTGAGGTTGCAGCTTTCATTAGAAAAATGAAGCCAATGCAGAAACGCCAAAAACTGCAGTTCCTCAAATGGCCACTTGAGGCTCCAACAGCGAGTCAATCGCCATAGATACCAATGTTAAAATGTCCAACTTTACAGCAGAAATAAACATGTTTACAGCCTGGTATAAAAACAGTTTTGGTCTCTATAGCTAATTTCCCCGTTCATAAATGTTGTAAAAAAGTAATTTAAAACAATTAGTCCTCAACTTAAATGTTAAAATTTAAATAAATAAATATAACTAAACACCTAAAATAAGATAAGACTTTACTGACATAGAGTGAAAAGTGTAAAGTGACGTTTTTCAGGGTAAAAATAAGCATTTCAATGATATAAGTGTGAAGCAGGTAGTAACTACACATCTAAATACAGTCACTAAAATGCTGGTTACATGTCATCTTAATGTCCAAAATGCTTCTTTTATTCAATTTTTCCAGGTTAAAATTTTTAAAATTTAAATTAAATTATTAATAATAATAATAAATAAGTTTTTTATAGTACCTTTCAAAAACAAGGTTACAAAGTGTTTTACAATTAAAACAGATAATGCAAGTAAATAAGATCCAAAACAAAGATATAGACAAGATACAATAATAAAATAATACAACAGTCATCATCAGTTAAGAGAAACGATAAAAGTGAGTCTTAAAAAGAGATTTAAAAGAGGAGACTGAGTTTTCCTGCCTGACATCTCCAGGCAGGGAGATCCACATCTGAGGAGCCCAAACAGCAAAGACCTGGTCCCCTCTAGTGACAAGTCCAGATGTTGGAGCCATCAGTGGGTCCCTGCTGGAGGATCTCAAGCAGCGATCAGGCTCATAAGCAGATCACAGCCGGAGCCTGACCATTAAAAACCAGCAGTAAATCTAACTAACGAAGGGCAGCAAGGTTTGATGTAATGTGGTCGTTTCTCTTCCAACATGATAAAAGCCTGGCAGCAGTGTTTTCTACCAGCTTCAGTCTTTGGATGGTACCAGAATAAAGTGCACTGCAGTAATCAAGTCTGGAGGAGATAAAAGCACGGATGACCTTTTCTACGTCTGCAGATGAAAGGAACGGAATGATTTTGGTTAGCTGCCTCAATGGGGCAAAACAGGATTGCAGCACTTTGGTCACCTGAGCATCAAAAGACAAAAACAATGAGTCCGAGACTCGTTATGTGAGCTAGTTTGTAGTTTGTTTTACCCCTTAAAAGGCACACACCCTGACTTTAGCTTGGTCTCCATCCAAATATAGCACCAATGTCACCCAAATTTCCAGAATATTGGTGAAAGAAGTCAGTTCCTTTAAACCGTTGCAGAAGAAGAAGACGCAACGAGACGACATCATTAAAAAAGCTCAAACGATGGAAAACCATGATGGAAATATGACGTTTCTGTTTGTTTCATGTATTAATTTCATCACTCTGCACAGATCTGATGTTTTCAGCTCTTCAGTGATGTTTAAGTCACATGATTCATTTATTCACTACGTCTGTTTACATTCACACTTGGTCGCATTTTGCTTTTATTGAGACAAACTTTTCCACTTCAGCCAAACCATAAAACCATTTTAAAGTTCTCAAGTTTTTGGCATTTCCACTCAGTTTTTTTTTTTTTTTTTGCAAAATTGTAAATAGGAATAAAAACGGCTGGATGGATTCTCACCTTTTGTTACATCCATTAATCTCCCAGCTGCTCTTTGTTGTCTGGTGAGGTTGTGAAACTCGACACACTTCACAGCTGAGCTGAGGTCCACTCATGTGTTTTAAAGTTTTAAACCCCATGAAGCCTCATTACAGCCGAGACAGAAGGATCCACTCAGACTCATCGATCAATACTTAAAATCGATCAGCGTTTCCTCAGGTGAACCGCTGCCTGTGTTGTTGCTTACAGTATATATTTAGAATTGTTTTTAATCTCTTTCTCTCTCCTGAGCTGGTTATTGTCTCATTTCTTTCCCTTTTTTCTTTCATTTCTTTTCCATCATTCTTTCAGCTGATTGTCTTTGATTTTGACAGCAGGAGGGTAACACACACACACACACACACACACACACACACACACACACACAGAAAGATCTCAAATGTGCACAACCTTTTAGCGTGAATACTCCAGTGTGTCTGTGTTTTGCATAACAAGCTCTCTCCTTGTCTTCAAGTGACACTAAAATAACTGCTTCAGCCTCACGCTGTCGTCTCTTTGTCTTTAAAAGTACCAATTAGAGACATTTAATCACTGCACTGGCTGTCCGGGCGACTTACACTCAGTTACACACACAGAGAGAGAGAGAGAGAGAGAGATTCATTTGTCCTCTGCTGAAAAAAAAAAACCTGTCTGTATTGAAGTGAAGGGGAAAAACCTCAATCCAAACACAAGTTCGAGCTCTCAGCAGTTCATTTCACTTCTTCTGATGTTTGTCCGTGTGGTAATTTTCAGAATCACTGATGCGTTGAGAAGATATTATGGCTTAACCAGAAATATATTAGGGGTTTAGAGAAGTCTCAGCCTATCACACATCATTAATGGTGGCCCGCTTGCTTTTATAATAGATTAGACTTTACTATCACCTAATCCCCTCTGAGAACTTACACCATCCAACCGCCCAATCAGATTGCTCTATGACCATACTGATGCTGATGCTGTAGGTCTACAGACATTTAGAGTAAAGGGGACGTTTGGTGTTTTTTTTGTGATTTTCTGTTATTTTTATACTGTTGTATGTTGTTGGATGTTAAACGTGGTCCAAGTTTCAAAACTTTAAATGAACATATGTAAAAATGCTCCAACCTGCTCTGAACGCTCCATTTGTAAAGTTGCCTCTACTTCCTCCTCGTGATGACGTCAGCTTGTTCACACATGCTCACAAGCGGCCGTCCATTCTGTAGCCTTTGTTGCTAAGGTTGTTCACGTTGTCCGCTCGCATATTTCAGATGTGATTCAGCTCAAACATGTACAGATGTATTTGAGAAGTTGATATTTGGAGTAAAGGAGGAGAAAAAGAAGTGAAATCCTGCTACTATAGTTTGTTTACGTAGTCTCCGGAGCTGGAGGAAGCTTCCTGAAGCTGACCAATCAGAACAGAGTGGGATCATCAGGAGGCGGGGCCTTAAAGAGACAGGAGCTAAAACGGCCTGTTTCAGACAGAGGCTGAACTGAGGGGCTGCATAAAGGACCAGTAGAAGATAAATAAGGAGTTTTTAACTGGAAATCACGCAAAGATATTCAAGTAGAGCTCCAGAATATAAATACAGAGCTGGAAATGTGCAGAATACGTCTCCTATAAGTGTCTTTAAGGTTGGAAAAAATACTCTATTAAGTATCATATAGTGAAATATTCAAAATAAACACTAATATTCTACAGCAGATGTCTTGTGCATCACTTTCCATTTCCTTAAAATTCAGATAGACATATTTGGTATCTGTGTAAACTTTTGGATCTCCACTAGAAATTAAAAGAAAGATTTGTGGGTTTGAACAAAGTGTTGAGTTTGTAATAACTGACAGCATTTATTTGTCGTTAAGGGAGGAGATCAAAGTTAAGGAACAGTCTGTCATTTTTGGAAATTCTTAAAAATATTCTTGCAAAGGTTCAAATAAGAGAAGACAAATATCTGTTTCAAAAAGTCCAGGAAAATAAATTAATTAATAAAAATACACCTATTTTCGAACACATAATAGTTTCCCAAACGTCAGACTGTTCCAAACTGATTCAGTCGGCTTTCCAAACTCAAATTGATGCATCAAAGCCTTTTAATATTTCCAGACACACTTACTGCGGGGTCATAAATGTAGATATTTCAGTGCTGAAGCCGCAGCTTTCAGACTGTAGTTAGTTAACAAGCTGAGGAGTGAGACACATTAACACCGAGTCCTCTCTCTCTCTCTCTTTCTCTCTCCAAGAAATTGAGTGTAACTCGTCCAGACAGGACGGTGATTAAATGTCTCTAATTGGTGCTTTTAAAGATACAGCGTGTCGTGAGTCTGTGTGTGTGTGTGTGTGTGTGTGTGTGTTGCATAATGAGCTCTGTTCTCGAGTTGAAGAGACACTAATAGCTGCAAACACACACGCAGAGACGATCAAGATCACGCAAGTCCTGAGGTTTTTTTGGTTTGTGTACTGACTGTTCGATGTATATAAAGATGGACGTAGCGAGGTGTGAAGTCTCCCGTTGAGCTGGTGGTCATTTCAAATCATTGCTCCGTTAATAAGATCTGAAGACTTGCGGCTTGATCCCACCTGGTGCATTTGCGTCGCGTTCTTGTGATCCCACCAGAAACGCCGCAGCACATTTCAGAACGTATGCACCGAGTCTATTTTTGACGGAAGCCGGAAGTGTCAAGCTGCACAGAAGAGATGAGACGGGCAGGAAGTCAGACTTTTCAAAATGAAACGGCCTATGTGGACTCCCGATTGTACGTCACATTACTTCAACAACATAACATTATAACTGGTGCCAGGAGGCCAGAAGTCAACCGGTCAGAGGATGTTTGTGACCACGGACAACGAGAGGTTCATCTTGGAAGTGGAAAATCCCAAGAAATCCCTGCCATGACTACCCCAGTCCCGGCTTCCTCTTCTCTCTGGTGCTGCCGGAGCAAAACACTCCACTTCTGAAACGCTCCCGGAGGCGTATGACATCGTGCAGAGAATGAAACGTTACCATGTCAAAGCCGGAACGCGACGCAGCCATGCCCGGTGGGATCAAGGCGTTATAGTAGCTTTGATATCTGCTGTGTGGTCATTGATTGATTGATTGATCCTGCACTCCTTATTTGGAAGGTCCTGGCTCCAAACGTTAAAGATGGCGCCAACCATAAACTGCAACTCTGGGCTTCAAACTGGCTCCAATGAAACCAGCGGGTGACGTCATGCCTTGCTATGTCCATACAGGTTATGGTCTAGAAGGGATCTTTAAATACAACTAGAGTTTCAAAGACTTTATTTCAACATACAGTACAGTTTCATGCTGAAATAAAGTCACTGAAACAGCAGTTTGATGTAACCTTGACATCTAAAAGATCATTCTTCAGCCCAGTTTGAAGCTGGATCTCTAGACCATTACAACCCTTCTTCCTGTGGGGTCTTCACTCTGCAGCCTTATTTTAACACCCTGACATTTTAGATACAACCACGACTCGTGTATTTTGTTAGCAGCTACGGCTCTTTGAACCCACATTGGCATCCTGAGGCCCCACAACTAGTGAGGAAAAAAAAAAGCAATTAAAGCACATCCACGAACAATTCAATGCCGTTTTAGTTAAAGAGCAGCGATCAGCTTGTTAACCTCCAACCTGATGTTGTCTCCTCAGCTGACGAGGCTTTCTGCTCTCATCTGTGAAATCAATTCACCTCAGTATCTCCTCCGGATCTGAGACACTGCGTCTCATCTGTGACTGTCGTCCTCCAGCTCTTTTGGAAATAATCCCTTTAAACTCCTCTCAGAGGTCCTGGATGGTTTTGGCTCTGCTTTTGCTCACTGCTGGAAATAAATTCCTCACCTCTGGCTGTTTCCCAAACTGCTTTGAAACAGAGACTGTGTGTCCTGAAGAGACCCGGCGATCATCCTTCCTGTCCTCTGAACCACGGACCGAAATCCAAATTACCTTTCAGCGGTGAGGTCATGGGAAGAAATTGTTGCTAAAAGACTATCGGAAGACGATAACAGTGATAACATCTTCATTCATTTTCAGCCAGCTTTGTGCTGACGGCACAGAAACAGAGTGGACAGTGAAAGATTGGCCGTCTGACTAGTGACTGACTAGACTCCTGCTCAGAATGGGTCATTGCATTGATAAAAATAATAATAAAAAATAGGGGCGCAAAACTCACAAAACTCACAAAACTCACAGTTCAGATCGTATCACGGATTTGAGTCACAGATCGGATCATTTTCCAGATCAGCAAAAAAATAAATAAATAAAAAGGGGGAGACAATAAAACTTTGTTTTCCAAAATTTTTTACATGATTTTAAATGAAAATAACTTTCAAGATGTCCAATGTTTAAATAAAATCTTAAAATATATAAAATATTCAATGCTCAATTGTTAAATTAAATTGCAATATGAGGCCTGATATCTTCCTCTTTTAAACATGGTAGTGAATGAAACAACATTCTGTGTCCACATCATCAAAACTTGATGTTAACTTACAAACATCACAACACACGTCTTGTCCTGCAGCTTGTTGAACGAGCCACCAAACAAACATTCACCACTAACGTTCGTTAGTAGCTAGATGCTAATTAGCTGCTCAGCTGCAGCACATTAAACATCAGGTAAACATACCTGCAGACGTCACTTCGGACCCGTTAGATGCTGGTTTGGTCGTTGCTCTCCAAAATCCCTGTTAGCGACACGCTGTCTGTCCATGACTTGTAGCTACAGCAGTTTGTTTACTTTGTCTTAAATGAGACATTAAACTTTGCAATTAATCCGCGGTTCACATACGTGCCGAACCGATCAACTACGATCCGTTACACCACTATGTCTTTGATGATTTTGATTCAAAAGAGAAAAAATAAAGAAAGCTCTGTTGGTTGAGGGTGAAAAATGTGCAAAAATAACAGATTTATTCTCCAAACACGCCACCGCCGATGACTCTGCATGAGTCAGCTAGCAGCGCTAACGTTAGCATCTGAATCCTTGTAATTTCCCAATAACAAAAGCCAACAGACTACCCCAAAATGCACTTCAGGACATAAGTAAATGCCTCTTACATTTGATGAAGATGCAACGGTTGAGAATTTACAGTCTGAGTTGTAAAACCTCGACACACACACTGAAAAAGCCTCCGCTGAATGAATTCACAGCCTGTTGCCTCAAGAGACGGAGGAAGAGGAGATAATCAAAAGAAGAAATCGATCTGGCGAGAAAAAGAAGCGCAACATGCAAGAACTGTTTACTGGGCTGCTGTTTGCTCCAGCAGGAATTGAACTGGTTCATTCATGCGTGTCACACAATAGGCTTGGCCTTGTTTGTTGACCCTCTGCTGCATGTGAAAGAAGCTTAAAGCATCGCCAGAGGAGCAGAATCACCTCAGAGGACGGTTTGGAGGCTGATGGCGACGGAGAGAGAAATCCTAATGAAGCTGGAATCTGATGATGTGATTGACAAGGTTTAGGCACTAAAAGTGAAGCGAGGATGCTATGAATGTTTTTTATTTATCATTTATCTTCATAAAAAGTTGAGTAAACAGAAGAAACCTCAATGAAATCAGTATTTGTTGTGAGCAGCTTTGCCTTTAAACCAGCAGCAGTTCTCCTCGGTGTTTCAGGTCCTCAGCAGGTCGGTTGTTCCTGCGTCTCGGAGAAGAGTTGCCGCAGTTCTTCTTCTTCTGTGGATTTCGGCGTCTCGGCTGCTTCTGTCTCCTCATGTTAATCCCAAACTGACTCCATGATGCTGAGGTCAGGACTCTGTGGAGGCCGAACCATCTGTTGCAGGACTCCTTCTTCTCCGTGATGGTGTTGCATTATGGACGAGAATCTAAACATCTAAAGTGTCTAAAACTTTAGCTTTTTATTGTTTAATTTTGAGAACTCCTTGACTTGTTTTGTCTTTTTGAAGTTCAGGTTAAAAGATGCAGGAAAATAGATGCTTTTATTTTGCTTTTTAAGTTGTGTACTGTGGTGCTTTTCCTCCAGGTTATACACATATTCAATGTTGTTCCAACTCTTTATTTAAGCAATTTCAACTAATGATTATTCCCATTATCGATTAATCTGCTGATTATTTTCTCAACTAATCGATTCATTGTTTTGTCTATAAAATAGATAAAGTTTTAATTTCTTAAAGCTGAAGGCAACGTCTTCAAATGTCTAAAATTCAAATATATTCAGTTTCAGTTTATGTACGACACAAACAAGCTTCTTTATTAAAGCGATTTATTTTGATTCATTTTCTGTCAATCAACTAATCAATTAATCAACTAATCATTACAGCTCTACTCTATATCTACATGAGTAAAAATTCAAACCTAAAGTGACGTTTTTTACAGCTGCACAGAGATATTCCAGATGTCTGGTGCATCATTTTATAGAGTCTGACATATTTTATATTTTTGGACAGTTTTGGGAACTCTGCTAGAATGTCAAATAAAGTTCTGGGTTTGTAAAGGTGACAGGATGTTCAGCAGGGTACAAGAGGTTCAGTTCCTCGTATTATGTCTGCCTCTCTTGTACTGCGAAGAAACTTTGTGAAGAAGATTGTCTTCCTCACTTTACTGAATGTTAATGCTAAATTCCTTCAAACAAGCTCCGAACGAACCAGACGTACTGAGTGACTGGAAGAGACTTCAGCTCTCGGCTTCACTGAGGCAGCAGCAGGCAGACAGCTGACTGGCCTGCAGCTCTGCGTGTGTGCGTCTGTGTGTGTGTTAATATATGTGTGTGTGTGTGTGTGTGTGTGTGTGTGTTTTAGTTTAGTCCATCTGTTGTTGTGTGTCACCCCAAGGCGACGGCATGAGAGAAAGAGTGAGAGACAAAAGGAGGGAAAAAAAAAGAAAGATGGAACGAAAAGATACACAAGTAGAGGAATGTATGTGTGTTTCTATGTGTGTGTGTGTGTGTTTCTATGTGTGTGTGTGTGTTTCTATGTGTGTGTGTGTGTGTTTCTATGTGTGTGTGTGTGTGTTTCTATGTGTGTTTCTATGTGTGTGTGTGTGTTACTATGTGCGTGTGTGTGTGTTTCTATGTGTGTGTGTGTGTGTTTCTATGTGTGTATGTGTGTTTCTATATGTGTGTGTTTCTATGTGTGTGTGTGTGTGTGTGTGTTTCTATGTGTGTGTGTGTGTTTCTATGTGTGTGTGTGTTTCTATGTGTGTGTTGGACCTCAGGCGGTGCTGTCTGTGTGTCTCTGTGGATCCCAGATGGAGCCAGAACTCAACAGAACACATTAGTCCACTTGGCGTGTTCACACACACGTTCAGACACACTCAGATATTCAGTCTAATTCTCCCGACAGTCGGATCACCTGAGCCTCCGCTCGCTCCGCCGCCGCCGCAAGATTTCTGCTCCACTGCAACAGTCATCTGAATTCCTACGGAAGCCCGGAGAGGCCCGTTATCGCTTCTTTAGTTATCTCCACTTCAGGGTTGTAAAGAAGGAGAGAAAAAAAAAAACACAGCTCCCAGGCAGGGACTGAGTTTCTGCAGAAAAACCAAGAAGGAGCTCGAGTATCTCGCGAGTGAGAGGAAAGAAGGAAGGGAAGGAATAAAAATTTTATGTTCCAATGGATCCGTCATTTCCTGAGCTGCAGATTTGAGATTCGGCCTTGACTTGGACTCATCTGCTGAAGCTTGAGTTGAGTCTAATGTGCACATGTTGCAACTACAACTCATGCATTTTTTTTCTTTTAATCATGAGCCCTCCAAGTGCAATTCTTTAGATTTGGGATGTGCAGGGAAAAAGGAGGAATTAGCTGCAGCCTAATCGTGATCACTTTATAAACACTTACTGAAACTGATCTTTCTCTGATTATAGTTGATCATCATTAGACCCTCGAGAGAAGAAGACAAACTACAGACGATTGTAAAACCACCAAAAAAAACGGTATATTATATGTATTCCGATGGACGTTGAGATGAGAGAAAAGTTTTGCCGTCGGCCTTCAAAATAAAAGATCGAGGACTTCTTATTAGGGTCTTTATTTTGAAACTGACATCGACGATCAGACAGGGAGAAAAGATGAAACACAGACACCGATATCTGCACCCAGAGGAGATCCACTCGCCCGGTGGACTCAGCAGGATCCGTCTTTGTTTTAAATGTATTTTTAGGGAAATGTAACTGCTGCCTGGATTATGTTCAGAGGGAATGGGTTTTTTTTTTTTCCAGTGAAAGAAGTGCTTGTACTTGTACTTCATGCAAGTTTGAATAAGGTAGTCGGGGTTAATGGTGGATGTACGGAGCAGATGACTTAGACGATTTAGACACCGGAGTCTGGGAGTCGAGTCCCGGATCTGCTTCAGTTTAGTTCACAAAAGCACTTTTGTTGAGCTCAGGGAAAGTTCACTGTTTCAGTAAATATTAATAAAGTAAACACGACTAGGGATGCAACTCACAAATATTTCTATTATCGATTAATTTGGTCAATAAAATGTCCTCATTTTGTCTGGTCAACAGTCCAAAACCCCAAAATATGAAATCCACAGTAATCTAACACTACAATAACAACAAATTCTCACATTTGAGAGCTTTGAACCAGCAAATATTTGGCGTTTTTGCTTAAAAAAATGTTTAAATAATTAGTCAGTTATGGAGATAATTTATCTGGATAAATAAAATTCAATATGCAAATGCATCTGGATGCTATCAGACCATCTAGACAACATGTGGACCCTCTTGTTTAAAAGTGGAGAGTTTGTCCCGATGGTGTCACCGGAGGAAAAATTATACGCCCACCGAATTAATGACGCTTCATCCTCTGAGGAGCATCCCAATGTTCAGATTAAAGTTATTCCCGCTCTCACGCTGGACGGTAGATGGTGAGATATGTGGACCAAAGAGTCGGACAGACAGATGGACGTCTTTAGGCTCGTCTTTTTACGGGATAAAATTGTATTCTTTATTGTTAGGGTCTGTATCGTCCTCCGTCTGTACAGAGCAGCTTTCACTCTGTCCCTTTAAATTCGTATCTCAGCTCATCATTTCTCTCCCTCTCTCTCCCTCTCTCTCTCTTTCTCTCTCTCAGGGGAGCTTGATGCCTTGCATGACAACAGATGGAGCCCTGAGGCTCTGGGACCACACACACACACACACACACACACACACACACACACACACACACAGGGAGCTGGCAGCAGTGGGGTGGGGTAAGAGGCAAGCTGTGGTAAAGACTGATGTCAACATCAGTATGAGAGCACACACACACACACACACACACACACACACACACACACACTCAAACAGACTCTATGGTTATGTGGATATATGTAGATGAACAGGGTGCACACACACACACACACACACACACACACACACACACACAAAGCAGATTTATAATGGAAGACTGCATTCAGCCACTGCACACACACACACACACACACACACACACACACAGTTGGAGGTAAATCAGGAAATATCTGCCTTGATTTAAAACAGAAAATCAAATCAAAGAGGAAGAATCCACACAGAGAGTGTTTGCTCTTTTTGTTTTTTTTGTTTTTTGTATTTACCACAGTTCACACTTGAATTTTGAGCTAATTTGAGTTTCAGAAGTTGAAAACACGGAGCTCGGAGGATGCTCGGGGAGTTTGGGGACTACGGTTTGGCAGTATAACAGTGCAGCCCGATGGTGACTCCATCAGTGTGTCAGTCGGAGGTCTGAATCCTGTTCAGGACCTCAGGCAGCGTGCTCAACAACAAATCTGTTTCTTTATTAAATCTGTGGTGGATCATCAACCCCTGGCATGCTGGGAGATGTAGTCCACTAAATTTGAGCCTAAACCAACTGAATAACGGAGGCTGACCAATGAAGTGACAGCTGCTGGTCCTGACTGATCAATCTTATGATCCTCATTATTATCATCACTCATGAGCAGGATGGTGGGAAACCTCAACTCCCTCCTCAGGACACCAAGAATATCCATCATGGATGATCTCACCTGGAGTCCACAGGCGATTTCTTATATTTTATTATCATATAATCCTGTGTACAAGAATAAACATATACAATAATTGCCACTTCAACTTCTTTTATGCTTGAACTTTAGGTTTCAGTAAAATTTATTCAAAGGCAAAAACATCCACTGTTACAAACCGGTCAAATCGATATTAAAAAAGTTATGCTGCTTTAATTTTGCAGAGGAAGCTAGCACCCTTTCTTCACTTTTCTTTAATTAATTAGGTAATAAGCTACCTCATGAGTCTAAAAATATGTCTGGCGATTTTCTGTATTTTTCTTATTGTCAATAAATCTCATGTTTGGATCCAAACCAACAATGAACTGATCTACTATTGTGTGTGTATCAAAGCCTGATATATCTTATTCCCCCGTTATTGTCCAAAAACTATTAAAAACACATCAATGAGCCACACTGTTGCACTGGGTGACATGTTCCTTCATTATGAAGAGTTCGGAGACATTAGTTTGTTTAGAAACGGCTCCAAAGACAAATAACAGCATCACGTTTTCAGTCTCAGGAGAGTAGTTCTGTGTAAGGCAGACACCACTGAGCATGTGCAGGAACATGGTTCTGTTTACAGAGCTTCACTAGCTTGTTGTGCTACATATCACAACCGCTTGACTTTGTGCTATGTTGTAAATTTCTCAAGAACTTCAGCACAAGAGACCTGTAAAAAATGTTTAACCGTTACCACCGTTTCAAAGTCCTTTGGAAGAATCCAAACCCTCACTATCACTCAGACATTCTGACGACATTTAACCTGACACAAGTGTTATATTTAAGCGTTTATATATTAAAGGTGCAGTGTGTAGGATGTAGTGGTATCTAGCAGTGAAGTTGCAGATTACAAACAGCTGAGTACCCCTCCCCTTCCCCTTCTAAGTGTGCAGGAGAACCTACAGTGGCCACGAAACACCTACAGTGGAGCCAGTGTTTGGTTTGTCCGTTCTGGGCTACTGTAGAAACATGGTGGTGCAACATGGTGGGCTCCTGATATTAGGTATTTTCTTTGTGTTGCTTAAGGAATGTAAGAAACCTTTAGTTGAGGCGCCATGTTCATGTGTCAATAAGACAAACTGGATCAACATCTAGTGTTTGTGTCAGTAGCTTGATAGGAACGACGCCAAGATGTCTGACATATTGACAGGTCCATATCATAACTCATCATTCAAAGGAGAGGTCCACTGATAATATGGAAAACATATGTTGAAGAAGTGGCGAGGTATAAAAGATCCCAGCTGAAGTTGGTTTGTTGTTGATTGTATTTGCATGTGACAGAACTAATTAAATAAAGCCGTATTAAACTTATATATTCAACTTTTATCAGAAATACATAGTTACAGCTCCTTGGAAGAGGACTGGCTCCCTATATAGATGTAAAGGGTTCATTCTAAGAATTATAAAGGTTTATCCCAAGTCTTATCCCCTTATTGGAAACGTTACAATATCTATCCTCCCCTCCTAAAAATCAATACATTTTAAGACATTTTTAGACCTTGAATTACCAAAAAACCCTGAACACATCTGTCTGTGAACTGGTCTGGACCCCAGGATGTGACATCACAGCATGGAACAACCTGTCAGTGCAGCTAATATGAACGTAAAGGTCAGGAAAGGGAGAGTAAATGTCAAACGTAATCTGAGCAGATAGAAACAAAACAGGAAGCTTTGACTGAAAGTGATTTCTAATGTGATGAATGAATGTGGACAGGAAGGAAGTGTCTGACATACGCAATATGGAGCCACGGTGATCACATTAGCTTGTTTGGGGCATGGAGAGTAAAAAGGGAAATGCACCGCTGTGACACGGCTAATTGATTCTGGCAGGACAGAAGTGTAAAACAAAAACAATTATGAAGACAGAAGAAGAAGAAGAAAGATGGGGAGATGAAATTCGACTGCTCCAACAGGGCTCATTAACTTGGACAGGAGAGAAGGGAGAGTAAACACCGAGGAGGTAAAGCTGCTGCTGCTGAGAGGCTGAAAGTTTTACAGCAGGAAGAAAACCCTGTCGCTCAAAAAGAAAAATTATATTTCTTAAAACATCCACTCCATCCCTCTGCGGTACTATATAATACATTAAAATCACATTGAAGTCGAGATGAAAGGTGCTAACAACCATCTCATAGTGAAGATGCTTCCCTGAAAAGTTTTCTGGCCGCAGAAACTTTTCCACAAAGATTTATAAGAACATTAATTCACACTGCAAACAGGCTCTATTATAATGTAAATCTGAGGACTTTCCTTTGATGTTATCAACTGACACTTCAACTACTTTCAGCACTTTAATTGTCAAACTTCTTTAGTGCTTAAACATCAGCCATTAATACTATATATGAGAGGGTGAAATAAAGAAAACTGAAATTCTCACCTCAAATGACACTTCAGCTCCTTTTCAACATGCACATGTCGTTTGACTCTTCAACTCCATTTAGCAAAGCTTTCACTTCAACTCAGTTTGGCAAATACATTTAAACTGAAAAAATCTCCTCTAATTACTTTACTTACTTTAGCTTTTTTTCATTGCTTCAACTTCAGGTCCAGTTAAGTCCTCCAACTCCTGAAATTACCTCATTATGAACACATTTCAAAAGCTGTAAAACATATTTCACTTGCAACCTTTCACTGAAAATGTTCTTTGAAAATGTTGCCTTTACTAGTTTCCTTTAAGTAATCACATAACCGACTACTTCACTAGTCTAAAAATACATGAGACAAAGAGATAAAGTTGCACAAAAAAAGGAAAAAAGAGACTGAAATATAACTTCAAACTTCTTTCAGTGCTTCTGTTTTAACTGCCACTTCAACTCACTTTAGTGCTTAAACATCAGCTATCAAATTACACAAATGGATGTGTTGCGTCTTGAATTTTCCACCAGAAATGTGCACATAAAAATAAAAAATGATGAAGTAAAATAATGAGAGCCGGTGAGCACAAAAGAAATAAAACTTCCTAATTACACTTCGACTCCTTTCAACATGTGCACGTCGCGTGACTCTTCGACCCCATTTCACCTGAAACTTCAACTCCTTTAATTACTTATATAACGGTAACTGGCACTTCAACGTCTTTCAGTGCTTCAACATCAGGTCCAAATTCAATTCTGTTGAGTCCTCCAACTTCAATTTTAACACATTTCAAAAGCTGCAAAACATATTTAACTTGAAACCTGCCTTTTAAAATGTTGTCTTTACTAGTTTCCTTTAATTAATCAATTAATCATGTAACTGACTGTTACAAGTCGAAAAAGAAGTAATATAAAGAGTTGAAGTTATGCGAAGAAGGAAGCGAGAGAGAGCAAAGTAAAACTTAGAAAAACTTCAACTCCTTTCAGCATTTGCATGTCAAGTGACTCTTCAACTGGCAGCACTTTCACTTCAACTCCACTTCAACTCATTTTAGTGCTTAAACATCAGCCATTAATACTATATAAGAGTGGGTGAAATAAAGAAAAACTGAAATTCTCACTTCAAATGACACTTCAGCTCCTTTCACTTCATCCAAAACTGCCCCGAAAATGTCTTTCAGTGATTCCACTTTAACTGCCACTTCAACTTCTTTCAGTGCTTAAACTTCAGGTCCAACTTCAATTCCATTAAATGCTTCAAGATTAAATATTACGGCCACAAAATGTCAAATTTTAAGAGAGTGAACATGACTATTATCGCTTTAACTGACACTCCAGCTTTCAATTTTGTAGTATTTCTATATAATTTCATGTGCAAGACTAAACAGTTCAACTTGTTTTAGTGCTTCAACTTCAGGTCTCAATTCAATTCATTCAAGAGCACAAATTCTGCTGTTTTAAACAAATCAAGTAGCGAAGAAAAAGATTTCAAGACAGTTATGCTGCTTTAATTTTGCAGTGGATGCTCGCACAGTTTTTCCTTCAGTTTCCTTTAATTAATTAGGTAACAAGCTACCTCATGAGTCTAAAAATAAGCAGGATAAAGGATCAGAGTTGGCATTGAGTTTCAGTACAACACGGAGCAGCCTTTACTTTGATACCTTACTTTGCTGACTATAAACACATCTTTCTCTCCCCCGTTTAACTAAATCAGCTAAAACCTTCAAATGCACCAGTGTTTAATGTCTGAACACAAAAGGGCTGTGTGGGAACTGAGTGAAGTTCAATTCCCAGACCTAATCACACTGCACAGCCCCCTGACACACAGGAAGAAAAGGAGGACAGTGTTTTCTTTGCAAGTTACAAATTGATGTACCCAGCAGTGATTGTATGAAGGACAAGAAGTTGGCTGACGGAAGAGGAAGTTTTTTTTTTTTCTTTCCCCAATTTGAGCAACAGTGGGATATAAATTTAAAAGTGTGATTTTTATTTATTGGAAGCTGACAGGGAATCAAACATCAGGGGAACAGTAGGTTTGTTACTGTTTCACTCTTGAAGTAACTGAGCCTGGTGAGACCAAAAAGGACGGACGCTGCCTTACCTAGCTTGGGCAGTGAGTACTGGACTTTAAAGTAGTCCTGGTAAAATCCCAGAAGCCTCTTGGTGATGTGGAGTGCGTAGTCCCCTGCTCCACTGGAAATGGCATCTGGTCGAGCGTACAGGCGGATCTGAAAACAAACATACGAAAAAGACAGACTGATTTTAACAGAGACACAGGAAGAGGAAATGAAGACGTGTCTGCTCGGCTCTACAGAGAACAAAATGAAATTAATCCAAGTTTTTTTTTTAAAAAGTCTATACAGAGAAGGAAATTAAATTTGGCAGGGGTTACAATCAAATCTACACGGAGAACAACAGAACAAGGTCGAGCGTATGTTAAACTCTACAGAGGAGATGATACAACCAGCTTCAGTTCAAATCTGCAGAGAGAGAGAAAGAAATTAAATCTGAGTTTTCTGTCGAAATGTATACAGAGACAAATAATCAGGCCAGTGTTCGGCAGGTCGGGTCCATAGAGAGAATAACTGAATCAGGTCCAGATCATGTTCAGCTCTCCAGACACAACAGTGGAGTCAGGGTGAGTTTAGCTTCAAATCCGCAGGAAAGAAAATGGATTTATAGCTGAGAGCAGAAATACATCGACTTTTAGACACAAAGGGAAAAAATCTAAGGAAACGCTCTGCTTTAGAGGGATTCCTTCCAATATTTCTCACAGTCAGAGTCAAATATTCACAACACGGATGCTAAGTGTGTTCTCTTTATTGTACAGGACAAAAATAACACTTTATTATTGATGTCCTAGGGGGAAATAAGATATTACAGCAGCACAAGAATAAACAGACCACAGACTGTAGGTACAAAAAGGATTGAGCAAGAAGGAATAAAAATGTAAAACTGACCATCAATCCAAATTAAATTACATCTACAGTATATACAGATATGAAAAGTGAACAATGACTAGAGAATGAACTGTACAACAAATTGAAATTAGAAGCTATAAATGCGCTTAATGAGCAAGACTGATTCCAAATATAGTGCAGTTCCTCTTATTGCTTAGCAAGGCAACACAGAGGACTGGTATCATATAATAATTATAGATGTACAAACTATAGGATAATAGAATATGCAGTAATAAATATAGGAATGGTATGATACATAACACATGACTTAATAACATATGTGTACACAGTAACTAAAGTTACAAGTAGTAGTTAAAGTGACAAAAGTGGGACATGTATACAGGATAGTATAATAATAGTATATTGGGATAATATAATAATAACTATAGGATGTAAGATAATAGAATTTACAGTGATAAAGAGGAAGGATATTTATACTTATAGGACATATACATATGTAAGAAAGTGTATCAGTTATAGTTCTGCAACATATAACAATAACAGAATACTAAAGTAATATATATAATAACAGAAATAAGAATAATATGTAACACTTTATTTTACAGGTCCTTTAATTTTATAGTAATTTCTAGAAATTTTCAGAGTAATTTGCAGGTATTTAACGGGTAATTTTGAAGAGATTTTACAGAGAGGCTGGTGCAATTTGATACATACTATAAGAAAAAAAAAGAAAAAGTGTTAAGTTACATTTAGGCTCATAGTAGAGATGTCAGTTTCAGTTAATTTTGCTTTCCAAAGACCAACACCCATTAACCGCTAACTAAGCAATTAATTTTTAAGAAAAGTTGTGATGTAGCTTACATCTGTGAGAGCTGTCCAGGAGTTGGAGGTCAGAGCTAGCTTGACTTTTAGCTCGTCCTTCTTCCCCTTCAAAGTGTTTTTAATGCGTTTAGTCAAAGTAGCTCTTGATGGCATAACATACTCAGGCTCAGAGTACGAATATAAATAAAGATATAAGCTGTTTTTGGAAAAATAATAATAATAATTACTTTTTGAATATAACTTACATCATAGTGTAGTTACATACTCACACACTCTCCTGCCAGACTCTTGGAAGCGGTCAACAGTTATTTTCTGCGGCTGTTAGCATTTATACGGCTGCCTGTTTGTCTTTTTGAGCTCCTTATCATCTGTGACAGTGGTATTTGGCAGCTTGACATATTCCGTTTCTGCAGTAGAGACGTTGGAAGACACTTTGGACTTGTTTTCACTCAAATTTATTTCCTCCGTGGCAGAAAACACGTTGCAAGAACCTTCAGAAACTCCTGCAGGTTAAACTGGACTAACCAAACACTTTTAGGGCTGACTGACTCTAACACACTCACTGTAAACAGACTATAAACAGACTCGCTAGCCTAGCAACATTAATGCTACAAACAACCCGCAATGCAACACTCCATGTAGAAGTTGGTTTTACACCATCCATTCAAAAAGAAGATCTGATGTTGTGAACATGTAATTGTCGAGCTGTTAGCAGAGTGTGTATGCAAATTAACCAATGACCAACATGCGCAACCGGTCAAAAACATTCTTGGCGGTTAACCGATTAAAGGTTAACTGTTGACATTTCTAGTTCATACATAGTTTTTTTCTTTGCAAAATTCTTAAAAAATTACAGAAAGAAAATATGTAGTTTTTTGTGTCATATTAGGTTGTTTCTTACTATAATTAGCACATTTCCCGTATACTACCAAATGACAACTCTGTCAAAGAAATGTCCCAAGAATAACAGTTACACAGCACTTACTTTTAGGAAATTATTGAAAAAATATACTAATATATCGTTTGACACACAAAACTGCTCACTGAAAACTAAGTATTGAATTGTCAAGAGTCTATTATGAGTCTGCTACAGATTTATTCATACACTTTCTGTTTTTCTTATAATTTGAACCAAATTGCACCAGCCTCTCTGTAAAATACCCTAAAAAATGACTTGCAAATTACTCTGAATTTTTCCAGGAAATTTGTATAAAATTAAGGGACATGTGAAATAAAGTGTTACCTAATAAGAATATCAGGTCGAGTCAGTTCTAAAGTGCGTGTGAACACTGTTAATTATGGTGATTTGGGGTGAGGGACTAGCTTTGGCCTGCACTGTAGGTTCCTCATGTGATAATAGTTAATTGATTCAAGGTAAAGTATGTGTCTCTGCTAAATGAGGTTCCTCACTAACAAACCACATGTTTAGGGCTGTTTATTGATTAAATTTCATGTGGTCTATTTCCTGCTTATTGCAAATCCTCCTGTCACTCACAATATCAATTTGCTAAGTCAGATGTGGATTATAAATTGTATTATTACATTTTTTGTGCTTGTAAATTGATCAAAGTTAAACTGTTAATTTACTGTATATGTGTGGTTCATACAGTACATACACAACACTTACTGTACATCTGTAGACACACACATACACACAGTTGATCTGCCAAGCTCTCTGATCAATAATCAATACAACCAGGTCACATGACTGCTCCGCACCTATCAGCAGGCTTGGGTAGCACAGTGACCTCACTGGTGACCTCATTGTTGACATGCTGACAGTGTGAGTGTGTGTCCCTGAATTCCCAAAGCCAGGAATCAAACTCACATGACATTTGAAACAGCTTCTGTTATCTGGGAGCCATCAGGATTTTTATCTAATGATGTAACTGTGGCTACTACTGTATCTAACAGTTAACTAGTTAATGCATCATAACTAATTTCAGGTTGTAGGTAAAAAAATTACAGCGCAGGGACAACTTTTACAGTGCAACATGGCGCACTTTACTGTCACAATACTCTGTCAGCAGCCGAATTACTTTGCTTCAGCCTCATTTCTTACAAAATACTACTAAGCGTTACGTAGCTCCACACAGAAATATGGACATTTTCAATATGTATGTAGTTAACAGTCCTTCAATTACGTCCATCATCACAATAAACATCAATAAATACATGTTTAAAATAAACCTCTACTTGCACTAACATAAAGGTGGCCATCACCGTATTATGCTTTCTGTGATTTTCTGTCATTTATATGCTGTTATAGTGTCGGATGTTAAACATAGTCAAAGGTCCAGAACTTGAGGTGAACGTATGTAAAAATGCATCCTGCAAGTCAAAAGCCAACCTGCCCCGAACGCTCTGTTTGTGTTACCAATAAGGAGTTATTTGAATTGTAAATTATGCAAATATTCCAGTAGAGCCCCAGAATATAAATACTGACCTGGAAATATGCATGATATTGTTCCTTTAATAAAAATAATAATAATAACCAGCCAAGCTAGTCGCTCTTTCAGGCTGTCATCATGCTAACATGCTGATGTTTGGGAAGTATAATGTTTACCTTAAAGTACTTGGTCATAAACCAAAATACTGGACAATTTCAGATTTTGACTTGATAGAGACTCTAAATGAAAAGTCATGAGATCACCAAAACTGTTATATTATAATTATCGCTGGTGGGTCCAGGTATCATCGGATAATTCATAATTCATTTGTAATTCAAAAACCCAAAAATGGTAAATCTGTTATTTGTTTCAAAACAAAAAAACGTTTTTGGTGTCAGAATCAAATAATCTTTAATCCAAAAAGGAATAACGATAAAACGAATCGGCAAAAACCAAAGACGGGCCGGGTTTGATTGGTTTTTCGTTATTTGATTCTGACACCAAAGACGTTTTTTTTGTTTTGAAACAAGTAACAGATTTAGCGTTCTTTGGTTTTTGAATTACAAATGAATTACGAATTATCCGATGATACCCGGACCTTGGTGGCACTAGAGGGGTCGGAGGATCGTCAGTGTCTTTAAGGTTCAGCCTCTGGACACCATGAGTATCTGTATTTACTGGCAATCCATCAAGTAGTTGTGAAGACGCAGAAAACCAGAAATGTGAACCGGCTGATGGTGCTGGAGGAAAAGTCACCAACATCAGTAGGATTCATCCTTTGGGGACCATGAATGTATGTACACATCGTCATGGCAATCTATCTATCTAAGCTGTGGAGTTATTTCAGTCAGACAGACCAACGTTGTCATCCAGATTCAAACAAAATAAAACCCTTTAATAACCTTTAAATGTTGGTTTTATTCTCACTGTTTACCTGCATAAAACACACCAATAAAATTTGATGTCTGACTATGAGAAATTATATTAATAAGAGTATAAACAATAATTTGTATTTGATATTTTCACTGGTTTTGATACCAGCTTAGCGTCCGCCCGTCTCATGTGATTCTGCAGTTCTGTCAAAAACGTTTCACTTCAGTGATTCTTTCAGGCTGACGGACAGAAAACTCTTCCATCTGAGTCAAATTTCTAAAAAAAAAAAAAACCTGTTTCTCAGCTAAAAGTAATTTGGCAAGTTTGAAAGACAAAATGAGCTACTGCTGCTGTCTAATCCAATAGACATCCGGTGTGTGATGTCAACCCGGCTAATGTCACTGAACAAGACAGCTGCTAACTGCACAAACTCAAGTGTTTTTTGTGATTTCTGCCATTTTCTGTATAATGTTGGATGTTAAACACTGCAAAGTTCTACAAATTGTGGTGAACATATGTAATGCTCCCTGCAAGTCATCAGTCAGGGCTTCAACCTGCTCTGAACACTTTGTTTGCAAGAGGCCGAAGAAATGTTTAAGTGACAGATGCCATCTAGTGGTAATTACAACCCAGAGCAGTGATGCAGTTCAGATGACGTATATATATATATGTATATATATATATGTATGTGGACAGATTTCCTCATTCAGAGGAGGAGGATGGTGGATGGAGGCATTAACCCAACAATGGACTTTGCCACAGGAGACCTGTAACTACGGTCGTCCCCTAACCTTAACCCCGTGGTTATTATTGTATCCATAATGACAAAGGTCGCCGAAATTTAAGGAAGTAGTAACTTTAACCCACACCATGTTTCCCTAACCTTAACAAAGTGATCATTTTAACTCAGACCATGACCAAGTGGTTTTTGTGCCTAATGCTAACCAGACATTAACCACAGTGTTGTCACATCATGAAACATTATTTTTTAACATTGATGTGTAATGATTTTGGAAAGCACAGACAAATGGTGCTGTATTGCCAAAAACGCTCCTATGTGTTGTTCTTGAGTCACATGGTCGAGCAACATGTTTGGTCGTTTAATTTGGAGGACTTGTTGGTTTGCAAAGTTACCTCCACTTCCTCTTCTTCCTCCACTTATGCCCACAATCAGCCATCCGTTGGTAGCTTTGCTAAGGTTTTTCCAGGTGTTGTTCATGTTGTCAACCCTCATAGTTCAGATTGGTTTCAGGCTCCAACATGTACGGATGTAGTTGAAAAGTTGATTTCAATTACAGAACGATAAAAAAAAGTGAAATCCTGCTACTATAGTTTGTTTACGTAGCCTCCGGAGCCGGAGGAAGCTCCCTGAAGCTGACCAATCAGAACAGAGTGGGCTCATCAGGAGGCGGGCCTTAAAGAGACAGGCCTGTTTCAGACAGAGGCTGAACTGAGGGGTTGCATTAAGGACCAGTGTAAGATAAATAAGGAGTTTTTAACTGTGAATCATGCAAATATATTCCAGTAGAGCTCCATGATATAAATATAGACCTGAAAATGAGCATATGTCCTCTTTAAGAAAGTGATCTGTAGCCTAATCAGCTGTGAATCTTCTGCCGTGTTTCACAACAAGCTGCTGGCTCTCCTCTGTGTGTTCGTGTGATGGACAGGAGCAGTTAATCAGTCTGATCCACCAGACTAATTACACACAAACACTATCAGCTGATAGACTGGTGTTGCCATGGCAAGCGGGGCAGCGGGTGGCGGTGATATCACCGATCAATATGCATGTATTGCATGTATCCGCCTGGACACATTTCCAAGTACAAGCGTGTGTTGGATGTTTTTTTTTTGCTGTCGTAGAGAGAGAAACCACTTCACCGTCAACTGAAGGACAGAACACACACACACACACACACACACACACACACACACACACTGCACACAGATAAGATACACTCACACAACTCAAACCATTTTTCACAAAAAGAGGGAAGGGAGTGGACACACACACACACTATGATGCAATGCTGCTGTATCACTGCTGTCATATCACACACACACACACACAGAGGTAAACATTACCGTCCCAGTAATGTCACTCTGCTATCTTTCTCAGTTTCACTTCCACTCCAATAAACTCTGTTTTCACACAGCTGTAAAAGCATATTGGATTCTGTGCAGTCAAAATATCCAGTAAATTCGTCGCTACATGGCATCAATATGCTCGTGTCATATAAAAGCTCCCGTTGAAGCGAAGAC
The DNA here is from genome assembly GCF_914725855.1 of Thunnus albacares. Lineage (NCBI taxonomy): Eukaryota > Metazoa > Chordata > Actinopteri > Scombriformes > Scombridae > Thunnus > Thunnus albacares. The sequence goes on along the minus strand of NC_058128.1, from coordinate 3,770,765 downwards.
GAAACAACATAAACTGTGTGTTGCATCCGACTGAACATCAAACTGATTTCACAGGAGACACGACTGCATACAAAGCCAATAGAGAGTTACTATAGTAACATACATACCATTAATGCTAACAGATACCAATACTATAATTAATCGCATTCACTAATACGATACAAATGCTGCTCTCCTCTCCTCTCAGTTACCCCAGCAGGGCGGATTTTTCAATAAAAATTCAAACTTTTTAAAGCTCTCTCCCTCTTATTCCCCACATTCTCCTCCCTCCACCAGAACTCATCTCAGAGCGCGGCAGCCAGCAGAGTGAATATCTGCTCACAAAGTGGAGGCTTTATTGAAATCGTAGCTTCTTTCGGCGGACTGGCAGTGTGCTGCTGAATTGAGTATCATCTCCTGAGGATTCCTGAAACGCCTCCGGTCGTGTTCTCCCAGGTGAAGAGAAACCAGGACACATTACATTTTTCTATGGGAGGGAGGAGGTGGTGGTGGTGGTGGGGGTTTGGTGTGACATTCTCACTTCAAAGTATCATCATATACACATTCATCATGTCTCCAAGGAATGAAAATATGCTGTTAAGACCTTCACACGGTGGCTCAGTGGTTAGCTCTGTCGCCTCACAGGAAGACGGTCGTGGTTTAAACCTGATCCGGTGAGTTCGTATGTTCTGTCAGTGTCTGCTTGGATTTCCTCCATCAACATGCAGGTCAACTGAGGTGGAAACTTTAAATTGCCCCCTGGTTGTGAAAGGTTGTCGGTCATGTTTCTTAGCTCTGTGACAGACTGACGGCCTGCTCAGGATGTATGCTGCCTCGCCTCTTTACTCCAGCCCTGTGTGACCCTGCTCACAGCGGTTAAGATAAGATATGGACAGACGGATAAACAAGCAATTTCTGAACCTGAATGAGTATTATTATGTCAGTGAAATCATTCCCTGCTTGCAGGATGGTGTAATCTTGTGCTCACAAGAATCAAATTGAACTCATCCTAGCAGTTTTTGGTTGAGGTTCCATTTTGTTTCAATTACTCAGAGGACAAATTTGACTTAAAGCTGCCTTCTTCATGAAAGAACCACAGTTACATACAACTGTACCACAACAAATCATATTTACATATCCTTTAAGTAGGTTGTGTTCTATGTGCATATGATAATAAAGATCTTTATTGAATGACTGATTGATTGAACTCAGATCATATAAAACCTCAAACCTCAATTTCAGGAAACCAAATTCCTTATAAACATCCGAGGGACTTCCCCTGAATTCATCTGCTTAGAGCTCATTAATCCCCTGTGTGTGGGATACTGTACTATTAAAAATTCAAACACTAGCCACTAGTCATACACTGGAAAAAAAAGGAAACAATACTTGCATACCCTTGTAGTTATTTGACTCAGCTAATATAATTCACTGCTGGCGATGTTTGTCCATTTAATCAGCAAACGTGACTAGCAGTGCCAGCAAAACAAGACGGCTGTGTCACAGTTCTGCTCATTCAATTATTCATGTCTGCATGTTCAGGGTCGGTCCCAATACCCACACTCGTGGTATTTGCAAGTAGTCAAGTGGCTACTTGTGTGACATATTTCCATTTACTGTCACAGCGCCCAAGCACCTGTTGAGACCGCATGAGGAGTGTGGAGGTTTATTATAGACCAGCACGGCAGGGATTTGCATCTCCATTACAACAGGGCTACCTGCCTGAAAGTGTGTGTTTAAGTGATGATGAGCTTGCTGTGACTAGTGGTCAAAGTCATGGCTGTAAAAATGGTGGATAAACACATTTCCTTCCATTAGTTTGTCAGTGGAAAGCTTTTTAAAATAAAGCGGCAGCAGCAGGAAATGTGTTTTCATCAGCGGTAACTTAACACAGCTCCGATACGGCTGAAAGCGATCAGGAAAAGGTAAAATAAAGCAGATATCTGAAAGTACAAACAGAAACACAGGAGAGAAACTAAACTTTGAACTGCAGAGATTCAGTTAGAAGTTACAAAAGTACTGCGAGACGTCACCGCAACCCGCTGGTGGGGCACGCTTTGGCCCAACTCCAGAGACGCTCCATCTCAGGCGTGACTTGGCACAGCTCAGCACGTTTAAACTGGTAATGGAAACGCAAATCAATGCGGCATGGTTTGCCTCAGCGTGGCCAAAAATGGCAATGGAAAAACCCTATTAGAGCTCACTGGGACACTCTTGATTAATAGGACTTCCCGTCACTCACACAAATACAAATACTGTACATGGTACAACTGAGCTCCTATGATTTGTTGAAGTAAGAGTAGATCAGCTCAAGCAGACAGTGTTACACTTACAATCAGGTAACGGTAAAAAAACACACATTTAGGAACTGAGAGGAGAAATATGAAGCAATTAAATCAAGTTATCTAGAAGCACGTAGGTTTACTGAACATAAGAGACATAATACAATATTATTTTTAATGATTTCTGTCTGATAACATTTTTTAAGACTGAAACATATTTCTCAAAATCTTTGATGTGATATTTAACATTTATCTTGACAGTGTCAGATAGATAATAATATCAGTCTTATTAAATTCAATTTAAACTTTATTTGGGATTCACAAGAGCATAGCATGTTAAAAGAAGACAAAAACAAGACATATAAGATCTATTATCAGTCCCATCAAGAAGAACGGATTAATCATTAATATCACATAATAACCATCTGTGGAGGTTCTGCCCTAATTAAGTGTTTGGATATGAATAATAATGTTCACAAGCTAAATCCAACTAATAAACTTATTTTTGTCTGTAGATTATTGTTGGTCCTAAAACCAGCGTTGGACGTCAGACACACTTGCCTGGTTGTGCGTGAACATGCACTTACTGGGAGACGCATCCATTCTCTCCTGTCATTTCAGCCACTCCCACCTGTCCTGCAGTACCCAGGTGCCCCCCCTCACTCATCTGTTCCCACTTCCCTCATTACCTCCTTTACCTTTCCTCTACAAACTCTGGGATCACCATCCTCTGGGAAACATGAATATCTGAACAACATTTCATTGCAATCCATCCAGTAGTTCAGTCTGGACCAAAGTGGTGGACAATTTACAATATCTTCCTTAAAGCCAATCAAATGACTCACATCTACAGTTATTATTTCCAATCAGTGCAACAGCAGTGTCATGTAAAACTCACTATTCTGCTTTTTAACACAGATACCATTTCTATTCATGGGTTAGGTCCAGTGGATTCTACTTTGCCGTTTTGGATTTTTAGCTGCTGATAACGACAACAACACTTTCTGCAGATATTTCACAGTAAAATCCCTTTTGAGAAGGTGAAGGGATTATTCCCCCTGAACTGCTGGAAAGCATTTAATGTGAAGCAGATTAACAACAAGCAGCAGCAGCAGAAGCAGCAGCAGCAGCAACAGCAGCAAATGATCACAGCAAACTGGAGCAGATCAAAAAAAAACAAGGCTTCTTACCAAAATATGATCAAAGATACATTTTCAAACACAAAGATTTTAGAAATAAAGTCATATCGCATCTCTAATTATAGCTTGTGTCAAATAAAGGCCTGCGTCTTTTCAGCTGAGGGAATAAAACCCGATCTATGAGTCGGTGCAAACGTTATATTCGATTTACAGCATCTGGAATGAGCTCAGATACCAGCTACCTCAATATTAAGCGGTCCGGTCAGGTAGAGAGGCGGACGCGTCTGAAGCATCCGTTTTTATTCTCATCAGGAAGCCACAAAATCAGCCAATCAGTCAGTCAATCAACCTGAGAACAGCGAAGAAAAAAGCCACAGTGACATTGTCTAGTCAAAGCTGCACATTATTCAAACCTTGAGCAATCACGGCTAAAACAACAGAGAGGGGGCAGATAAATGCACCAAACACGACATTTTCTTCTTCTTCTCATCCTTTTTCCCCCTCTTTCTTTCTCCTCCTCCGACTCTTCTCCCCCTTGTTATCTCTCCACTCGTCCGTGACATCTCTCTCTGCGTTCTGTCGCTCCGTCTATCGCCCTTGGATGATGGATGGGGTGATGGACGCTCGGTTGCCACGGTAATTTGATGGATGGTTTAGCAACTGATACGAGCGCCAAGATATCGCGCAGACACACACACACACACAGTAACACACTCTCCTCCCGGCGTATGCGGGTCCTTGACTTTCAGATCAACAGGCCTCAGACAGTCACTACTGCCTCCATAACAAACACTGCTGACCCTTGACTGCGGCGCCACGCGTCTGTCCAATCATATCATCACTTTTGCTGACGACACTGCTGTGATGAAGTGAGACAGCCCGAGAGCTGGAGCAAGGATAACAGTCTCTCTATCAATGTCAACAAGACAAAAGAGATGATTGTTGACTTTAGAAGGAGCAGAGAATTGAACAGAAAGACAGCGGAGGCAGCGTGCCACTTCTGGTGGGGCGCAAACCCTCCTGACCCACTTCTGGACTCTATGAATACATGTAGTATCCCGTTACTGAGTCTTCTCCTGGTTGTGATCATATTCAGTGTATGTCTGAAGCTTCCTGTTTACATGACTCTAACACACAGTTTCTGCAGCCTTCACCAAGTTAAATTCAAAGGGAACATGTTCTGCATATTTCCAGATCTATATTTATATTCTGGGTCTCTACTGGAATATCTTTGCATGATTTACAGTTAAAAACTCCTTATTTATCTTCTACTGGTCCTTTATGCAGCCCCTCAGTTCAGCCTCTGTATGAAACAGGCTGTTTTAGTTCCTGTCTCTTTAAGGCCCCGCCTCCTGATGAACCCACTCTGTTCTGATTGGTCAGCTTCAGGAAGCTTCCTCTGACTACAGAGGCTACGTAAACAAACTATAGTAGCAGGATTTTACTTCTTTTTCTCCTTCTTTACTTGAAATATAAACTTCTCAAATCAAAATATGCAAGTGAACAACGTGAACAACACATGGAACAAACTTAGCAACAAAGACTACAGAACTGACGGCCATTTGTGAGCATGTGCGAACAACCTGATGTCATCATGAGGAGGAAGTAGAGGTAACTTTGCAAACAAAACGTTCAGAGCAGGTTGAAGCCCTGACTTTTGACTTGCAGGCAGCATTTCAACATATGTTTACCTCAAGTTTTGGAATTTCGACCACGTTTAACATCCGACATTACAATAACAATATATAAATGACAGAAAATAACTAAGCATGATACGTCCCCTTTAAGACATTTTTAATATCACATAGCATGAAAGCTGGAAAACCAGCAGGGAATTTTATAAAAGTTTTTCAATACTTCTCAGCAATTAACTTAGTGTAACCTGGACCTGGATAAGCAGCAAAAAATAAATGGATGGATCAACTGATTGAATGTGTCAGGACAGATATGGGTGTGGATATGTTGGATGGATGGGAAGGGTCGGAAAGATTCCCATGTTAAAGACAACTCAGGAAGGTTGTATGATAACTGAGTATGAGAGTTTAAACTGTACATTGACAAAATGACATTATATCCATTAAATTAGTGTTTAATTACACTGAATGTCAGACTTCAGCTGACGTGAGGCGGCCATGTTTCCATGTTTGCTTGTTTGGTTTTTTTACGTACTTCTGTATTATTAATGGTCGAGTCGGAATATATCGGAGCTTTCATTCGTAATTATGACTGGAGGAGGCTGACATGAACACTGTTTCGCTGCAGGTCTGATGTCACTGAACAGCTTCCTGCGGCACAAACCACCGTCGCACCGTCTCACTTTCAGTTTATAAGCTGACAGATACAAAACATTTTAGAACTAACAAGTAGAAAGAGAAAATATTGACCACATAGTGTTTTGAGGGAACTGGATTCATTGCCTTTTTAAGACTTTTCAAACTACCCGCTGATATCCTGTAACATTATGCAGGTTTCTAATCGTCTCAATCAATCTGTTGCAGGTTTGTCGTGTTGTTTCTGTGCCAGGTTACAGCTGAGGATGAAGCCAGTTTGCTTTCTGGCTAAATAAAGCCTCATTTATCATTTACTGTTCATAGAAAACATCCCTACATCTGTGCGTAACAACTGCCAGCACGCACAAGTAAATAGGTATTTATTACATGTACCTCTTGCACAGTGTTCACACAGCTGGCAGCTATTAACAACAATGAATCCCAATCTATGCATGACCTGACTCATAGAAGAAGAAACAAATCAACCATATATGGTGAACAACTTTCTTTTATAGGGACCCAGTTGCACACTTGTTGCTGACAACATGGAGCAAAGAAAAAAAAAGGCTATAAAGAGAAACTAAATCTGTGCATTAGAGCACCGCAGATGAAACCTGCCTTATATATGTATAATATATTTTAAAATGAATGAACTCGTCAAAGCCTTTTTGTCCCCATTAAATCAGGACAGTCCTCAACTTTAAAGCATTTGTCCCAGAATCCTAACAAGTAATAATAATAATAATAATAATAATAATAATAATAATAATAATAATAATAATAATAATAATAATCTTTTCAATAGAAAAACAATAGAGAGATGATAAAAAGATTAAAAGACAATACGAAGACGCTCCAAAGACAACGTTAAATAAAAGCAAGTCTGTAGAAATGAGGTTTTAAGAAGTGATTTAAAAGAAGTCACTGATTCTGCCAGCCTCATCTCCTCAGGTGGGTCGTTCAAAAGTCGAGGGGCCAAAGTTCGGTCACCAACAGCCAGAAGGGCCCCACCACCTGGAGGATCTAAGGCTTCGGGGCCGGCTCGTACGGGGTCAGCGTATCTGTTATGTAGCTTGGGGCCAGATTCAAACGTGCTTCTTTAAAAGTGATCAGTAAAGTCTTAAAAGTCAATTTCAAGTATCAAGTCAGTCTTTGTCCTTGATACTTGTCCTGATTTGATTGTTGAGTCAAACGTGCGTGTTCTTTCTCCTCCATTATTTAATGTCATTTCTACTTATGAAGTTTCCTTCATCAGCCTCTCTCAAACGCTGGAAGGTGTTTCTAGGTTATCTGAACATAATGTGAGTTAAATCCATACTGTGCAGTGACATCATCATTTCAACAACGATAAAAGCAGCTCCCACGAGACTCCGATATGCATCCACGTCTCTTGTGAGCTGCCCTTATATAATATATAATATGCAATTATATTAAATATACTGTATGTTGTTAAAGTTGAGTTAAAATAATGGCAGTCACAATGCTAAAGTGACCTTTACTATTATAAAATATAAACCTGACCCAGAGTATATTATCACTATGGGACATTAATGTGACCTTTATTGTCATTATGGTATGTTAATGTGACATTCAATATAATTACGGAAAGTTAAAGATTGACTTCCTGGTTTTGTGACTCTAAAACACCAAAACATGATACTGGAGGAAAAGTATTATTATTAAAAATGTGACCTTATTATCCTTATGTGTCATTTTTTTATTCAGAAAATGTTTTTTTGGGGTGATAACAAAAATAATGTGAAATAACTTTTTACTGTTACAGAATGAAAATAAAGCCATTAAAGGCTGTTAAAATGATAAGGCTGGTGTTATTCTATATATTTCTTATTGTCAACAAATCACATGAAAACCAATAAAGTGTTATTCTGTCTCTCAGCACTTCCTGACTTCTCTACTCTTGACTGTGGCTCTCAGCTCTCTCATCAGTTCCTACTGAATCTTTAAAAACATCTCAAAAACATGTAGTTTCACTTCCTAAAACGGCAGCTGGCCACTGTAGTTTTTAACAAACAAACAGGAGGAAATAGTGCATCTGTCGGGGACTACTTTCAGCGGGGGATGAATCCATATTTGGTGTTTTTAGAGAGTATTTCTGGCAGCAGGACCAATCTAGTGTGTGTGTGTGTGTGTGTGTGTGTTGATGGTGATGAAGGAACATGTCACCCGGTGCAGCTGTGTGGCTCGCTGACGTGTCTTTAATAGTTTTTTTTTTAGACGACAGCACAGAGGAATAAGATCTATCAGACAATACTTGTTAGTAGATCGATTGATTTTTTTGGTTTTTGGCCTTTTCATGGGATTTGTTGACTGTAAGAAACCGATATCACCGGCCTTCTCCTTTCAAATGACCTTTTACGTTTGATTTTTGTTTTGTTTATTTATAGGGGACAGTGCACATAAATCAACACTGACATTTTAACAACATCGATGTAAACGTGTTGAGCTCAACAGCTAATTTACACCCGACTCGACTTATAATTGACAAATGGATGTTAAGGCTTCGTGCACAGCAGAATTACAATCAAAGTAAAAGGAAAACTTGTTCTAAAAGTGTTAAACAAACAATAAAATCTGACAATAAAAAAACATCATTTATAAATATATATCTGAGTATCTGAGTAGGTTTTAACCATATTTTAAGTTTGATTTTAAAATGCTAAAAAGAGTACTCCACAGAAAACAAATTAAAGCTATAATATGTAATTATTCCACATTAAAATGTCTAAAAACAACTAGACCTATGTTATATATGTTGTTGAGTTGTGTACTTACATTATCCCAAATGTTTCCAACCCAGAGAAATCTGTAATTTAATCAAAGTAACGGACCGTTTCATTTGGTCGCCTGTCAATGGCGTCATACCTCCTCTACCAAAGAGTAAACAGGCACAAGATGCATACGGCGGCGCTGTGTTTGTCCGCTACAATGGCGTCTACCAAAGAGTAACTTACACACATACAAGATAACACATCAGCGTTGTGGTTGCTCCACAGAAACTGTTATAAATTGACTTTTATTCAGTTTTAAGCCACATTTTCATGATAAATTTAGGTGGTTTTTAACTATATCTTTTAGCCGGAAGAAGGATTTTAGTCATTGGACGTCTGGATCTTAAGTTATCAGAGAAATAAACTGGACAAACGTTAGCAGCAGCTCGGCTAACAGCCCCTCCAGGAAGTCCGGTGGTCACCAAACATCGTCGGAGAAATATTGATTTTTTTTTAGGTGAAACAGCTTTAATTAGTATTTTAACGATTTTAATCTGCGTGTACGTTTGTTCTGGAGAGGAGGAGACCTCTGCGGGTAAAAACATCCAGAATGATTAGCACTGGAGTAATCCTATCCCGGTGAAGCTGGTTATTTAACGACAGAGACAACAACTCCCATGATCCCTTGCTACTTCACACCGTCATCACGCTCCGTCTTTTGTTATTGTTTTGATTGAGAGACCCCTAGTGGCTGAAATTACATTTAAGCGATAATTAGTTGTTTTTTTTTTCATCATTTTGATTGCAGTCAACTGGGAGAACTGGGAGTTGCTGTTGTGGTGGAGCTGTAGCGTTGCTATGGTTACCTACAGTTTAGTACACCTTGCGCGCATAGTTTGAGGTGCCTTCCTATTAGACTTTAACTGACAAATGGCAGCCAATCAGAAACCAGTATTTTCCAGTATTCAGTATAATATTATAAATACCTCAGTTGTAATTATATATATTAACACTGTGATGATAGTAATTCAAAGAAAGGAAATACTAACATTACTACCTTTATAATGATTATATATATATTTAAAGAATATTTCTATCATTATATAATGTTAATCAAACATTATGATCATGCAACACTAAAATTTGCCCCGTTTTTAGCCCCGTTGAACCCATTTTTAACCTCTTGTAACCTTTTTTTTATTTTTTTTTCCCAGCCAGAAAAGCCGAAGCATCCTCTCAGTAATCTCTCAGTGTGACAGCTCTGAGTGTTTGCATCTGCAGAGTGAAACCTGTTCACGTTCAGATCCACAGCGGCGATTAGCTGCTAGATAAACACAAACGCTTCTTTGCTTTAGGATGCTGACAGTCGGCGAGACGACAGAAGATGAAGGAATAACGAGCTAAATGGCTGAAAGATGGAGGTTTTATTGAACCAGGAGCTGCTCGCTGGGTCATCACACACTTTGTTTGTTTGTTTTGTTTGTATTCTGTCAAGACTTTAATCCTCCCTGAAGGGAAAGCAGCTCATTACAGGAACAGAGATTCGAACAGAGACACATTGTACTGACAATACAACAGAAAGACAAAACATCTGCTTGAAGGAGGTGAAGAAAGAGAGAGTGACTCTTTGAAGAAGAGGAGAAGAGAAGAAGAGGAATTTGGTGAGTTGACAATGGAGGCTGGAAGTGTCCCAACTAACTGAAGATCTGTTTGTGCAGCTCAGATCATCTGAAAGATGGAAATGAGACCTTGTTTTGTTTATGATGAGCATTTTGTTCCACAGTGAATATGAATTTTTTTGTTTATCTTTTGAAAAAAAAAAAAAAAAAATCTATCCGCTTGATTGGGTAGAACAAGCGTATATAAGTCAGCTCTAGAGAAATCTCTCTTTGACCTGTTAAGCTGCATCTAAAACCATTCGCTCTCCTCAGAGTCACTCTGTAAGGTCAGTATTTATGAAACACTGGTACATATTAAAATCAGACCCTGAGCTATCCCGAGTTTTATCGATCCACCTTTGTTTTTATACAAAAACAGGGCGAAATTCATTTAGTCAAATTCTTCCCAAAAGAAAACTCACAACAGCCAGTTGCAAACAAGAATTATTGATGTAAGAACTAGGAATGTGCAGTATTTGTATTTGTATCTGTATTTGTTGAGGCAGCGAAATTATTTGTATTTGTATTCGAACAAAAGTGGAAAGAGGCTTAAAAATTCAGTTTTTGTGTTTATTACACTTTTAATTTTAGAAAATTAAAATGCTAAAGGTCTTTTTAAATTTTTTTGTCATCCGACAAAAATCGTTACGCACAGAAATCTCACACGCTGAGTCCGATGTGTTTTATTACTATATTCGTTGCAAAATTTCACAATTGGAGTCGTCAAGCAGTGAGGATGATTTTGTAGTCCTCTAAATTCTTGAAAGAAAAAGAAAGAACCACATAGTAAAAAGAAGACCACCAATTTCCACGATCCAACATACAGACAAGATCATGGTCAATAGTTGTCCTGTGATCAGTCTGTGTGTAACTTCTCTGCTGGAGCTGATGGTATCAGTGTTTCCAGGCTGTGTTGTTTGCATGTACGGTGGCTCCGAGTGGTCAAACAACTCTGTAGGACTTTTGACGGATGCAATAAAATGCAGAAAATCAAACCTGCTCCGAAAACTTTAATGACGGACAAAACCTTCGAAGTCGGTGTGTAAACGTGATTGACACAACGTGACGTCGTATTTATTTTTTAACGTGCGACAATTTCGGACGAAAAAAACAGACTTGGTGTGCAAAGACCTTTACAATAAGTGTTCATGAATAAACTACCTTACGAAGGAGGTCCTCACACCTGGTCTTGAACTGGAGTCTTCCAGATCATAGACGACTGCTCTTGACTACTGAGCTAAAACTTTACTCATCGACTCATTGCAGTAAGACATTTAAGTATTTATACACCCGTAACACAGAGACAGCACATCATGTAACATGTAGAAGAACTTCAAAGGTGATTCTTGCTTTGCACTTTTCATTTATTGCCTATTTTTTACAATCTGACTTTGTGGAAAGGAGAAGAGGGACAACAGGTTATGGAGAGTCCCTTGGGAGCATTTCATTTGTGTCAGTAGTTCAGCTTTATCTCTGGGGAACACCCCCAACTCCAGGAGTGATGTCCAAATTAGGAAATGTGCGTCATGTAGCAGGTGGATGTGACTCCCCTTGTTGAGACCTGCTGATAGACGTAACAGCGGAGCAGAGGAGAGACACTGAGACGTTGTCTTTTTTCTTCCTGAATACAAATAATTTCAAAAATATTTGTATGAAACAAATATTCGTATAAAACCCACTATTTGTGCTTTGCCGAATAATGTATTTGTATTCGGGCACATCTCTACTGAGAACTGCGCTCAGTGCCGCAACACTGTCAAAACAGCACATTTTTATCATCCCCCCTCACGGGAATATAGTTTATCACCTGCGCGTCCACTCATGTCATATATATATGATACGCTGCCCAGGTGGCCTTGTTTATATTGGATAGAGTATAGAGGTTATTCAGTAGCGTCCCGTTTTAATGAGATGAAACGTGACGTGGCCTCTGTCCGCTCCTGTGGGATTAAAAGTTTCTGGATATTTACGTTACAGACATTGCCTCCCAAGGGACTGAACGATGAACTTCTACTTAGTGTAATAACTTTGTTCTGATTTGAATATTTGTCTGGAATGCTATATTAGACAAATAGCTTCCCCAGTTGGTGTATTCTGGAGCTCGGTATTAACTTAGCTGGGTCATTTTCATATCCTTTACAGTGTCTTTTGAATAACATATATGCATTGATTAAGTCTATTGGTAGTAGACTCTATAATGTTTCTTTTACTATTTAAATTATATGGATGTTACTGTACAGATTCACTGACATATTGGCATTCATGCCCTTAATTATGGAGGTTCCAGTATTTGTATTTGTATCTGTATTTGTTTAGACAGCAATATTATTTGTATTTGTATTTGAATAAAAGTGTAAAGAGGCTTAAAAATCCTGTTTTTGTTTTTATTACGCCTCTAATTTTAGAAAATTAAAGTGTTAGAATAAGTGTTCATTTGACATGTTTTTTTTTTTTATCCCAAAAACAAATCATTTTTAAAATATTTGTATGAAACAAATATTCGTATAAAACCCACTATTTGTGCTTTGCTGAATAATATATTTGTATTCAGGTACACCCCTATTAGGTACCTCGGCATTTCTTGTGGTTTATTTGAAAAAAAAAGCTAATAAAGACATGAGAGCTGTGCTGCGTTCATGGTGCCATCAAAAATGGTGATAATCACGGTAACGGCGGTAACAGAAATGGTTGGCGATATTCCCATCAGAATGTTTCATTGTGGTATATAGTAAAAACTGATATACTGTACTGGCACATCTCTATTTAGTCGTATATGAACTTAATTTCTTGATAACACTGAGTAGCAACACATCAGCGACAAGATATTGACTTCTGCTCAGTCAGCAGTTATGACAGTTTAGGCAGAAAACTCCAGCTGTCCTCTCGCTGCCCTTTACATTATAACACAGTTATCACCGAGTGTAAAAACACTGAACACTGATCTGTGCAGAATGAGTTGCATCATTTATTCAGAGACTAAAAGTCCAGCATGCTGACTGATGCTTTTCTTTCCTTTCTGCTGTTCTGAGTAGGACGAGAGGATGAAAGTTCCTGTCATATGAAGCTTTTTTTCAGAGGTTTGGAGGAGGATGGAGGGATGTTTTTTTTTTTTTTTTTTTTCACTCTCTCTGTCACATGAAACCGTTTCTTTCAGAGGGTTTGGAGGAGGATGGAGGGATGGCAGGATTAATGTTTCTGTCAGAGGAAGCTGCTCTGCAAATAGACAGCAGCAGCGTCTCCACTGCCTTCAGGCTCGAACAAGGATTCTAACATGAGAGCGATGCTGTAACAGAGAGCATATCCAGCAACTGTTTGTAAATATGGAAAATATGCATATTGCTGCTTCCTGCATCTCTTTCATGCATTGCACCCCCTTTTTGTCTGTGGACACAATCATATCCTGTTTTTAAAACCAAGAAAATCTCACTCAGTGTTTCAGGCTGCCAGCTATCACACAGTAACACAGTGCACTTAAGTAAATAGAAATGACAGACCATCTATTTCTATTGTTTATCTGTGTTTTGAGTGGATTTTCTTCTCCCTGCTGTTTTTCAGTCATGGATTGCGTACAAGGAAACCGAACTGCATTTTGTCTATGAATCACGTCTTTTTTTCTGGAGCTGTGCGTCGACATGAGCGGAACAAATAAATGAAATAAAAACGAATGAATGAATTTGTCCCCCCCAAAAAAAGTGAAACAGTAAGGTTGTACGTTTTATATAAGAGAGTATATGCTCAGGAAAAGTAAAATAAATGTATTTTTGGATTAAAAACAAAAAAACACACTTGAATACTCCACGTTCCAGTTGAGTCCTTGTGTATTTATGCAACAGTTTATGATCCATTCAAATGAAGCTTTGGCAAAAGTTCAAGAAGGAGGATTTCTTCCCTCGCGTTCCGCCTTTATCCCACTTATGTTTGAATGTCTGCGGTTTCTTCTTGTTCTTTCCCACGCTGTCAAAAATCCCTTCATTCACAATTCTAACATCACCATACCTGACCAATCATCTTTCTGCAGGTTTCTATCAACCACCTGCTGGCTCTCCACCACCACCAGCGTCTGCACCCCGGTGGGGGATCCGGGTCCTGTCTCTTATCTTCATAAGGACCTACACTTAATGAAGATGCTTCACATCGATGGAGTCCAATCGCTAAAACTCCTCTACACCTCCTACTGGTCTCTCCTTGTTGAAATAAAGTGACCAAGATGTCAACCGGGTGCAGTAATGTCTGGCTGGCAGCAGGAGGATCATCCCTCTGCTATTCAGGATGGAGAAAGCGGGAGAATAAGTGTTTTATGAGTTTTATCATTATGTAAATGAGTCTCTAGTATTGTAATAACTTCAGGTGGGAGGGAAAAAGAATTGCAGTTCTTCTCTTCTACGGCTGTGAATGTCGTCACAAATTCTAAAACTCAATTTTTGTACGTCGTTAATAACATTATGTTGAAGGAAGATAAAGACGCAACTCAACTGTGAAGGCAGTGCAAGTGCATTTTGATTTCTTACTAACTTTAATCATCAGCTTTGCACGATTAAAGTGAGGCATTTTGTTAAAAAACGTCATATGTCATCAACCAGAGACGAACGCCGGAGCACCAAACTCCAACCAACACACTGCAACACTTTCAGCTAACTCTGGTTGGATGAAGACAATATTTATTTGATGTTGGACAGTAAATGACACTTTCATTTCTTAATTATTCTAATAAAGGCAGAAGACTATACGATGCTTCCAAATTAATGCAGTTAAATAAAAGAAACTGCTTCTTAAATACTGTTTAATCAACACCAGTTTATCTTAACTGCCATTTATGTTTCATTGTGCTCTTTGGAGGACAAAACACACAAGTGAATGATTTGACACAATAAACTGGAGTAAAAAGCCTGAAACCTTTCTCTATTTATTGAAGCAAGAATCAATTCTGAATCAAATCCTAACACCAAGAAGATTTCCACCTCTAGTAATAATACTGCAATGCAGTGCACTTCACATTCTGTAGGACTCGACTTCATTCTGGACGAAGCTTAATGTCTCTAAAGAAATATCTCACAGAGCTGTAAGTGTATAAATTACAAAGTAATTCGCTAATCTCTCATATCTCTAAAAAACATCAGCTTTAAGTAGTTTCGGCTGGTGGGAAATGAGAGCACATTGTGATTTCCCAGAAAATCCATCCGTTCATTATCTTTACCAGCCTATCTTGTGCAGGATCAGAGAGCATCCCAGCTCACACTGGGTGAAAGGCAGGGTACATACTGGACAGGACACCAGTCTATCACAGAGCTAACAAGTGTAGATCAGTCAGTTTGGAGTCAGCAGTTCCCCTAACTCGTTGGAGATTTTCCAGAATTTTTTTTTTGGTATGTGCAGTGTGTACTTTTCTGTCTGTGTGCAGCTGTGTGTGTGAAGAATATTATATGTACTGAAGCAAAGATCTTCTGCAGACCTTAATACCACTTCAGCGTAACTACTGCAGCAATATAACTCCATTAACTTTTCACCTGCAGCGGTTTCTTTCAATTACTTTTCATGCTAAAATGGCAGTTTACAGTTTATCTGTGTGGTCTAAAGTGTTTAAAGTATTAAACAAGTGGCTTAATCAGATATGTAGACCTCCTCCCTGAATCAGAGCTGCAGGGCAGACAGCAGCATTCAACAAGCGTGGAAGAAGATCAGACTGAAGATGTGCAAGAAGAGAGCTCATTTACCTCAAAACACTGAAATAATACGCAGTTTTTGTACCAAAGTTAGCTTGAAGTGGCTATAATCGGTAGTAGGGATGCACGATATTATTGGTCATCGGTATCGATAAAAGCTCTAAAATGAAATATCAGCATCAGCGAATTCTGTCGACTAAGAGAGGCCGATATGTTGCTATCTCCTCCGCTGCCTGACTGTGCTTCCCTTGATGGACTGTTTCACCCCGACGGTCCCGGTGTTTCCTCCGCAGGCTCCACTTCAGTCAGCTACCCGTCAGACCAGCTGCTTCTTCCTACTTTAACCCGAATAACAAACTCGGTGCTCCACATGGAGAGCCGGGGCTAACGTTAGCTGGGAGGCTAACGGAGGCTAGCTGGCTGTGCTTCCCTGCGGTCATGCTGCAGCTAACGCTCCGCTAGCCTCCCAGCTAACGTTAGCCCCGGCTCTCCATGTGGATCCAACTGTCCGGCTGCATCTTTACTGTTTTGGTTCACTCTCAGCGTCTCTCATGGCGTCGTTTTCAGAGAAAAAAGCTCTAAAAAGCTGCTATACACTACCTGCTCAGCGTCAAACGACAAACAGACACAGTTAGCTGTAGACTAGCTGGTGAACATAGTGGAGCATTTAGCAGCTAAAGAGCCAGATATTTCTCTCAGGAGTTGGTAGAGAGTAAAAACAGAGCTAAAAGAGAGTGAATATTGGACTTACATTCACCAGGTGGACAGAAACACGACTCCAAATGATCAAACTACTTGTTTTTGCTGAAAACGAGAGGATAAAAAAAAAAATCAGCATCTGCAGTCCTTTTGGCCGGTCATAATTAAAACTAAATCTAACAAATATGAAAGAATACTATTACAATACTGGGAATTAACATAATTTTATGACTAATTATCTTCCTCAGTGCTGTTTTAAAATTCAAATTTTGCCGAGAAATCCCAGGAATCCTAATAAAAACCTTTTCACCTGTGGAGCCTGCACCACCCAAAAACAACACCGAGGGTTACAACCAGTATCTACCCGTGATGAATGTGAAATAATGGAAGGGTTAGTTTTTGTTTTTGGTGAGCAAAAATAAGTAATAATTTATTCGTTACAATGACTAAAGCTCACAAGCTTGACTGATTCCCTGATATTACTCTGTACACACACACACACACACACACACACACACACACACACACACACACACACACGCTGTTAGAGGCTGGTGATGGTTATAAATGACCTAGATATGATTTGTCATTAAAACAGCATTTCACCAAAATTATCTTTCGGTAACAAGGAGAAACAGGCGGAGTGTGTGTGTGTGTGTGTGTGTGTGTGTGTGTGTGTGTGTGTGTGTGTGTGTGTGTGTGTCTAAGTGTGTGTGTGTGTGTGTGTGTCTAAATGTGTGTGTGTGTTGGAGTGCTGTCCTTGAGTTTCTGGCAGACGAGATGGATGAGCTGTAATTACTCTGATAGAGAGATGATGGGAGGAGGAGGGGAGGAGGAAGAAGAAGAAGAAGAAGGAGAAGAAGAAGAAGAGGAGGAGGAGGAGGAGAAACAAGGTCGTGCATGTATTCGTCCTTGTGTAAGAACACGGACGCGTGCGTTTGCATATTTCTGTTTTGAATGTTGCGGTTGTTAAAAGGATGATGGGATATCGGGGCGAGTGCGGACGGCTGCGGATTGTTTTCGACTTTGAAAACAGAATCACAACGGACATGTTTGGCACGATAAACACTAAATAAATCAGACAGAACAGCTTTATTGGTCTGTTTCTGGCCTGAAAAAAAAAAACAAAAAAAACCCCACAAAAACATCCAAAAATTTGGCCGCTGTAAACGAGTTGAACCTGGCTCACCTCTGGCGCTACAACACATCCGAGCCTGTTCACACAACTCAGCTGGGAAGAGCGAGTAATCAAACCATGTCGACCTCTGTAAGGAATCTAGTTAATTATCTCGTATCTCAAGATACCAAAGTGTTATCTTGAGTTCACATCTTAATTACTGTGTTATCCTAAGATAACAAATGTGACTATCTGACTTAATTATATAATTTAAAGACATTAAAGTGTTATCTAGAGATTCTGACTTTAGAGATTTTGAATTAGCTTGTTATCTGGAGAAGGGAAATGGTGCTCATATGTAGAATTTCAAGTCAGTAGTCGGTAGTGTTGCATTATCTGGAGATTTCAAGCATTGTTTTAAAGACTTTCAGCCCTTTATTATTGCCCCATTATCTCAAGATAACAGATGTGATCTTATAAAGCTCCTTAAAGGGTAACTACACACTCAAAGTCTGCTGGCTGCCTCCATCTCGACATATCTAACAATAACAGCTGTAGAGACGACTGCAGAGGTCAGTTATACATTTTCAGGTTGTAGTGGGTGGTCCGCTAATGGCCCATTAATATACATGAGGGAGGCGAAATATTAGGAAGACTTTTCAATACAAAGCGCTCCAGTTCACCATCACCACCCACTACGACCTCGATAATAAACATAAAGTGGAATCATCACCTTTGAGCTGTTGTATTGGATTGCATTAAATCGCACAAGTGTTTGTAATAAAGTGCTCGGTGAGTCTATATGTGCTGTATATACAGTGATGTGAAGCACTTTGAGCTGCATTATATGTATGAAAGGTGCTATAAAAAGTATACTAACATAAGCCTGCAGGATTAAAAAAGATTTATTGTGTATTTATCCTGTAAAGAGGCACTACAGTCTGTTAGTATTGTACATCCATAAAGTTATTCTGGCTTTGTGTAAGATTCACTTCCCATGATGCAACTCAATTGCGTCTTTTTTGTTAAAGAGGACCTATTATGCTCATTTCAGCTCTAAATTTTTCATTTTTGGACTCCACTAGAGTAGCTCTGCATGATTCAAAGTTCAAAAAACTCCTTATTTATCTTGTACTGGACCTTTATGCAGCCTCAATATACGTAGTTTCTCTTACACGTCGTTTTAGCTCCTGTCTCTTTAAGGCCCGCCTCCCGATGAGCCCACTCTGTTCTGATTGGCCAGATTTACGTATCAGAGTTGTGTAACTCTACCGTCATTGCAAACCAAACATTTCCTGCCCTACTGCTTCAAATTAAAATCTCTTAAATGACTTACTAACTTTTATTGTGAAGAATTTGCAGGAAGTAAAAACGTGTTCCTCACTGACTTAGCGGAGCTTCGTTAGCGGCGACAACAACATAAGGAGCTATTTGTTCAGCGGATCAGTTAGAAATAACGCAGGGAGGAAGAGTCCAAGCAGAAACAGCCACAGTGATGATGATGTTTGATGAAGAGCTGCAGACAACCAGCACACCTACAACAGGTAAACTACTTATTTGACTTTGCTGCGTAACTACTCCTGGAGCGGAGCACGTAGCAGATGTCCATATAAAGAAATCCGTCACGAACTGACGTCAGCTCGGGCTGAAAGTAGAAAAAAATGTTGAAAACTGAGCGTTCAGAGCAGCCTGAAGCTGCTGCTTTCTGCCATAGACTGTATATAAAGATGGACGTCATGACAGCTCCCCAAAAGTGAAGCCAAAACATCTCGATCGCCCCCTGGTGGCTGGCTGCAGTATAGGTCATAAGCCCCTCCCCCTCCATGTTAGTGGATGCGACAAACTAAAAAATCAAAGTACACGTCAAATAAATTTTTCTCAAAGATGGTTTCTGACCATTTCAGGTAGTTCTTATCATGCTGATGTTTGTTCAAGTGCTCATTTTTCTTGTAAAAGTTTGTTTTTAATTAGTTATTTGACGATATAGAAAGAGGCAACTCCCGTGGTGACAGCCGTGACAGCCGCTCTCAAACCTCCGTCAGGCAGTGAGACGGCTGAGGGGGCGTGTTCCAAATGACGTCGCACAAGCAAGATGGCCGCTCCCAGAAAGGAGATATGTTGGCTTCACTGTGCTTTCTGCTCACAAGGATTACCGCTACATACGTTTACCTCGTTATTTGACCACTTTTAACATGAACATCCGACATTGTGACATTATATATATATATGTCTGAAAATAAGGAAAAGCATAATACGTCCCCTTTAAGACACAATCTAAGTATATAGTATATCTTAACATAAAGCTTTAAACTGTCTCGTCATCATATAATATCATCAGGTCTATCAGGTGAACCACCACCAAGCATGTAAAACATGTCACCAGACATCCAGCTGTGGAGCATCCATGGATTCGGCGCCTTTGTGTCTTTCTCACCCAGTTTGTGACGCTGTTTTCTGGGTTACATTGATCAGACTCCACAATGATCCTCCAGAGCCACAGAAGACATCATACAGCTGTTTTTTTTTTTTTTGCAGGCAGAAATAGCACCAGACAGTAAACTGACACTTTTAAGTCTGTTACTTCAGGGCCTGACTTCTTCTTTCTGATTATGAGACATAAAGCTATCATTCCCCAATTTATTATGTCAAATATAATCTAGAGATAACTGCTCATATTTAGTTTTAACCTTATTACCAAGGGATAAGGATTTAATGATAGCAGAAACAGCTACTGTGAGAGTGTATAAATGTATCATTATGTCAAGATAAAATGCTTCTGTATTTCATTCTCTATCTACGCAGGTTTCATCATATCGTTCTTCCGCTCCGCCTCGAGAGAAAAAAAAAGGAGTCCCAGAAGACGAGAAAGCAGAAATGACAGAGAGGAAAAGGAGGCAGTATCTGGTACATAATTACATCATTACAAAAAGATCACAGGGTGAGTGTTTTAAGAAATAAAGCAGCAGAAAAACATCATTTCTAGAAATTCAAGAGAAGGAGATAATTAAGTCATGATCATGGGACAACAGTTAAAAAATTACCCCTGTAAGGCATTTATGTTTCTTATTGTGTATATTTACTTATAACAGGAAGTTAATTACTTTGAAATTTTTGTTTTTTGTCTTATCATCTGTAGTTGACGTGGCAAGAGAAGTATTCTGCACGTGTGTCCAGTTTGTGTTGGAAAGGGCAGAGGTCATCACCCTTAATGCTCATGTCATAGGAGAGACTGCCATGTTTACGGCTCGGAGCGTTCATGTCATGACGGCAGAGTGGGAAGACGTCTCGCCGCCTGACAGAGGTTTGAGAGCGGCCATCACATTTGACGATCATGACGCTGCACCGCCTTCTTATATCGCCAAATGACTGATTGAAAAACTTATCAGAAAAATGAGCACTTGGACAAACATCTGCATGATAAAAACTACCTAAAATGACAAAAACTACAGAGCGGAGGGACAGAAAGCTGCTGAGTGCCGGGAGCTCTTTGTATGTATCTCTGTATATCTTTGTATGATTCACAGTTAAAAAAAACTCCTTATTTATCTTCTACTGGTTGTTTATGCAGCCCCTCAGTTCAGCCTCTGTCTGAAACAGGCTGTTTTAGTTCCTGTCTCTTTAAGGCCCCGCCTCCTGATGAGCTCACTCTGTTCAATCTGTGATTGGTTAAGTTTCCGGAAGCCGCGTCACGGCCGACTTCCAGCCTCTCGGGAGGCTTCATCAACAAACTATAGTAGCAGGATTTCACTTCTTTTTCTCATTCTTTACACGAAATGTCAACTTCTCAAATACAAATGGAGACGAAATCCGATCCGAAATATGAGAGAGGACAACGTGGACAACACATGGGACAACCTTAGCAACAACCTTAGCAACCAAGGCTACAACCGACATCAACTCATCAGCAAGGTAGAAAAAAAATGTCAGGAACGGAGCCTTTATAGCAGGTTCAAGCCCTGAACTTCAGAGAACATTTCTACATCTGTTCACCTCAAGTTTTGGAACTTTGACCATGTTTAACATTCGACATCATGACAGTATATAAATGACACAAAACCACAAAAAGCATATGACCTCTTTAATAAACTTAAATGACAAAGTAGCCAAATTTAACCATATTTTTAATTACCTTGAACTGTCCACAATAGTGGTTTTGTAGCCATTTTGGCACCAACTGAGAGATATCGTAGCCATCAGATAGTCCCGCTATCTCTGACTCAGAATCAGTTTAAACAACATGACGTGAACGTGTCATTAGCCCTGAGCTGTAGAGGCGACATTTCTTTATCAAACGAATCCCCCAAAAAAGCAGAATCACATCAGCATTTTGTGTTCAGACTGACCGTCACGCCACTGTCGGTCTGCGTCTCTCTGTAGGTGAAGTTGCAGACGGCCCAGGCCAGGTAGTACGTGGACATGCGGGGAGTGCGGGAGAAGCGATTGGTCACCCAGCCGTCCTCCTCCGACAGCGAGCTGCTCTCGACGGGCATGTTGGAGAGGGAGGTGTACTGCGGGTCGTGGCGGAGCGTGAGGGAGAACGTGGCTTTGTAGACGGGTTCGTCGAAGCAGGGGAAGGCCTTCCGGGCGTGGATCGGACTGAACTGAGTCACCGCCAGGTAGCTGCGTGAGAGGATGAAAGTGTAAATCAGAAGCACGGCAAACACAACCCATCCTGACATTTAGCCCTGGCCCTGTTGTGACCTGGACCAGAACTAGACCAGACTAGAGGTCAAGTTCAGCTGCCAATGTTGTGGTGGCTTTTCTAACATTTAACCTGAAAGAGCAAAGTAGCAAAAAAACACAAACTCTATTATTTTTAAACCAACTGGAACTTTGTTATACAAGGCTGCAAACAAACACCAAGATTCATTAATGACAAGAGAAGAAGAATGTGATGTGAGCTGGTTCAGAACGTAGATTAGCAGCTATTTGGTTTCTTCAGAAAGATGGTTGTGACCTTAAAAAACCTATTAAATGTGGTTATATTTTCATTACCGGAGGGTAATATGGGTAAAATATTCTATTCTATCACAAAATGTCTAATTTTATTATGTAATAACATATTATATTATGATAAAGTACTTTTTTTTTCTAGAAATTCAATTCACCCTTAATTAATTAAACTATGCCGGTGGAATTTTTTATTGGTGCAGTGTGTGAAAGTTCCCTCAACATCAGCGCACAGACACAAACTCATGGACACAATTAGATATCATATCACAAACACACATACTGAGGTCTCTGAAAGGCAACAGATGGCTCAGGACGTTAACATCGAGCGTGGGCAGCGGCAGCTTCGGTGCTCCGCGTGTGTTTCTACACAGGATGCATTCAGGTACAATGTTGAGTGTAGGTCACTTGTGTTTTGGCAGAGCCTGATACACAATCTCTGTAGTAGGAAAATAGACTTGAAGTGTAAAAGTATGTGTGTAAAGTGCAAGTGTAGACGGCTGAATTGATAGAATATTGATTGATTGACTTGAAGCTTATCCGTCCTGTCAGACATGCGTCCAATCGGCGTCCTATGAGGATTCTCGTGATCTCGCAAATCCAGCTGCTTTACAAGGTAAGACGGTGATAGACAGATGGTTCAACCGATCACCTGCCAAGTATTTTTTGAAAGCGCCTGCCCTTTTCCAAACAGTTTTCAAGGACGACTTCTCGGATGGTTCTGTGTAACAAACCATCTGACGGGTCAAGTTAACCATAAACTACTCAGCATACAAGACCGAGAAAAGTTGCAGCAGTAAAACTGAACTGAGCAATTTTACTGCTTCTGAATGTCATTTATAAGAAGAACACTGTGTTATTTCTTCATTTAAAAGTGCTCTCTCTCTGTAAATTAGAGGTCCTTGTGGGTCCTGGATAATGAAGCCAGGAATATAAGAGGAGAAGTTTAATTCTTTCAAAAACATTATGACGCCTTTTGGCCTCACAGTCTGTCTGAGTAGGTGCAGAACACACATGGACCCGATGACCTCTGACCTAAAGGCATAAGGACTTAAAACCTGAGCCTTCTCACCACCAGTCTCACAGAGAAAATGGACAGTTTAATTACAGATTGGGAAATTAGGGTTTATTGATTTTCTTCTCTTTTATTTTATTCTTTCTAAATGTCTTCTCACTGTTCTGTTTGATGATACTAACAGAGCGAGTGAGTATTCAGTTTGCAAGCGTGTAATTTTCAGATATCTGATAGGAATAAAATTATTCCCCTTTAAGGTTGGAGGCCAGTTTTCTCTCCACACAAAGTAATTAATAAGTAATCAACATGGTCCCTCAAAAGAGCACCACAGGATCCTCTTCCTCCAAAAACACGCCTCGCTCTAAGACGTTTCTTTGTGTGACTCTTCTTCGCTGGTACCCTTTGGGCTGTTGCTCCTCTTCTGCTTTTTGCCTTCTCTGACTGCTGCTGCTGCTTCCTCTGTGTTCCTCTCGGCCCTGCAGCCGGGATGGCCTGGCATTTCAGTTCCTTGTGCTTTTTTTTTGTTGTTTTTTTTTTTCTTCTGTGAGCTGAGAGCTCCAGAAAGAGACTCAACTAAGCAGCAAAAGACTGAAAAGATGCCTGAATGCCACAAGCCAAGTTTGACATTTGAATAATCTATTATTTTTGTAATCGCCTATTTTTATCATAGAGTTTAACTTTTTAAAGACTTTTCCAAGGACTCTTCTGATTAGTTAGAGCTTCATGCATCCAACTCTGAGACACCTGACTGATCACCTGACTTCATCACCAGGAAACATGAGGTAAACCATCTTCCATTCTTCTGTCTCAGAGTTGATGAAATTGAAAAATTGAATTTTTATTGCCTGTAGTTGAAGTCATTGTGTTTTTGATTAATTAATTCATTCTGTCGACAATAACTTGTTAATTTAATTTACCAATTTATTCATGCATTCATTCATTTTAGTTGTATATATGTTTATATGGTTAGTGTTTCCTCGTCATCCTTGGTAGTTAAATAAATATCTTGATTTATAGCCAAGTCGTTGTATTTGTCTGTTCTTTTATATCAGAGACCGAGGTCACTATATTCAGAGTTAGGGTTAGGGTTTTCCTCCTAATTAATTGATTACTTAATTATTTAATCAATAGAGGTGGTGCCCCTTATGATTCTATGAGAGCATAATATTAATTTCCAAGTGTTATTATTCCTACAGTCCATTAGGATCCAACGCAGTCACTTCAGATCCAAATTACTGTCAGTACAGTCAAGTCTAATCTCTATTGGTTCTTGGATCAGTGTGTCAATATGTTTATTATCTGAGTGGATCAAAGCATTATCATCATCACAGGATAAACAAAGAGTGTGAACTGTGTAGGCCCAGTTTAGGGATAATGACGTGTGTTGCTGCTGTTTTCGACTGCATCGCGCTGCCGTTCTCTGTCAGATCTGTTGGGATCCATCATTTTTTGGTCTTATTGTCCTCGAGTCAATTTCAGATTTGATCTGACTGTCGTTGGATCCATTCTATGTTTTTTTTTTAAAGGATAAGACTGGCAATATTCCATATTTTCTTATTGTCAAGAAATCAAATGTTTGGAGACAAACAAACAATGAACTGATCTACTAAGAAGTATTGTGTGTGTATCGAAAGTCTGATATATCTTATTCCTCTGTGCCGTAGACCTCCCTTGTTGTCCAAAAACTATTTAAAACACGTCAATGAGTCACATCGCTGCACTGGGTGACATGTTCCTTCATTATGAAGAGTTTGGTCACGTTAGTTTGTTTAAAAATGGCTCCAAAGACTAATAACAGCGATCACGATTTCAGTCCCCGGAGAGTAGTTGTGTGTAAGGCAGACAGCACTGAGCATGTGCGTATCACATATCATAACCTCTTGACTTTGTATTGAAGTTATTTACATTGTGAAATGTAGCAAAAAACTATTAAAAACACATCAATGAGTCACACCGCTGCACAGGGTGACATGTTCCTTCATTATGAACGTTAGTTTGTTTAGAAATGTCCCCAAAAACTAGTAACAGCCATCACGCTTTCACTCTCTGAATAGTAGTTCTGTGTAAGGCAGACGCCACTGAGCATGTGCAGGAACGCAGTTCTATTTACAGCTTCGCTACCTTGTTGTGCTACATATCACAACCTCTTGACGTTGTACTGAAATTCTTTAAAATGTAGCACAAACATCTTACACAGAACAACTCTCCGGAGACCAAAAACATGATCGCTGTTATTAGTCTTTGGAGCCATTTCTGAACAAACTAACATCACCAAACTCTTCATAATGAAGGAACATGTCACCCAGTGCAGCCGTGTGGTTCATTTACTTGTTTTTAATAGTTTTTGCTCAACAACGGAGGTCTACGGCACAGAGGAATAAGAAATATCAGGCTTTGGATACACACACATAACACTCGTTAGTAGATCAGTTCGTGGTCGGTTGGGCTCGAAATATGAGATTTGTTGACAAGAAGAAACATATAGAACATCGCCAGTCTTATCCTTTATATTGATGAATGCATGTCGGGCTCGGGTACATTTTTCACTGATCCATTTAGTTCTGCTCACTGATTTGTCACATTGCCCACAGGGGGTTTAAAACCTGCAGGGGCTTTAAAGGAAGTTCTGCCTGAATAGAAACAGTTTAGCTTAATCTCTCAGACTCTGACAGATCTCTAGAGACTCACATTATATATCATCATATCACCTAGCCCCAATTTGCTGTACATTTGGCTGACAATCCATATGATGGAGTGTAGATAAGCAGCATTGCTGTTGCATCAAATGTCCCATAAAGTGACCCATAATTCAATTCATTTTCACATTTGGCCTGTAATCGTCTGGCTTGGGTTTCAAAGTTGAGGCTTCAACCCATTCAATTCCAGTTCTGGAATAAATCCATAAAAAGTATGCGATGCTATCGTATAAAGCGGGATTTTGTTTCAGTCTTTGAACCCTACACACCTATCAAAGGAGAAATTTAAGGTGGAATCAGAGTTCAGGGGGTTAAAGGATAATCCTCTTAAGTCAGAGCCGACAGGTCGGCTGTCTGCAGACAGACGTTCTTACAGGGAGACGTTTTACTTCTTCAGTTTTTCTTGCTTCCACACAGAGAGAGATAATCCACAATAAACACGGAGAAACTTTCTGTTTCCTCCTGATTTCTTTAAGCTGACTTGAATGTTTTCATATCGGAGCTTTGTTGCGTTCATCTGTCAGTCACCTGACAGACACAAGAAGAAGTTAAACTCCAGGAAATAATCCCTGTGAAAACTTTGTTATCACACTCGTGCATTTTTACTCCGAGTGTTTGTGGAAGGAGAGATGAAAGGAAAAAAAAAAAAAGAGAGAGGGATGAGGAGAAGAGGTGGAGCAAGAGTAGGAGGAAGAGATGGAAAACTGGGAGGAAAGAAGAAGAAAAAAAAAGATGAAAAGGCTAAAAGAAGAAAGGACACAAAAGTGAAAAAAAGGGGGAAAGAAGGATGGAAAGAGGAGGAAGAGGAGAAGAATATCAGAAGCCGCCGTAAAGCACTTAACATTCAAAAAAGGAGATAAACTGGTGGAGGAAGATAAAAAGGAGAGAAGGCAGTGGAAGGGAAGAAAAAGAAAAGAGGAAGAGAGCGACAGTAGAGGCAGAAATGAAGAAAGAGGGAGATAAAAAAATGTGAGAAAAAATGATGAAGGAGAGAAAAGATTGGAGGAAAAAGATGAAGTGGAGGGGAAGAGGAGGAAGCAAAGGAAAGAAGGAAAGTTTAAAGAAAGAGGAGAGGAAGAAAAGAAAGATGAGGATGAAGAAAAAAGACCGGAAGAAAAGAGGAGGAGGAGAGGAAATGTTTAGAATGAGAGGAGAAGATGGCAGAAGAAATGAAAAGAAAGCGACAAATTAAAGAGGAGACAAAAACAAGAAGTGAAGAGATAGAGGAGCGAGAGGAGAAGATGGAAAAAAAAGAAGAATAAAAAGTAGAAGAAGACAAGAGGAGGAAAAGAGATGGAAGAGAGAGACGTGTAGGATGAGAAAGAGGCTGAAGAAAGAAAAGAAATGAGAAACTGGCAGAAGAGATCACAATACAAAGAAAAAAGAAAGAAAGGGAGAGATAAAAAGGAGGAGAAGTTGTTGAGAGAGAGGAGGAGTGGAAGGAGAAGAGAGGGAGGGAAGAAGAGGGAAAATTGAGGAGGGTGAGACTGGAGAAAAAGACAATAAATGGATGTGTTTACAACGAGAGGAGAAAAAAGAAGGGAAGAAAGGAAACGAGACAAAAGGAAGACGGAGAGAAGAGGTGCACGACAATGACGAGGAAGAGGGAGAAAGATGAAGAGGAGGATCAGGAGGGAAAGTGATAGAAGAAGGAAGATCAGAATAAGAGGTGATGAGGAGGAGGAAGGGGAGGAGAAATATAAGAAGAGATGAATAGATAGGAGAGAAAGATGAAGAGATGAAAAGAGTCACTGAGGAAGAGGAAAACATGGAGGAGTCAGAGGAAGGAAAAAGAAGAGAGAGAGGAAGAGGAGGTGTGGTGATGGAAAACAGGAGGAGCCAGAGGACAGGTAGAGGAAGACGAAGAGGAAACCAGGAGTGGAGGAACAGGAGGACAGAAGAGGAAGGAAGAAGAGGAGGAGCAGGAGAGAGAGAGAGGAGGAACGATAAAGAGGAGGAGAGGAAGAGACGAGAGAAAAGAGGAGGAGCCGGAGAAAGATGAGGAGGAAGGAAAGTATTGAGGAGGAGAAAAGGGAAGAGGAAGAAGAAAGGTAAGAGGAGGCAGTAGGAAGAGGAAGAGGAGGACAATAGAGGAAGTGAGATGAAGGGAGGGAAGGAGAAGGGAGGGAAGGAGAATAATAAACTGAGGAGAGCGAGGCGGACAGAAAGAGAGAGAGAGAGAGAGAATAATGGAGAAAGCCTGAGAGGGACGAGATAAAGAGAGAATCTATTAGAGGAGAGGATGAGTCTGTAATACACACACACACACACACACACACACACACACACACACACACACACACACACACAGGCACACGCACACACACACACACACACACACACACACATATACACACACACACACACACACACACACTCCTGCATAAAAGCTCAATAAAACCCCGATATTAACATACACACACACGACGTGCCAACAGTCACCGCTGCCAAGGTAACGCTTGTTGTCACAGTAATCTTGATTGACAACCAAGCTTACAGCGTTGCCACGGACAACCACGACACACACACACACGCACACACACACATACATAAACAACACATTAACACACGCACACACACACACACACTCATCCATGAATTCATGCGGCAACGTGTCGCTTCGTCTCCTGAAAACCCAGAAGACAAATGGAAATTACATCATTTCCTGCTGTAATGTTCGCCATCTCGTCTGGAGACACCACAGAAGAACAGAGCGAACATGTGATAGACACACCGGACACACACACACACACACATACACACACACACAGAAACACACACACACACACACACACACACACACACACACAGAAACACAAACCTCATTCAGATTCAGAGATGTGACTGATGGGAAAACTGTTGAGTCAGGTGTTTTTCTGTGTGTGTGTGTGTGTGTGTGTGTGTGTTTGTGTGGTAGTGTGTTTCTACATCCATCACACACACACACACTTCCACATCACACTGATCTCTTTAAGTAACGTCTCAAATTGCAATTCCCTGCCTTCACATTGAAAAGACTGCAGTGTGTGTGTGTGTGTGTGTGTGTGTGTGTGTGTGTGTGTGTGTGTTACTGCAGCTATAGTTTTACACAGGAAGTCGATGGAGAGGCTGATTCATCATCTTTCGTGTTAAATATGCGACTGATGGAGGAGACAGCGGGGAGGAGGGCGGGGCGTCGTTTGCTCAGATTTCAATTCTGCTTCTAGTATTTGTGGAGCAAAAGAAGAGGAGGCAAGAACGTAGGAGGCCCGGGGGGAGAAGAAGAAAATAAGGAAAGATAGAAGAAGATACAGCAAGGTAGGTTAGACTGGCTTCCTCTTCCTCAGGAAAGTCAAAGTACCGGCCGTGACCTACTGGTGGTCCATAGAAGCAGTTTGTTTTAAGGAAACTTTCAGAGACATTCATGTTGTTGTTCCCAGCTGTTCACACATAAAGGATATGTGTCTGGCAATTTTCTATATTTTTCTTATTGTCAACAAATCTCATGTTTGGATCCAAACCAACAATGAACTGATCTACTAACAAGTATTGTGTGTGTATCCAAAGCCTGATATTTCTTATTCCTCTGTGCCGTAGACCTTGGTTATTGTCCAAAAACTATTAAAAACACGTCAATGAACCACACCGCTGCACTGGGTGACATGTTCCTTCATTATGAAAAGTTTGGTGACGTTAGTTTGTTCAGAAACAGCTCCAAAGACTAATAACAGCAATCATGTTTTCAGTCTCCAGAGAGTAGTTTTGTGTAAGATGTTTGTGCTACATTTTAAAGAATTTCAGTACAACGTCAAGAGGTTGTGATATGTAGCACAACAAAGTAGCAAAGCTGTGAATAGAACTGCGTTCCCGCACATGCTCAGTGGCGTCTGCCTTACACAGAACTACTCTCTGGAGACTGAAAATGTGATCGCTGTTATTAGTCTTTGGGGACATTTCTAGACAAACTAACGTTCATAATGAAGGAACATGTCACCCAGTGCAGCTGTGTGGCTCACTGGCGTGTTTTTTATAGTTTTTGGACAACAACCGAGGTCTACAGCACATTTTTCTTATTGTCAACAAATCTCATGTTTGGATCCAAACCACGAATGAACTGATTTACTAACACGTATTGTGTGTGAATCCAAAGCCTGATATATCTTATTCCTCCGTTGTTGTCCAAAAACTATTTAAAACACGTCAATGAGCCACACCGCTGCACTGGTTGACATGTTCCTTCATTATGAAGAGTTTGGTCACGTTAGTTTGTTTAGAAACGGCTCCAAAGACTAATAACAGTAATCACGATTTCAGTCCCTGGAGAGTAGTTCTGTGTAAGGCAGACACCACTGAGCATGTGCGTATCACATATCATAACTTCTTGACTTTGTATTGAAGTTATTTACAATGTAAAATGTCGCACACACATCTGCCTTACACAGAACTACTCTCCAAGGCGCGAGGTGCCGGCACTGAATGATGACGCAGAGAAGTCAGACGTGAACTGACCGCTCTGACAACGGTCGCATAGCCAGAGATCAGTATGAATCAGATGTAGGATCGCATATGAAGGTGGCTCAGATCTGATATGAAAAAATCTCTTGGAGGCAAAGAAACCAGATTTCTTCACTTTTAAGCATTTCATTTGAAGCATACTGAGGCCTTAAGTTTGGTCTTATTACATACAAGGTCAGTGCACATACATGTCCGTGAAACAATGAAAAAATGTTGCAACTTGAGCGAAAAATTGGCAAGTATTATACCGGGGTTTTATGAATGTACTTCATAAACATACAGAGATGAGAGGGGAAGAGGAGATAAAGAACCGGAGTTCCTGGTGAGTTGTGAGTTCAGCTGTACTGAACACACACACACACACGGTCGGTGATAGCTTACGGCTAACGTAACGCTACATTAACGCGAGGCGAAAACTGGCTTTGCGTTCTGTCTGAACACACGGTTAGATAAGTGGAAAATTTCACTTCCTTTTGACACCAGATTAAATCGTCAGAGGATCACCAAACTCATACGGATTGATCCTTCAGGGAGCTTAAATCTCTGTAATTCAATCTCAATCTATCCAATATTTGTTGAGATATTTCACTTTGAACTGACGTGTCAGACGTCCGTAGAGCTACATCACTAGAGTGGATAAAAGTTAACCGCTCAATTTGAGACTCAGGTAGAAGAGTCATGGGTCCACTCTCAGGTCAGATAAAACATCTCTGATCTATGAAGACCTTTATTACACACCACTTCCAACTCTGTGTGTGCGTTGTGAAGGCTCAGAGAATGAATGAATTTATTAAGTTACTCCAGTTGACTGCCATGTTAGATAGGTTACCCTCTGACACACACGCTGCAGAGTGGGCGAGGGCAGTATTGATCTGAAACATCTCATCTCGACACTGGATTACTCCATCAGAGAGCGAGAGAGAGAGGGAGAGAGAGAGAGGGAGAGAGAGAGAGAGAGAGAGGGAGGAGGAGGAAGAAGTCAGAGAGAGGCCGCCGACTGAAGTAGATCTGTTGACCAATCAGCTTCTCTCAACTCTCTTAAAATGTAGACTCTCACCTAACCTTCGTTAACATCCGTGTCTCTCGTTAACACTCCCGACATCCATGTTTCTCATCAAACCCTGCCTCGTTAGCCGCCGCGCTACTCCTCCTCGTTAGCTGTAATTCCTCTCCTCGTTAAAGAAAGGCAGCTCTGCAAAAACAGCTCCCGTCTAATGAAAAAGTTCTCACAGAATCTGAGAAAAAACAGGTATGCTTAGTTTTTTTTTTTTGGTTCAAAAGAAAGATCCCTGCTCGCTGTGTAAAGCTCACGGCTCGTACTTATCAACACAGAGACATGAAATGTACATCTGCTTTTTATAGGCATTTTTTTAGTTTGCACATACAAAAAAAAAAGTATGCAAATGAGTCGTCATGCTTTTTACGCATATCAAAAAGAAAATATGATTGAGACAGATGGAAACAGATCGGTACCTACGTCTCCCATCTTTTACTGTAAACAAGACATTTATGTAAGGCTGCCACGCAATGCCACAGGCCTCCACTCACCCAGAAACACCAGAAACATGAGTACATTACTTCAAGATCTCTGGTGTTTTTCCCTCTTTTCTATCACAGTAATATATTCAAGTTCATCACATCAGAATAAACTGCTTGGATCTTCTTGTTTTGCCAAAATAGGCGAAAATGAATGTCATTTTATGTGGGAAGTACCAACAGTTAGAGCTGCAACAACTAGTTGATTAACTGATTAGTTGCAATTATTTTGATAATGGAGTCATTTTAAGAAGCTTCTCTAATGTGAATATCTGGTTTCTTTAGTCCTCTATGATAATAAACTAAAACTGTTTTTACAAAGATTTTTTAGAAAGTGATATTACATGTTTCCCAAATTGTTAATTATCATCTTCCCTTTGTGCCCCAAGTCATGTTTACTTGGTATGTTTGTAACTTAAGTCGTAAGAGGAAAAAGATGGTATATTTTTGTTATCTTCATGCCAAACATACCATTGCTGTGTGCTGGAAAACGGCCCTAAAGCCATCGTTGAATCAATGGCTAAAAGGATTTTCAAGCTCGTTATCTACGGAAAAAATAACATTTGCGTTAAAAGGAAACTCAAAGAAGAAGATGGATTTCCTGAAAATGAGCCCAATAAGAGGATTTTTCAATAGCTGAGACTTAAGTTTGACTAAACTGTGCAACATTAGTAGTTTCCTTCTTTTCCTTTGATTTGTTTTTCTTTATTGTGTTCTGTATGTTGGACATATATGTTTAAAGCAGAATAAATATAACGTTTAAATAAAATAAACTAAATATCTTTAGATAATGGAGTGTTGGTTGTGACAGAACAGAAGTTTGAGGATGTCACCTTGGGCTTTAGGAAACAGTGACTGACATTATCTGACACTTTATGGACCAAACAACTAATCGATTAATCTAGAAAATAATCAACAGATTAACCAATAATGAAAATAATCATTAGTTGCAGACTTAATCAGAGTTACAGCTCCTTTATTAATTATGTAACATCACATCCTCTTGAATATATTTACAAAAATGTAGCTGATGAACAAACTTATTTACATTTTATTTTGAAATTTCAAACCAATTTTTGAAATTTCAAAATAAAATGTAAATAAGTTTGAGAAAATAAGTCAAAACTCAGTGTTGAGTTTGAAGAGTTTAACCCTTAAAGATATGAGCTAATAGTAGCTTGATGAACGTGACAGTGTGTGTGGAGAGACACAATATCTGCTCTGGTCCAGTTTCCTGTACGTTAGCGGAGTATTGATGAGTCTGTTTTTATCCTGTTGGTGATGTCATGTGTCATGTGAGCAGTTCAGCAGACGGCAGGAGTCAGCGGGAGTCTGCACAGACTTACTCATTTCAGACTGGTTTAACATCACACTCATCTGTACATCATTTACATAAATATCAATACCCAGCTTTACCAGTGATACTGTGTGTGTGAGTGTGTGTGTGTGTGTGTGTGTGCGCACGTGCTAATTAATTCCCACCCTCCCAGCATTTAAGCATTTAAACCCAGCCTGAGGTTTATAGTAACTCTGGATATTAAGCAAATCTCACAGTTTGTGTGTGTGTGTATGTATGTGTGTGTGTGCGTTAGCATTAGCCGCACCGCTGCATCAAGCTAATCCTTAAGCTAACAGTGAGCTTTGTACACACACACACACACACATATCTCAGCAGAGTGTAATGTGGACAGCAGGAGTCCCCGAACACTGACGCTGAATGAATCATTTGCAGCTTTATTCTGCTTTTTTTTTTTTTTTTTAAATAAATAATCAGCTGTGATTTGAACTATACTTTCTTTTTAAATTAGCATATTTATGAACCAGGACTGGCATCTTTTAAGGGTGTTAGACATATATATATACGATGTGATTATGTCTGAGTTTGCAGGACTTATTTATTTCAGATTCAGTCAGACTTTGATTTAAATATTTAAGGTGTCATAGCAACACTTTTCCTGTCTATAATCTGCATCATGCACATGTTAAAAAAAAACACTAATTGTGCAAACAGGTTTTTCTCAGAAAAGCCAGTAACAGTAACCAGGTTTCAGTCAGTGGAAGCGTTAAACTTTAACTAACAGGTTGTCGTGTTGTGATCGAGCTCTGCTGGTCCATCAGCTGCTGTATTGATCGGGTATTGATCCAAACAGCAGCTACCAGTGAATATGGGACAACTGGTGGTGAAAACGTGCTGATTGGGAGGGGAATTCCAGCAAATGTGTGTTTCAAGTCTTCTGTCTTAACGGTGAATCATGAGAAAGGAAAGTTTCTGGACAATGTTTTACGTCAAAATGTACAAAACAAATGTGTATGTTATACTTCTACAGAACAGACCTCGATGGAAATATGAAGCAAACATGGTGATTTAAATAAGCTTCCACTGCCTCATGTAATATATCATTTATGCAGGTTGTAAAATTTTAATTATACTCAGTTATTTTGTTGTTTTGGAGGTTCAACATCAATAAAATATGTTCTAACTGTGAGTCAGTGTGAGTTTTATTGAGAGGAATTTTACTCTCAGATCACAACCCTCATTTATATAAAATATATGTTTTCATGTTTTAACACAACTGAATGCAACATTATGTTCAGCAGCTACAACGTCTTTAGGCTTTAAGTGTCACTGGACGCTCCGACTGACTCTCATTCAAACAGCATCAGCTTCTCTCCAGAAATACTAAGTCAATCATTTATTTCAATGAGTCATTATGGTCTCAATCACTCAATTCAGGCCCTTTAATAAGTGCGCTGGTGGTCATTTTGGACATTACTGCTCTGTTAATAAGATCTGAAGACTTATAGTAGCTTTGATGTCTGCCGTGTGGGCGTTGATTGACAGCTGTGATTGACTGGCTGCTCTGGTTTTACCGAGTTTTTTGAATTTTGAAATTATTGGGGTACGAATTTTGACACAAATTGCATCCCTTGGGTGCAAAAGATTAAGTAGGGATCCCAACCAATAATGCTTTAAAATGTACATATGGGCATGTATGAATATTTTCATGCAAACCTACCCTTTAAAAACATGCAGTATATAATGTGTATATATGATCATGTGGTTTTAAATACTGTAAATATAACCAGACCCATTAGCCAATCAGAACTGTTTAAATCCCTGTGGTTCAGTCTGAGAGACTCCCTTATATGGTCGTGGCTTTACTCCTCTGACCAATCACACGTGAGCCCTTATGATTCCATCAATTAACTCCGACTTCGTGCTTCTGCCGTCAGACATTGATAAAATGTTCTGTCGCTGCGGAAACACACACAAACACATGGACACACAGATGGAGGCCACACAAACTCATGCATGAAATAATAAATGTATCTGCACACAGTCAGTTTCCCATCAGCACCGTGGGGGAAGAAATCTGATGTGGAAACAATTCTGCAGCAAAGGCTTATGGGAAATTCATAAGGAGGGTGTGTGTGTGTGTGTGTGTGTGTGTGTGTATGTGTGTGTGTGTTTTGATAAGTCGAACACACACAAACACACTGAGCGGGGTGTGTGAGTTAATCAATGTCGTGGATGTGAAGCTCTGACCTTTTCTAGTCGACCACCTGCTGCTGCAGGAAAAACCAGCGTGTGTGTGTGTGTGTATGTGTGTGTGTGTGTGTGTGTGTCATCGTGTGTTCGTGTGTACCGTCTCTCTCTCTGCAGGGTGTACGAGCTTCTGAAGAAGCCCAGCAGCTCGTCCTCTATGGTGGCGTCGAAGCTCACGTTTAGCCGGTAAACTCTCATCGGCTTCAGCTCGCGATGCAGCACGACCACGTACATCTGATTGGCCGGGAAGGGGAAGTGGCGGTGGATACGCATGGCTCCACCCCCCGGCCTGTTGGCTGGACGGCCGCCAGAGCCACCTTCTGCTGTGACGGACACCTGGTCCACCTGAAAGACGATCATATATATCATATACTGTCATCATTCAGCTCACAGTTAGTAAGGTTGTTGTTGAACGTCGGAGCTCCGGTTGATAAAGTTAAACGTCTTGTTCAGAACTAGCTGATACAAAACCGAAAGGTTGACAGTAAAAAACATACATTTAAGGATAACTGGACTGAGAAATATGTGTTCATTTTGACCATAGTGCTTGATTTGCAATGAAACAGTGGTCATAATGAAGAGCGGGGATGCAAAACACCACTACGGCACCAAACATGCCTGTTTTGAACAAAACTATCCCCCAAAAACACGTAGAACTACAAAACTGAACCAGATAAAGTTGTGATATGAAGACTCCAGCAGAATAATTGGAAAATCAAACATTTTTCAACAGTGGATACAGTGAAGAACTCACTAATGAACACTTACACCAGTGTATCCGCCGTCACCTTTTTATGCCCAAGTTTAAGGACTCGGTTACACAATAAAGGTGTCGCATCTCCCATTAATACTGAAATGTTGTTCATGTACAGACTTCTGGAGTTTTGTAGTGAACCATCATGATGTCATGCAGCCTTACTGGACCTTTGATGCAGTGGAAGTTTATTAAGTGGGCCTCTAAGATTATCTGAGATGTATCAGAGAGGATTTTTGAGCCTGTCTGATGATGGTTTCTTAGAAATCTCTGTTTTTTTTCATGCTGAGGATGAGATTATGTTCATCACACTACTGTACTAAGTTCTGGATGGTAGACTTAAACACTTCAGAGTATTAAGAGTATCAAGCAGGGGTTAGATTGAACGGGTGATAAATTGCTGTCAGACGTACTCAGCGCCCTCTGCTGTTCGTGTTAATCAGCGCAGTCACATAAAAAAACATGACAGAGTGGTGCACTGCTCTTAAAATGTACAGATTTGCAGCAGTTTCAGCACCTTTACAGTTTCCCTGATGAAAGGTCATTGCTTAGCAACACCTGATTCACTGCCAGCTGTTCTTCATGATGCTGGACCTGTCGCCACGGTGACATAACTGGACCACCATATGTACAACAAATGATTGGTGTGAGATGGAAGGAAGCTTGAAAGTTTTATCTGACAGGTGTAATAAAAGTATGAAGAAAGAAAGATATTTACAGTAGAGGGGGAGCAGCTCCAGCTCTGAGGTGCCTTGCTCAAGAGCAGTGGCAGGAAAAATCTTGGCAATTACTGCAGGAGGAAACTGGAGTTTTTGGGAGAAATTACTATTATTTCTTTTCGGTGCTGGTCCCATTATCATTTATAACAGTAAAACTTTGGACCAGAAATAATTCATTTCAGTAGAATTACAGCAATCAGCTGAAGAAAAGTTGATTGACTCGTGGAGGTAAAGTTAATCTGGGGTTCAACTTTGGTGGACTTCTTGGTGACCACTTAAAAAGCATGTTGACATTTTTATTTTGTTTATTTCATTTATCATTGTCATGATTTTCCCTCTTTTGTCCCTTTTCTCATGCCGTTGTCTCTCTTTGGTTATATGTATGTTCACAAAAGGAAAAGAGAGATCGTAACTGTAAGAGCACGATGTAAAACTGTTCAAATTTGGTTTATTCTCTCAATAAAAAAACCCTGAATTGTCAGAAAGTGACCACTGCCCAACGTCATGCATCTGTCATATGAAATTACAAAGATCCAAACAACATTTCACTGTCAAAAGGAATTTTTCTGAAAAGGCTTTTTTGTTTGATTTGTACTTCATTGATATTGGGTTTACCATGGTACCATTCCTGATCCACACTAGTCCTTGGATTATTTTATAAAAACATTTAATTCCATTGCAGACAAACATGTGCTTGGTAAGAAATTCAAAAGCGAGAACAATCTCTGGTTTTGTTTGGAAAATGCTGAGATGTTACATGAAAGGGACGCTGCCTGGCGCAAAGCGTGAACAACTAAATAATCCTCCGCTTGGCAATATTTTCATCAACAGTGTAATCAATAGTGTGTGTGAAATGCCAAATGTTCATTTTATGTCTTTGCACTATCTGAAAGTAAAGGAAACTCAGCAACAGTTAAATCATTATCACATAGTCTGACTTCGTTCTTACTCAATGAAATAGTTCAAGGTTCCTCCACTATCTCAGTTGGAAAAGAAATATGTGATACATTCAATGAACATTTTAATGCATCAGGTTATTTATTTGAAACTGCTGGATTTCCTCCCACTGTCTCTGATCATAGTGCACATCGCTGGCCAAACAAATTAGGCACTCAGACCTTTTCATTGAAGCCCTTTACAAATCTTGCAGTATTTAATGCTCTTTGTTCATTTAATCCAAAAAAGTCCCCCGAGGCTCATCATTTAGAGCCGAGGCTTTTATTATTAGCAGCTCCATTTTTTACTTGATTGCTTAACTTATCATTTTAATCTGACTTTGGTAACAGGAAGTATCCCTGACATTTGGAAGAAAGCCTACATTATACTTTTACAGTCCAATGAGCTACATAATTATCGTACAATTTCTAAGGTATTAGAGAAACTGGTAAATGGAAAACATTCTTAGATCAATACTCCATTTTAAAATCTGATCAATCAAGATTCAGACCTGGGCACAGTACTGTGACGGCAGCACTGAAAGTCTTGAATGATGCATTAGATAACAGGCAGGATTGTGTCAAAATTTTTATTGATTTATCTAAGTCTTTCAATACTGTTGATCATCAAATTCTTTTGATATGCCTGGAATCTATTGGATTTGATGAAAAGTCTTGTAATTGGTTTGCAAATTACCTCAGTGGTAGAACTCGAGCTGTTGTGGCTGATGGCTGTATGTCAAGCTTTAATAAAGGTTAATAAAGGTGTGCCACAGGGTTCCAGTTTAGGCCCACTTTTATTCACAATCTTCATAACTTAATTAGGTGAAAAAGTGACAAACAGCACAATTCATCTGTACACGGACGATGCTTTTATCTATACTATATCACCAAGACTTGCATATTGATGTCTGTGTGGTACAGCAAACACTGATTGATCTTAAATTACTGTTAAACTCAGATAAAACAAACTGTATGCTGTTTTCTAGAAAACTGACTAACAGTACCATGGAAGTTAATATTACTACTCTTAACGGGACACCAACTGAAAGAGTATCCTCTCATAAATACCTTGGTTCCTGGATAGATTACAAGCAAGCTGTGTTTCAAAAAACACACTGATAAAAATGACTGTCTTTAAAAGCAAAACTGGCTTTTTTTTTTTTTATAGAAATAGGGCATATCTTACCCAGAATTATGGAAAGCAAATTGTTCAGTCAACCGTTTTATCTGTTATGGACTACGGTGATGTAATTTACAGTATATGCAATCTCCTGCTTCTACC
Source organism: Thunnus albacares (assembly GCF_914725855.1). Classification (NCBI taxonomy): domain Eukaryota; kingdom Metazoa; phylum Chordata; class Actinopteri; order Scombriformes; family Scombridae; genus Thunnus; species Thunnus albacares. The sequence goes on along the minus strand of NC_058128.1, from coordinate 3,731,301 downwards.
TCTCTATGCAGTCTATCATTCCACCCCTGCGTTCAGAAGCGGGGATGGCTTTATAACTCATCATCAGAAAGAAAGAAAGTCGGGTGGCAGTTGTTGGCAGCGAGAAGAGAATGGCACCGCATCCTATTTATATACAAAGCTCTCCTTGGCAAACTTCCTGGGTACCTTACATGTCTTATTAACTATAGTTCAATTTCACACTGCACTAGGTCCCAAAACTATTTGGTCCTTGAAAATCAACGTGTTAGCACTGAGACTGGGAAATTGGCTTTTAAATATTACGCTCCACAAAAGTGGAACTGGTAGAAGATATGTAAAATTATATAAGTTAATCACTTTTAATCATTTTAAATGTCTTTTAGCTGACATTGGGCAGTGTGAATGCTTGTTTTTTAATTGAGCCCTGATGTTTATTGCACATATTGCTTTTTATCGCCTTAATATGTTTTCATATTATGTGTTTTATTGCATTTATGTTTTGGTTTTATTGTTTCTTATATTTTATATTGCTCATTGCGTATCTGTTCATATTTGCTTTTCATATTTGCCAATTATGTTTATTGTGTCTTACATTTTATATTTGTATTGTAATCAGGGCGTCCTTGTAAAACAGAGCTTGCTCTCAATGGCCTACCCTGTCTAATTAAAGGTTTAAATGAAGGGAACAGACACCCGGAGAGTTTATATTAGCTGTGTTGCACTAATTTTACATGACCCTGCACTGCTGGAGTGTAAAATGCTCCACAAAAATAAGGCTTGTATGGTGCTAAAAAAGTTTGCTTTAATTAACTTTTAATTTATTGCCTGGTTGGCAACCACCAACCAAGCACTGAGCAACTCTTCCATAAAAACATGTGATATATTTTGGCCACTTTCTGCACTTGCAAGGCACAAACACCTGTCTATCCGTCAGTCGATCGTGCCTTATTTGCCCAGTTGCTTCCTGTCCGATGCCTGTTGTCTTCCCTAAATCTTTCCTATGTAACATTAATATGAATACACTATTGATCTTATGCGTCCTGCCCATTTTCTCACCTGTTCCACTTTCTTTTTTGTCTCTTAACTTCCGGTTGATATTGTATTAAATGTGTTGTGTAGGAGAAATGATCTGATTAGTGTTCAACATCCTTCACGTTGGACGTTATTTTATCAAACTAGTCAGATATTTGCTTAAATGTAGACACAAGGTGGCCACAAGCAGCAGTTGTCAATCTGCCCAATGTGACATGTCTCCAATTTCGTTAAGTTAAAAGACAAAATTATTGAGTGGGAGCACTTCCTTGTGCTAGGCCAACAAAAGGGACCAAAGAAATCTACACCAGCGCCTCTAATCTACCAAACTAAAATATTAAATTAATGACATTAAAGCAGAAACAGGGATGATCAGAAAGTCAGTGGAAATGCCCTCTGAGATGAGAAGCAGTGCATGATGGGAACCATTTGGAATCTTTGGCTCTGTGCGTTGGCACACGTCAGCAGTCCTCAGCCAATCAAACAGTGTGTGTGCGTGTGTCTGTATCTGTTAGTGTGTTTGTTCTTTGATGAATGAACCGATCGATAGGAACAGAGAGTCTGCTGACACAGAGAGGAAACATCAGGGATTAAAAGGATGGGGTTTTTTTCACGGTTTTCTGGTGAGTCAGCGAACGCAGCGCCCGCGCTCCGTGATGCCTTCAAATGTCCCACGCGGCCAAAAATGCTTTTTTTTTTAATTGTGATGTTTGTTTTGTTGTTTTCTCAGCTGAACTCGTCACTGTCAGACGTTTTAAACGCCCCAAAATTGTTTGAACGCAACATCTTTTCTCTTCAAATCTTTCTAGTCGGTCATGTGACTCTCTGGATTAACCATCGAGAGCCACCGAGGTCTCTGCGAGTTCATTTTTGCTGACATGAACTGAGACCAAACGCTGCCTGGATGGGAGTGAATTAAGAACTGACGGCTGTTTTTTGTTTTTGTGTAGTTCATGTAATGAAACATGTACACGTTAAACCACCACAACGACGCTTTAAGCACTTTCCTACTTTGTTTTTGTTCGATTTTGAATGCATCATGGCATTTCTTTGACTCTGAGAATAAAGCGTTCCTTGCAGGAGTTTCTTTTTTCCTTCTCTTTCTACCAGCTGCTTCTATTTTCATCCACATTTTTTTTTTTTTTTTTTTTAGCCTTTCCTTTATCTAAACAATTTTTCTCTTCATATCACATTAACTCAGAGGATACCTTAGGAGACCTGCTTGGCACCCAGCAACACCTTTTAATTCATAGTGTGCTCACAAACACACAAACACACAAACACACACACACACACAAGATGCTTGAGGGTTTTTAATTGGCCTCTGCCCAAATTAGACAGATTTATCCCTCGCACATTAACCAAGATGACCGGTCTGAAAAATCATGTTGCCCGGGCGTTTCTCTGAGGCTTTCTCTCACCACGCGCTTGTTTTTTCAAAAAAAAAAAAAAAAAAAAAAAAATTAGGCTGAAACAGCAACTTTGACGGTTAATTAGCCTCGTTAAGGAAATCTCTGAGGCCAAATCTGGAAATAAACATTCTTTGTTAGAGAGATGAGGGTTGTTTTCTAACGCAGAGAGCAGAACCTCGCATGCAGACGAGGAGGTTGGTTTGAAAAGAATCATCATGTACCTGCTGTTTTATGGTGAAGACATCTGATTGGATGATAAAGGAAAAGGGGTATGGAGCTTTGTATTTTGATTACAACTCATTAGCGACATAATTCTCTTCCCTAAAATAAGTACTACACCTTTAACACCAATGAAACACCTGCTAAACAGAGGGTCATGTAGTGTTGGGAACATCCATTATTATTATTCCGTAACATGTGACAACAGTTATCAGCCAGTGATAACATTTCCATGTGAAGCAAGTCTGAAACACTTACCAGGCAATTTACATCCACTATACGTCTCAGACACCAGATTTCCATCAACTTTATGGATATTAATGGTTGCCAGAAGATGATCCCTAATCCTTTTGGTGACCCCCTGGCCTTTCATCTTTACCCGCCCTCAAGCTAAAGTTTCTATGTCCTTTCCTCGCAAAAAAAGCCGTTCAATTTACTATGCACATTAATACGCCCTGAGGGCTGAATCCGTTTGATTTTAATGGATCAAAAGCAGCACCCTCGGGACAAATATTTAAACTTCTCATCTCCTGCTGGTAAGGCTCTGAGAGCTTTCTTACAACACTAACAGTGGAAATTTCTTACCAAAAATCAATAGATTTCAATGAAATGTCTACAATCGGGGGGGTTTTCTCACAAAGTATAAGTAGATTTATGCGGTGCGTTAATGTGAAGCTCGACTTCGGTGACCTTTGACGCGAGAATTTGAGCCGTTGACCGACTGTGAGCTTGACAGCGCTGACATTTGAGAGAAGCAGAGACTCAAACATAAAGAAAAGTACGCAGCTGTGTCTCACCATCCGGGGTTTATAAAACCCTGTTCAACCACATGGGAAGCAACGCTGCCAGAGATGATCTTACTGTGTTTACATCGAACAAAAGCAACCACGACTTACAGTGGTCACCGCACGACCCTCAAGTTGTTACTGCGTCGCCAAGCGTCCGGCACAAACTTTCATGTGACAATATGTAAATAAGTTTTATGGCTCCACTTTCTGCCAGACGAGATCTTGAGTATCTTCTTCATTCTGTTTGACACTTTCATATCGTTGGGAGTAACATCAGCAACCTGATATCATCCTCAGACATCAGTGTTTAACAGATATAAGTGTTCACATGTTCTCAATTATTTGTGTGACATAGATATCTGCCCTTACAGGCCACCGTACCTCAAGGCGGTCAGCATGCAGCACGATGAATCTGGTGGCGTTGATGCACTCCAGCTCGATGCTGACCTCTCCGGAGAAGGTGAAGTTGTCCATGTAGACGGCGAGCCGCAGGTCGTAGTGCCTCGGCCTCAACGAGCCCGGCAGACGGGAGTTCCTCCACGGCTGAACCGCCTCCTCGTCCCCCCTCTCCCCCGTCCTCTCCCCTCTGCTCCCGTTCAGTTTCGCCGACCCTCCGGCGCCCCTCGAGCCCGACTCCCTCATCGCCCCGTCGCGGTCTCGCCCTCCGCACTCCTCGAAGCGAACGCTGAGCACCACGGCCACGGCTGTGACGATGATGAGGGTGAGGATGGACAGGGCGAAGCCCAGCACCAGTCGTTTGTGCACCGTGATGTGGCGCTCGGTGGTTCGAGGTCGGACCACCACGGACTCGGCCCACTGGTCCGAGAGGCCGCGGCCGTTCCTCATGGTGCCCGGGCTGCTGTCGTTTAGTCCCATTTTACTAAAAATGTCACTCTGAAGGTGAAGAAATGTCCTCAAAGTTCAGATTCAGAAACAGGTTCTGATTCAGAGAAACATTCATTTATGCTTCCCGCTCCTTTACAGATGATTTCCTGGGAAACAGATTTGGTTTTGTGTGTTTTGATTGTCCCAAAGATTCAAGTTCTCAGTCTGTCAAACCTCCCGTCTGTGCTGCTGAAACTCCAGCAGTTATATTTCTGAAAAAAAAAAAAAACCTGAACTGTGACCTCGCCGCCGCTGGACCGTCGTCGAGCGTCCTTCAGCTCTGACTCGAGCTGGAAAATCAACACCGCGGCACGTCTTACATTTCAAGCAACAAAACTGACAAACCAGAAAGGATGAGATGGTCGTGTGCTTTTTGGTTTTGCGGTGAGAGGGAGAAAAAAAATCAATGCTGCATGGCTCAATTTCAAGTGTAGAGGAGACTGAGGAGGAGGAGGAGGAGGAGGTATGCTGTTGAGGATGTGGCTATACAATGAGCGTACCATCCATAGACTTCAGCTGGAAATCAGCTGGGTAAGCTAAACTGTAAAACCTCCACAGATAGAGGTGTTAGACTGGGAATAAAGCCTTGTTAAGAACCTGTGTGCTGGGAAACAAGCAGATATCTCAGATTATGTCTTAAAAAATCACTTTTCGAATGATAGAAATCCTCATTTCATCACTTCAGAAACAGTTGCATCTTAAACTAAAGCTTAAATTAACACAGGAGATTTAAAGTGGCCCCAGGTAGATATAAAGTTAATTTCTTCTGAGTTAAAGCTCTTCCAGACCTGCAATAAAGCATAAATAAACCCCTATCGGACTATTAGGGGGTTATTATCAGTATACAGTGGGAGATGAAAATACTTAACAGAACCCAGCGATGCACTTCAAGTCTCTGTTATGATTACTCTTCAGTTTTTGAGTCAAGTGAAGACTCAGGGATTTTTTTTATTTATTATTTTAACATTAAAACCAGGTCAACAAATTAACAGATGATATGTTTTTATCACAATAAAGATTCAAATTTGTATTTTTGTCGAGAAATTTGCAAAAGTTGTGACAACTATTCAAGTTTTGCCTCAGTTTGTTGGGTTTTTGTTACAATTTTAGTTAAAAATCTTCTTTTGTTAGACTTTTATTCTAACAGGATAAAGAATTCCTCAAATGTCCCTATGAAAAAATGTTTCAGGGGGGTTTAATGTGGTTTTTTTTTTTGGGAGGGGGGGGGTCAAGACGGACCGGATGAAGTTTAAACTTGCTGAAAGGGAGGAAGCATCTCTGTGTCTCTCTTCATCAAAATGAGCATTTACTGTTTTTTTTTTTTTTTTAGATGCTTTCAGTTGACATATCTCCAAAAAAGGTGATGTTTAAAGGTTATAACTCTCTCTCTCTCTCTCTCTCTCTCTACAGCCTCTGTCTATGTCTCTCTCTCTCTTTCTCTCTTGAGGGGGTTAAGTGGATAATTTACAGCCAGCATGTGGGTTTATTTCACCGTGGAGGAGATAATTCACTGGAATAGGCCTACTCCGCTGGGTCTAAGCAATCCCTGCTTTACAGCTTATGAGCCTGATAGATGAAAATTGATTTAAAAAATGATTGATGACCCGGAATTTATTGATTCAATGGATTCCATCTCAAACCAAGAGAGAGAGGGGCGAAAAAATCCCGTTTTTTTTTTTTTTTTTCAGCCGTTTAAAATCCATCAATCAACCGTTTCCGTTAATGAGATCAGTCTGCTATTAATGATGATGGTTATCTGATCATTAACGGTGCGTGAGAATGTCTGAATAACCCGGTAAAGATCCAGATCAACTCCCTCGGTCCCTCCGGTAACTTCTCCTCTCTCGTCCCCGTTAGGGAAGCGGTGAGCCCCGGGCCCGGGAATCCAGGAAACCTCCCCCCGGTGGTGGTGATTCGTTATTGAAGAGACTTTCTTTTAGCTTTTCCTCCCGTTATTTTCCCTCCAATAATCGGTGAACTTGACGGTGAACCTGCGGGTTTTTTTTTTTTTTAATTTCTTTTCTTCAGAAACCGGGGGAGGGGGTGAGGTTACCGTCGGTCAGTACACCGTTGAGTCCACCCGGGACCGTCCGGGGATCCGTTACACTAACGTTAGAGATCCGTTAAAACACCTCAGATGTCAGTTTAAACAGAGAAAAATCCGTCAAGAGAAATCACCGGAGTTAACGGAAAAGAGATCCGTCATTGATCCGTTTAAAGACCGGGAATCCGTTAAAAAAAGAGAAGCAAAAAACATCTAGGCATCATTTCAGACTTGATTCAAACACAAAGTGCTCAATTTAAAACACCGGGGATCCGTTAATAGAGAACAAACCGGGGCTTCCTGTGAAACGTCAGAGATTCGTTAAAACACACCGGAGATCAGTTTCAGTACCTACCGGGGACCGTTTGATAAAAACGATCCTTGAAAGCGGCGCCAGTGATCCGTTAAACACAATAAATCCCTCAAAAACCACTGGATCCGTTTCCATGGAGTCCAAAGTGGAAAACAACCATGTCAGGCGGATTATCCCGGGTTAACGGCGGGAACGAGCCCCTCCGGTGCTCCGTTATTAAACCCGGATCCTCCTTAACTTTTTAGCCCACGGAGAGCTGCTCCTCTCTCTCTCCCTCTCTCTCTCTCCCTCTCTCCCCGCTCCCGGTGATGATGATGATGATGACGATGAAGCGCGGCAATGAAGATGATGATGCTGTCCTGCTCGCATCCCTCCATCCACCGAGGAAGAGGAGGAAGAGGAGGAGGAGGAGGAGGATGCTGATGTTGCTGATGCTGATGCTGTCGGTCGGTCGGTCGGTCAGTCGGTGGTGAGGAAGACTCTCGTGCAGACCGTTCAGTGAGTCCGCTCGCGGTCTGTGATTGAGCACGAGCTGCTGCTGCTGCTCCAACCGAGAGGCACGCGATGACAGAGAGAGAGAGGGAGAGAGAGAAAGAGAGAGAGAGAGAAAAAGAGAGAGAGAGTATTCAGATCTATTATTTTCTATTATTTTCTATTCTCTCTGGATATATTATAAAGCCGACAAAAGAAAAATTAATGATAAAAGACAAGTTAGTCTCTCTCTCTCTCTCTCTCTCTCTCTCTCACACACACACACACACACACACACTGATTAGTCTCCAGCAGGAGACTGGTAGAGATGGAAAGTGAGAAGGGGAGACCTCTTTCATTCTTTTTTAGATTTCTCCAAATTAATGTGTCTGCTGAGATTTTATTTTCTTAATTACAGTATCTTTATTAACTACATGAACATCGGCTCTTTACGGTGTTGTGGATAATTGAGAATTCCTCCCAAGAAAAACAACAAAATCAGCGGCGTCAGCCATAGCAGGAGCAAAGGAGGAAATCAGGTGATGTTATTAGAGAACGACTCAACAAAGGTCCTCTAACCTTAACAAAGTAGTAATTTTAACCCAAACCGTGATCTTTCCCTAAACCTACTCAAATCGGTTTTAGCCTCAGACGTCGGTGTCACATCATAAAACGTATTTGCAGTCAGTGGTGTCAGATCAGAAAATGGCTCTATGTGTTGTTCTGGAGTGCACGGACCAACAACAGATTGGCTTGTTGGGATCATTTCGCCAATCTTGAGATGAGAGAAAATGTTAAACTCAAATTATACTTTCACACAAGGGTCTACATTTCCACATTTACATAGCTGTAAGGTTAACAGTGTAAATTTCGTCATGTCTTGTTTTTCTAGCCCGAACATATGACTAAGTTATTGTACACTTGTACTATACGTGGCTAAGAAGGACGCCTAAGAATGGCCAGCGTTTTCAGCAGTGGCGTCTGCCTTACACAGAACAACTCTCTGAAGACTGAAAACGTGATGGCTGTTATTTGGAGCCGTTTTTAAATCAACTAACTTAACCAATCTCGTCATAACGGAGGAACATGTCAACCAGTGCAGTGATGTGGCTCACTGACGTGTTTTTAATAGTTTCTAGACAACAACGGAGGTCGACGGCACAGAGTAATAATATATATCACAAAATACCTGTTTAGTAGATCAGTTCATTGTTGGTTTGGCTCCATACATGTCGACAGTAAGAAAAATAGAGAGATTCTCTTTTCTACAAAACTTTAAAGTGTTAAATGTGGGTTTACCAGTGAGGCACCATCCATAGCCTGTATATAAAGATGGACGTGACGAGGTGTGACGTCAACTGTTGGTTTCATTGCCAGTTTAAAGCCCAGAGTTGCTGTTTATGGTCAGCACCACCAGGACCTTCCAGATAAGGAGTGAGGGATGTTGCCTTTCACACTCTGGAAACACGCCTCGCTACCTCGGACCAGAGCTAACGCTAGCTTACTGGAAACACTGAGCGCTGCGCACTTTAGCTACTTTAGCTAAATTGTGCTAACAGGGCAGATATCATCTTCAAGTAACATTAAACTTAGTGAAATACTGCAACAATTAGGGACGACATGAAAAGATGTGAAAAGATTCAACAGTTTTTATTTATGAACATAACAGTTAAATTAGAAGTGCTTAAACCCAACGCTAACTGTTTCCTGAGTGAATAACTACAGACTTATTTTTATAAAGATTAGGGTTGTAGTCAACTGAAGGAAATCTTGATTGACTGAAATACTACTTACTCTCCAACCAACTGATTGGTAGATGGCGAAAAAAAAGTGACAATCACGTAATATAGTAAACAAGACAAGGAAGCCCTCCAAGCTAATGCGTGCTACGTTGTTAGCAGGTGATATCTAATGTTGGCAACATTTTTCGCTGACACTAGATATAAAACAAAAGCCAGAGACTATATCGTATTAAATTACTGTGAGCTGTAAATTCAACATTTCCACGCAGAAGATAACATAATGTGCATTAATGCTGTTGTTTTTAGTCAATTTAGTACCAGTTTTCAATACCCATCGCTAGCAACGATAGCGTGACTCAGTGCGAGTCCTGGAGCCGGGAGGAGGAGCAGCAGGTGAGTCAACTTTTAATCACAGCTGTCAATCAACGCCCACACAGCAGACATCAAAGCTACTAGGGTTGTGCCCGAATACAAATATACATTATTGGGCAAAGCACAAATAGTGGGTTTTTATATGACTATTTGTTTCATACAAATATTTTAAAAGTTATTTGTTGGGGGTGTTCTCCAGAGATAAAGCTGAGCTACTGACACATGCTAAGTGCTCCCAAGAGACTCTCCATAACCTGCTGTTCCCCTTCTCCTTTCCACAAAGTTAGGTTGTAAAAAATAGGCAATAAATGAAAGGTGCAAAGCAATAATTGCCTTTGATGTTCCTCCCTACATGTTACATGCTGTGCTGTCTCTGTTACGGGTGTATAAATAGGTAGAGGTCTGTCTGCAAAGAGGTGATGAGTAAAGTTTTAGTTCAGTAGTCGGCGCAGTCGTCTATGATCTGGGAGACTCCAGTTCAAGACCCGGTGTAGGGACCTCCCTCATAAGGTAGTTTATTCATAAATTCTTATTATAACACTTTAATTTTCTAAAATTAAAAGTGTAATAAAAACAAAAAACAGGATTTTTAAGCCTCTTTCCACTTTTATTTGAATACAAATACAGATACAAATAGTTTTGCTGCCTCAATAAATACAAATACAAATACTGGGATCTCTGCACATCCCTAAAAGCTCCTCTTCAAAACTTAGTAATGGAGTAATAATTTAAAAAAAATGACCACCAGCACACTTATTAGAGACTGAATTTAAACAAATGACTCATTGAAAAAAACGATTGACTTGAGTATTTCTAGACAGAAGTTGAAGCTTTTTGAGTGGGATTCAGTACCATCGCAGTAATCTGGGTTGTCTGTGTCTGCCTACAAACCAGATTCCTCTAGTCTTATTACTTTATCAAGAGGAAACTGTCTTTGTTAAAGCTTAAGAAGAAGCATGTTCAGTGATTTGGAGACTGGTAGGTGTGAATGAGGGTGAACGGTTGTGTATTTATACTATAGGTGTCTTTCCTGTGATAGACTGGACATCAGTCTGGGGTCAGGATAATGTCATATTTCTGTATTTTATCAAAGGATTTAAGGACTTTTTTTTCCCGCCGCTGATGTCGAGCAACAACTTGAAAACCAATCAGAGAGCGAGACAGAAACCGACATGTGACACTCAGACCGTGTGAGCGACGTGGAAGAGAAATATTGACAGATTCCAGCAACTAAACACATACAAACAAACAAACACACACACACACCGCTGCTCCCCATGTTAGTGAATGACATCCACAGATTACAGAGTGCGGCGCTATTAGAGGTGAGTCTATAATCTGTGGACGTCATTCACCAACATGAGAGCAACGCGTTGTGTGATTGTTTGTGTCAGCAGCTAAACCAACACCAGAGAGAGAGAGGGAGAGAGAGAGAGAGAGAGAGAGAGAGAGAGAGAGAGAGGAGGACACACTGGTGAAATGTTTGTTTTTTTAATGATGAAATTATTCCGTGAGAGAGAGAGAAAGGCAGATTGTGACAGACAGAAAGGGGCGAGATAACATGAATATCAATAGATATCTTATTTAGAGATTTCCTTATATCACTAATAGCATTTATCAACCCATATCGTTACTTATTAACAGGCTTATTTGTTCTCAAATAAAAGCATTTTCTGAGCTGTAAATGTGTTTCATAGATGGACGTGTCAAGTTCAAACACAAATGGAAATCAGTTTGGGAGTTAATGGAAATGATTTGAATAAACTCTGTTTTGAAACATTAGTCTGAATAATGAGGCTGAATTTTGTTTTCTTTTATTGATAAATTGACATTTTACCCACTGACAGGTTGAGATGAAAGAATGTTTAAGCTGTAAAAAAAGAAAAAAAAGATGATTATAATGTCTATATTTATGATCATTGATGTTTCTATTGTAAACAGAATCTTTGAAGAAAAGGATGATTTTAATGTTCTGTATATAAACTTCCAACAGCTTGGAAGAATGGCTGAAAACCAATGAATAAAGTGAAACAACAAGGTGCACTGAGACGGGTTGTTAATATAGATTTCAATGGATTTTTTTGTAAAAACATCCTCCACTCAAATATCGGTTTTGCTTATTATTGTTGCTTCACTTGGATGTTTGAGCTTCTCTGTGCAGAATGATGTTTGTGTAGAAGTTTGTTTTCACCTTCATCTGCTGAAGGAGGAAAAGTTTCTCTGAGCTCAACTTAAATCTACAGTTTAACACCTACGAGCAGGATTTGTGACATCACAACTAGTTTGGAGCCGATCGTGGTCCAGTGTTCAAATTACACAAGTGTGATGTGGAAACGTGAAGCCTCCAGTTCACAAACACTGAGAATGAACTTTACAGTGAAGGAGGAGACGCCATTATCAGACACACATTATTGTTCCAGCAGAGAAGAGTATTATTATATATATATATATCTTAATACATGTCTGGTCTGGAGGAGATCTTTAGGGTTTGGAGACCTTCATGGTTTTTAAAAAAACAATGTTGACTTGCGGCAGAAAAACAGGAAACAAACAGCGAACTCCAGTTGTGAAACAGTAAAACGAGCGATTCTCTGTTATCAACACAGCTAGTCACAGTTTTTAACACATTTGCTTAGATATTAACACAACTACTAACATTTTTTAACATGTTCTAGCTTATGACCATGGTTTTATATTTGGTTTTATATTTGCTGTTAACAAACAGTGAGTTAAAAGTGCTTAGTTGTATTTTATTAGTGTTTCAATGCAAGTTTTCCAACCTGATCTCACAAAATATTAGTAATTATTATTATTTGATAGTTTTAAAATATATGTTATATTGTTTATATGAACCAAAACACTTGACAGAGGTTGTTTTTTTTTTAACATGTAAATAAATGACACTAAACCTAATATTAACATGTGGGATATGTAGGAAGTGGAGTTGAGATGCTTTTCATTTATTTTTCATCATCTGTCAGTTCAGGATCCTTTTGGGTAACAAACCAGTATCACCATGTTCTCTTCATGTGATATTTTAACTGGTCTGGTCATGTGTTGAAGGTCAGCTGTTCCCCCGCTGTTACCAATGTGACACCGACAGAAGTCCAGCTCATCAACATTCACGCCGCCAGCTGTTTGATTGGCTATTGACACGGCCTGCCAAGCGTTTGATTGGCTATCACATGAGCCATTAATTTGACGATTGCCGCGTTCACGCCCAGCTGTCTCAGAATATGTGTGTCTATATATATATTATATATGTGTGTGTGTGTGTGTTTTAAACAGTAAATGTCTCCTTTTAAAACACGTTGTTTTACAAGCGCATTGTAAGTGTTCACTGTCTGTATGAGCTAAGTCATGTTCAGTGAAGCTAACCGCTAGTTTTTATCTCTCTGTTAGACGCTTCAGTAGTCGATGTTTCGTCCAGCCGGAGGCGAAGGCTGTAGGATCGATGGTGATATAAGTCTCTCTGTCTATTCATGCAGCACTTTGCTTCACAGAAAAATACACTATATGGCCAAAAGGTATATATATCACAGCTATATGTGATAGTTGAACATCATCCTTAAACTATATGCATTAATCTGCTGCTTTAACAGCCTCCGCTCTTCTGGTTTTCACTTTTTCCTCAAGATTTTTGAACGTGTCTGCACGTGTTACTGTGAAGAACCACTGAACATGTATTCATTTTCATGGGACTTTGCAAGGCATTGTGGGATAGATAGGAAGTGACCGGCAGGACTGACCAGTGATGCTATGGATGTATATAAAGGACGAGTTCTGCCTTAAAACAACAGTCAGGAGCCCAAATGAACATCGTCGCTCACTTGAACAGAAACAAATATTGTAATCATGAGGCTCTCTACACTTTCCAAATGTTATTGGACCAAATGGATCAAATTCTGATAATAAAACAAGTTACAGTCAGGAAAATGTATTCACTGACAGTTGCGTGGAGGAAAAATGCTTTTTGGGCCAACGTGCATCACGTGATGAACCCGGACGTTGTAAAACACGGTTTGGCCAATATGTCAAATTGGGCTTCAAAGCCCAGCGAGGGATTTAAAATTTATGAATGATAATATCATGCAAATGAGGACAAAATGTTCCTCTCTGTCTATGTTCACGCCAACTGATGAATACCCATCGAAACACTTTACATATTGTACACGCAGCATGTGTGTAAATAGGAATTAAAAAAGGAGAAAGAAGAAACTTAATGTCATCCGATGCTTCATAAAACAGGCGGCAGAATTTGCTCTCTAATGACATTAAACGGTGACATTGATGCTGATGTCAGTGGATTCACTGTGAGGAGCGGGTGAAAGCATCCTTCACACTCACGATGGCCATTAATTAAGGTTTCAACAGCAAAGAAAAATACGTTTTTTAAAATCCATCAGTGATGCATCCTGTCAGCGAACCGTCCTATCGTATCATTTTTAACTCATCTTCATCATGTCTGAATAAAGCCATAAGGAACGTTGACATAAAAGTCACCTCTGTCTAAATGACAAAAAGCCATCAGTTTAACAGCTTAATGAATCCGGTGACGTTACGTATCCTCTGTCTGAAAAGAGCTTGAGTCGACGCTAATGATATTCAGAGCTGAAGTGCAACTGGAAGTTCTGGGTTCTGCTCCAGAAGAAGGAAAACCTCATTAACATGTGTAACTAGGGATGTACAGAGGGCCCGGTATTTGTATTTGTATCTGTATTTGTTGAGGCAGCAAAATTATTTTGTATTTGTATTCGAATAAAAGTGGAAAGAGGCTTAAAAATCCTGTTTTTGTTTTTATTAGGCTTTTAATTTTAGAAAATTAAAGTGTTACAATAAGTGTTCATGTAGTGTTCCCTTGGGAGAACACCCCCAACTCCGGGAGTGATGTCCAAATTAGGAAATGTGCGTCATGCAGCAGGTGGATGTGACTCCCCTCGTTGAGACCTGCTGACAGACGCACCGGCGGAGCAGAGGACAGAGACACTGAGATAGTGATGTAACCGACCTGCACGCTGGTATTTGACATGTTTTTTTGTTTTTTTATTCCCCTGAAAACAAATAATTTTAAAAATATTTGTATGAAACAAATATTTTCCCCACTATTTGTGCTTTGCCGAATAACGTATTTGTATTCGGGCACACCCCTACTGGAAACAGAACCTTTATCAACAGTATGTCGTGTGGCTCGCTTCATATGTTTAGATAAGGACGGTAGTTTTTCTGAAAAACAATCTAATGTTGTTGTTTATTCAATATTTAAGTTTATTAGCAGACTTTAACAAACACAATTTCCCATAAGCCCTCAGTGTTCGGGGGCTAAACGTCACGGCTGGACAGAGGAGTCCATGAGCGAGTGGAGGAGACGAGGCGAGTTCAGACATGTTTTCTAAACGACTTTAGAAGAAAGCAGCGGTGAGTTTTATGGATACGGACAAACGACAAGTCGCCACGATGACGTAAGTTGTAGTTTTTTCATGGGGGTTGTAGTTTTTTTTTGTGCACACGACTAAAAACGTTGAACTTTTCTAAAATCACAGCTGCCGTTGAGGAGCCGAGTCGTCCTAGAAAGTAAAGTCCAGCTTCATGTTTTCAGAGGAAAACGCTGAACGAGAGACTGCGCTGACTCACAGACAGGAAGTGACGTCATGGCGTCGGCTTAAAGTCGAAAAACTGAACGTGCAAATTAAGGCTCCCAAGAACCATTTTCATTTCAATGACTGCATGACCAGCAGGAAAACTTTATATATTTACCCACAAGACTTAATAAAATCATCAGCGTGTTGTTTCTTCTGTCCGACATGCTGACACTTTCATAACGTCGGGTGTCATGAACACTGTTGCCTCCAGGGGCCACTAGCGGAGCTTTATAATATTAGTTTGTTTTATTGGATAAAAGTGAACACACACACTCTCTCTCTCTCTCTCTCTCTCTCTCTCTCTCTCTCAGCACACACACACACACACACATTCTCTCTGATATTGCACATCCAATTAGAGTCCTATTTCAGCCAACTGGATCAAGGTGGAAGACAGCGGGAGAGAAAGAGTGAGTGAGAGAGGAAGAGGAAGAGAGAGAGAGATCTAAGTGGGCGGCACACTCTTCTGCCTCAGGGTAGATTGGTGTCAAGTGCAGGGAACACACACAGTGGGCAGAAAATGTAATGAATGTGTATCACTTGTTAGGAAGAAAGTGTACGTGTGTGTGTGTGTGTGTGTGTGTGTGTGAGTGTGTGTGTGGTCTCTGCACTTGACACCAATCTAGCAGCAGCAGCAGCAGCAGAAGAGAAATAAAAAAAGAGAGACGTGTCAGAGGGAGAGCAGACTTAAAGCTGAACACACAGAGACCCAAACATCAATATTTCAAATTCCTTGAAAGCACTAATCCATCCATCATTCATAGTCACGCTACATGAAAGAGACGTAGATGCAGACAGAGACTGACAGAACATACTGTGGTCAGTACACACAGAACAAACACAGGCTCACTGTTTCTGTGCTGAGCTGAATCATTGGTGGTCTGTTTGATGTAAACAGAGTCTGCTGAATGCCGCAGCGTTCGGGTGGCGTAGTTCGGTGTAGAGTTCTGTTTCATAGTCGGACTTTTCACTCTCAGCATCATGTTTATTGGTACCACTTTCTGATAAGTATACACCACCGTAACACTTGTTTTATCCAGTGCTGGAAAGTAAATAAATACCTTTACTGTAAGTCCAATTTTGAGGTACTTGTACTTTACTTGAGTATTTCCATGTGATGCTACTTTCTACATTTCAGAGGGAAATATTGTACTTTCTACTCCACTACATTTATTTGACAGCTTTAGTTACTTTTCAGATGAAGATTTGACACAATGGATAATATAACAAGCTTTTAAAATACAACACATTGTTAAAGATGAAACCAGTGGTTTCCAACCTTTTTGTCTTTTGACGTCTTACAAAAAGCAGTGTGTAGTCGGGGTCACATTTCACATGTCTATGAGTTGTTAACAGCTCCACCAAATAGTGATTTTTCCCTCTAAACTTCTCACATGCTTTCATTTCAATAAATGTTCAAATGATCCAATATTTCAGCAAAAATCAAAGATTAGAGAAAAACTGAAAACAGATTTGTGTATCAGAACTTTGTTTTTTCTTCTTTCCTCTCCCATTAATCATCTCACCACCCCTCAGATTTATCTGCTGACCCTTCGGAGGGGCCTGAGGATCTGAATACTTCTTCCACCACTGGCTTTATATAATTCTTTATGAAGGCAGCTTCAGTGTACTGTTCAACCAATTACCTTCTGGAAAGGGCTGCAGATCATCCTGATAAATAAAATCCATTTATTAACATTTATTTACAGTCTTTTTAGCATCAAATCCCTTCTTTGTGTTTCCTCGGACAGTGTTTCCCTGTTGAGCTGCAGGTGGAAGTATAGTAACAAAAAGACTTTGGCACTAAAAAGACTGTAACATTAAAAGATATCTACTTGATTTGACTCATTTGGACGCTGAAGCTTCATATCAGCTTCAGATAAACTTTTAAATACATTTTTTGCACAGAAGACTTCCATTGTAAGTTTATTATGAAGGGATCTTCTAATGGTCAGTATGAACAGGAGGAATGATTACAGCAAGAAAAACATGTTTCATGTTCATTTAGGCTTCTGACTGTTGTTTTAAAACACACTTGAAAAATCGTGAACTTATCCTTTAAGACCTGATGACTTATCAGAAAGTTATTAATAATTAATAATCATTTATCAGTATGTATGAATCATTAATCAAGGGTTAGTGTTTCACATTTTCTAAGTCACCAGGTCTGCAATTATATGTAATAAGTCATTAATGACAATAATTAAAGTCTGCAGTTTTAGATAATATAAGAGATAGAATTAGATAGTGCAGTTGTTATGGTGGTATAGAAAGGAGGGTTTTTTCATAACCTGGCAACCCCGAAATGATGCTTATTAATGGCTTATAAATGATTTATTAACCATTAATTCATGCCTCTAAACCCTTAAAAATGGTGCCTTAGTAGAAAGTGGTACCTGTTTAATATTACACAAGTGTTCAACCTCCAGCTGTCACATCACTGTCAACTTTAGTGACACAACACTCGGGAGGATCAGCTGTGGTCAACAATGTGGTCTGATGAGACACTGCTCCAGCTTATCACAGCGGTAGATCCTCAGTCTGTCAATCACGCCGTTCTAGGGACGCAGCGTTTCGCCGACAGCCTCCGAGATCCACCTGACTGACTGTCAGCTGCACATCCTTCTCAGTGAGTTGTTCATTGTAATAGTGGAGACGTTTCAGGCCTCATGGCAGAGCTATTTTTAAAGACAGTGAAGTAAAAAAAAACACATTTTCCCAGTTCTAAATATAATCACTGAACAGTTTTGTGTGTGTGTGTGTAAACTGGGAATTTAGACAATAGATTAACTAAACTCCAAGTTACTTAAATCAACTATAATTTGGATTGTCAACATAACACTAACTAATTATGCAGGTTGATTAACTTTATAAATTAACTTCACATTAATTAACTAAGTGAACAAAAATAAATAATCTGATCTAACATGTTTTCCAGGATCTCGTGTTCATAATTTTGTATTTTATGCAGTATTAATGTGTGTGGATATGTTGTATGACTTCTGCCACCAGGTTGTGCCTTTGAGTACGGTGAGAGTTTTGAAGCAGTAGTAGTAGAAGAAGAGGAACTTCCTCCGGTTGCGATAGTTAGCACAAAGCTAGTGGGTTTTAACAGCAGCAAAAATATGCTGGTGGACTGTAAGCTACATATTAGGGATGTGCAGAGGGCCCAGTATTTGTATTTGTATCTGTATTTGTTGAAAGTAAAATTATTTGTAGGCTATTTGTATTTGAATAAAAGTGGAAAGAGGTTTAAAAATCATCTTTTTGTTTTTATTACACTTATAATTTTAGAAAATTAAAGTGTTACAATAAGTGTTCATGAAGCGTATGTCAGAAGGCTCAGCTTTATCTCTGGGGATCAATTATTAAATATACAAGTAAAAACACATTTCTGCTTTTGGCTGTAAAACATCAGACGTGAGCTGTGGGAGATTTTGTACATTTGTTTCCCCGACTTCACATCTACTGTAAGACCCGAACTTTACAGACATTTGACACATCAAACATGTTGGTTTAAGCCTTAGTTTGTCTTTACACATAGAAATAATTGCCTGTCCAGAGCTAATAATTGTGTCCGCTAACAGTTATGTAAATCGTTTTAAATACCACTAATGTCTAAAAAAAACTAGTCCTATGTTATATATGTTGTTGATTTGTGTACTTACATTATCCCAAATGTTTCCAACAGTTTTCAAACCCAGAGAAATCTGTAATTTAATCAAAGTAACGGACCGTTTCATTTGGTCGCATGTCAATGGCGTCATACCTCCTCTACCAAAGAGTAAACACGCATCAGATGCATACGACGGCGCTGTGTTTGTCCGCTACAATGGCGTCTACCAAAGAGTAACTTACACACATACAAGATAATACATCGGCGTTGTGGTTGTTCCACACAAACTGTTATAAATTCACTTTTATTCAGTTTTAAGCCGCATTTTCATGATAAATTTAGGTGGTTTTTAACTATATCTTTTAGCCGGAAGAAGGATTTTAGTCTTTGGACGTCTGGATCTTAAGTTATCAGAGAAATAAACCGAACAAGTGTTAGCAGCAGCTCGGCGAACAGCCCGTACCGGACGTCCGGTGGTCGCCGTACATCGTCGGAGAAACACTGATTTTTTAGGCGAAACATCTTCATTCAGTGTTTTTACCTGTAATCTCCGGGTCCGTTTGTTCTGGAGAGGAGGAGACCTCTGCCGGTAAAAACATCTCGACTGATTAACACCAGAGTAATCCTATCCCGGTGAAGCTGGTTATTTAACAACGAAGACAACAACTCCCATGATCCCTTGCTACTTCACACCGTCATCACACTCCATCTTTTTTTTATTGTTTTGGTTGAGAGACCCCTTGTGGCTGAAATTACATATTGTGCGTTTAAAGCCTGGGTTGCGCACACTACACTGGAAGTCTTACTAAGTCTTACTATTTTTCTGTAAGAGTAGAGAATAACAGTTTTATGCTGTATTTATAAAAGCACCAACAACCTGAATTTCAGCATGACACTGTTGATTTTGCAATAAATTAATGGCAACCCTGCATTTGGTAAGTAGTGCCTTGGCCACCGTTCCTGTACTTCCCCCTAAGAAAAACGAGACCAGTCATGCTTCCTTCCCCCTTTCCATTAATTTACTGCAAAATCAGTGTCATGCTGAAATTCAGTTTGTAGGTGCCTTTATAAATAGAACATAAAACTGTTATTTTCTACTTTTACAGCAAAATACTGTTACAAGCAGCGTAAATTAACAGTAAATTGTGCATTACTGTCAACCAAACCGTCAACATGTTTCTCCTGCAGAGCGATGACACACTTATTCACATCCTCTAGCACGTGGTTCTCTGGGGACATAAAACAATGATGCAGTTAGTTCTTTATATGTTTTGTTAGTCAACCACCTTGTTGTAAACATGCTACGAGCCTTCCTGGATACAAAGGTTAGAAGTTAGTGTGGAAATGTGCTCATTTTTTTAACCTGAGACATGCTTTAAGATGGAGCATGTTTATACCAGTATAACTGAGGAAATGTGCCACTGGGAGTCCGACTGGTGGTGAGATGTCACTGTTGGGTAGATTTGGTTTATCAAAGACACTAGCAGAGCAATGCAGTACATGAAATAAGCACAGCAAAAACGTCAGGTCGGACTGCTGTGTTTAATTAACTGACTGCTAACAGTGAGTTTAAATTTTAAATATTTTTTTCCACAAACCTTGTTACTTGACATAATTACTCAGACAGTATTTACAACAGTGAATAAACAGCCGATTGAATTGTGACTTCAAATGTCAAGAGAAATTATAAAATGTTAAGGTGTTTCTTTCAAACCACGTCTCACTTCATTAATATTATAAATGAATGATGCTAAACATTTGTACACAATTATAAAGTAACAGAACAAAGCATGGAGTTCATTCAGGTAATTAAACATTCAAAAGTCATTTAAAATGTAAATATTTAAACAAGTAGTGTAGTCTGTCTGAACATTGTACACAAATAGACATTAAACAAAATATATCAATATGCTCC
This sequence comes from Thunnus albacares, assembly GCF_914725855.1. Classification (NCBI taxonomy): domain Eukaryota; kingdom Metazoa; phylum Chordata; class Actinopteri; order Scombriformes; family Scombridae; genus Thunnus; species Thunnus albacares. The sequence goes on along the minus strand of NC_058128.1, from coordinate 3,710,874 downwards.
TCTAACTGTTGCATGTCAAAACATGCTGGATTGAACTGGAAAAACGATATGGTTAAAGAACAATGGGACAGCTTTAGTGGGTTTATGTCTGTAGCCTAAGAATCTGATGGTTTGGTACAGTACATCTGTAATTGTTGCCATGTACTAATGCTCAACACATTATTGTAACCAAATAACTGCATCTTATATCAGTGCCTGTTTGGTTTTTTTTAAATTTTTTTTTTTACATTTTAAAAAAAAAGTCCCTCTAATGCAAGTTGTAACCAGACTGTCCAAGTGTGTGTTTATAAAAGTTTGTAATGAGCAAGTGAATGACTGAGAAAGTGACTGAGTGAATGACAATCACTACGAGTAACAGCTGAATAGTTTGGTTTTGGATATAAATAGCTTGACTCAACCAGTGAATACTGAACTGTGTTACTATTGAACATACTGTATGTTTGTATGCTAAGTCCTTCATATATTTTAAGTTAACATCTTTTATCATTTTTCTTTCCTCTTAGGCTCAAGTTTAATTTTATTAGCTTAAATACCTGAGGGTTCCCCCGGCGCTACCGCTCCACTAACTGGTTACCTCATCTGGAGTGGAGACTGGCCTTTAACTGGAAACTTTTTTATTGGTGAGGGATTTCAGTTCTTCAGTTGTTGTAGGCAAACATTTTCAGTTTCAAAAGTCAAAGTAAGAAAATACACCAATTTTGGTGTCATTTGCAGAAGCCCAAGGGAACTTCTTCAAATGTCTTGTTTTGTCTCCCAAACCCGAGATATTCAATCTGCAGTGATGTAACATAAAGAAAAGCAGCAAATCCGCATTTTTGAGAAGCTGAGACCAACACATTTTTGGCATTTTTTCTTGTGAAACAATTATAAAAAATTAAGATATAATTGCTGATTAATTTTCTACTGATCAATTTTTATCAATTAAACATTGTAGCTCTACTTCAAACCCTGCCCATATTACATTTTTGACATTTTGACTTGACTGTTATTTTGTAAACTAATCAAAAGTTCATATTCATGTGTTTTGCGCACATCTAGGACTAAATCACCTCACTCACTGGGAAGCAGCTATTGTATTGGTAAGTCAGATAAATATTTACATTTTCTACTTAAAAAGTCACTTAAGCATTTCATTGTGAAGTCCTTGTTAACTGGAATAATTAGCAATTAGGACTGTAACACAAATTATTTCATATTTTTTGTTAAATCTGTTCCTGCAGGATCAAATTGACTGAGTGACATTGCCTCTTGTACAGCAATCAGAGGTATGTTTGAAATTTGATTTTCTCTGCATCAGGAGTAGTATATCTGTATTGAATTATTCAAGAATATGTAGATTCAGTGCTTTTTATGTACTGAGCTATTACAATCACTATGGTTCACATGTGGTATGTGTTGTCAGGATGGCCGAGTGGTCTAAGGCGCCAGACTCAAGGCTCCTCTCCTTCCTAAGCAAAGGGACTTCTGGTCTCCTAATGGAGGCGTGGGTTCAAATCCCACTCCTGACACAGGTTTCATGCCTTTAGCTTTACAAGATAGAAAGCTGCCTTTCTTCAGCAGTGAAAAGCTTCTCCTTATCTGTGTGTGACGAGAAGGATAACTTTTTGGGAGATATAATCATTTAGTGTCTTAAACTCCTCTATACTACACACATTTGGGCTGTCCAGAAGAAATTTGACAATTGTGGGAGAAAGCTGCTGAAATCTTACATCATTGATCCAAATTACTGGTTCTAACGAATCTAGCAGTCCACACTGACTGTGGTTGACTACTAGACACAGTTGTCAGGATGGCCGAGTGGTCTAAGGCGCCAGACTTAAGGCTCTAAAGCTTACTGAGTATACTGAGTAAAAGACTTCTGGTCTCCAAATGGAGGCGTGGGTTCAAATCCCACTTCTGACAAAGATTTAAGGACTGAAGCTTAATAATAGAAAGCTCTTTCTTACCAGAAGCATCTTTAACTGAACAGTCAGTTGCATCGTGGAACAATATTAGAGACATAATATTCAAAGCTGAGTGATTGAGTTTTAAGGGACAACACTGATTAAAGTTGTCAATAGTCGATATTTGTCAGTATCCTTTTAAAAAATGATTTCAAGGTAATTCTTTAATAGACAACTATGTAGTTTTAGTTCACTTCTGATCTCAGTTGGATGCCAATTTTGGACAGATGATCAGTAACAGTCTTAAATCCCCCTATACTTAAGATTTCGGACAATTCAGAAGAAAGTGGACTACAATGATAGAAAGCTGCTGAAATCTTTGGTCGTCAATCTAATATACTGGTTCTAGCTAGCTTTTATAAACGTAATCATAGTTTTACTATGATTACCTTTAACCCTCAGAAGTCAAGGTGCCAAGTGGTCTAAGGTGCCAGACTCAATGAATTCTTCCTTAAAATTCACAATCAAAAAGTGATTGACTTTTATGGGACTTTAATGACTATGGTTGACTACAAGACACAGTTGTCAGGATGGCCGAGTGGTCTAAGGCGCCAGACTTAAGGCTCTAATGCTTACTGAGTATACTAAGCAAAAGACTTCTGGTCTCCAAATGGAGGCATGGGTTCAAATCCCACTTCTGACAAAGATTTAAGGACTGATGCTTGATAATACAGTAATGGAAAACTCTTTCTTACCAGAAGCTTCTTTAATTGAACAGTCAGTTGCAATTAAAGAAGCTTCTGGTCCTCAAGTCCTCAAACTTGCGACTCACCTCTGACAAATATTGATTGAACTTTCCTTGGCCATGGAAATAGGGGCTAAATTGAAACAGGAGCTAAATTCCTTCCAGAAACAAACAAATAAGCAAATACATAATCAGTATTAGCATACAGATGTGAATCTGCATGCTAAAAAAAGCCTCAAGTTCATATGGCAGATTGAAAGTCACCCACTTCCTTTCAGAAGTCCAACGATAGCTGTGATCTTCTGCAATGAGCCTCAGCAAGCCTTGTCCTGAGAATACAAAAACAGAAAATATGTATCATGCTCTTAAAAGTGCCTGAACAACAACAACGTTGGTGTTAATATTCCATTATATTCATTTACAGATTACAGCCTTTATTTTATGGTGAATATTTTTAATAAAAATAATTTACTTTTTTTTAATGGCATTTACACTTAATGTAGAAAAAAAAAAAAAACTGTAAAATAATAAAGTAAATTTCTGTGAAATAACTTTTTTTCTCACAGTGTAGAAGAGCTCCAACTGTGCTCACGTAACACTGTCTGGGGGATTTTTTTCATATATTTTTAACACATAAAATAAAGAATTAAAAAGTAAATCCTTTAGTCTGACTTGGGTCCAAGTCTCAAGTCTTCAGCTCTTCTTATGGATGATGCAGATAAACTCATCGCTTCCCACTGGAAACACTTAAAGTTGGTAATTACATCATCGCCTTCCCAACACTACCGCAAACGCCTGACCTTGAGTTTCTGGGTGTTTAAACAGAAAGCAGTGTTTTTTTATCCCTTTGAGGGAGAGCACTGGTAGACAGTGGCGGAAGAAGTATTCAGATCCTTTAGTAGTAAAGTACCAATAATGCACAAGTATAGAAATATTTAATAAAAAAAAATACAAAAGTTTTATCAGCAAAATGTAGTTGAAGTTTTAAAGTAAAAGTAGTGGTTTAGTCCCTCTGACTGATATATTATTATATATGAGATTTATTAATACTAGTTAGCTAGTTTAGTCCAGTGGTTCCCAACCTAGGGGTCGGGCCCCTCTAAAGGGTCAGCAGATAAATCTGAGGGGTCATAAGATGATTAATGGGAGAGGAAAGAAGAAAAAACAAAGTTCTGATACACAAATCTGTTTTCAGTTTTTGGACTTTTTCTCTAATCTTTGATTTTTGCTGAAATATTGGATCATTTGAACATTTATTGAAATGAAAGCATGTGAGAAGTTTAGAGGGAAAAATCACTATTTGGTGGAGCTGTTAACAACTCATAGACATGTGAAATGTGACCCCGACTACACACTGCTTTTTGTAAGACGTCAAAAGCCAAAAAGGTTGGAAACCACTGGTTTCATCTTTAACAATGTGTTGTATTTTAAAAGCTTGTTATATTATCCATTGTGTCAAATCTTCATCTGAAAAGTAACTAAAGCTGTCAAATAAATGTAGTGGAGTAGAAAGTACAATATTTCCCTCTGAAATGTAGTGAAGTGGAAGTATAAAGTAGCATCACATGGAAATATTCAAGTACAGTACAAGTACCTCAAAATTGTACTTAAGTACAGTACTGGAGTAAATGTACTTGTTTCACCTGAGTGTCAGGTTGATTTGACAGATTCAACCCTGCTGCTCGTCCTCTGGATGAGGCTTCAGTCTGTTACTAATGCAGCCAACAGGTCAGACACTATGAATAAAATCTACCTCCTCATGGTTTAAGCAGCCTCGGCCGGTGGCAGGTCGTCCTCAGAGCCCCACACTTGGATCGATGACATCTGGTTGATGTCTCTCAGCATATGAGAGCAGAGGCTGGTTTCTGAAGAAACTGGGTGAAAGGCAGGTATTGATTCTGAGGAGCAGATGAGAAGCTTAAAGATAGCAACTTAGTTTTTCTTATATCAGTGGTTTTAGCTTTTATTTTGTTGTCTTTTTGTGTCTTTTCTTTCTCTCTTTCATGCATTTTTCTTGCTCATTTCCCGCTTCTCTGTTATGAGCTGAAAGCAGCAGAGCCAGATCACATCAGAGACCAGAAAAGAGACCAACAGAGCGCTCCAAAGTGTGTGTACAATGTGTGTGTGTGTGTGACGGCTCACCGTACAAATGTAAAACAGATTTCTTCTCTCCTTTCTTTGATAGGTGTATCTGTCTTTCCTGTCATTTGTTTTCTCATTTATCTTCACAGCAGTGTGCATGTGTGTGTGAAAGTGAACTAAACATGCATATATATGTGTGTTGTTCATTTTCTCTTATTCATTCACATGCAGCTTTCTACATTCATTTATTTTTCTAATTTGTCAGGTGTGTGTGTGTGTGTGTGTGTGTCTGTGTGATGTGTTGTTTCACCATACTGGAGTTGTCAAACTGGTTTACAACAGTTGTGTGTGTGTGTGTGTGTTGCTCACTCTGCATGACGCTGATTAAAAGTGAGAGGTTTTTGATTGCTTCGACCCTCCATGGAATTATTAGCATAGTGCACACACACATACACACACAAACACACACACAGGCGTAATTGAGCATTTCTCTTCTACATTACATACAACAGGATCCAATCTCCACCTGCGGTGTGCAGCGTCGGCACGCTAATGTGAATCCATTGGGCAGTGCAGGTGTGTTTTTTAAGTAGTTTTGACTTTACGATCGATCTTACTTTTTAAGAAACTTTAGTTTTAGATCGATCTTAACTGCTTCTAACTGATTTCACTGACTCTTAACTATTTATTGTGTCGATCGGACTAAGTTTGCAGCTATTGACTGCTGCTTTGACAGCTGCATGCTAACTTTAGCTAAGCTAGCTTTAGCGAAAGCTAGTTTTTTAAAGGGGCCATATTATGATAAAACTCACTTTTTCAGTGCTTGTGCATATGTATCGGGGTCTTTGACGTGCACACGAACTGTGAAATAAGACAACCTTGTTCTCTTGTGATTCAACACGCTCTTACGTCACTTGGGGCCTCATTGAAATTTTACCCCCCCCCCCGTCTATGCCTCTGTCTGAGTCTCCATTCACTAAATTTCCTAAAGTCTGCCATGTTTTTCTCATAATATTTGGCCGTATCGTGGGGCTGGACTGGGGGACAGAGCCGCTGCTTGCTGACAGACAGCTGCTGGGCACCGGCCAGCTCTGGAGGAGAGAGAGCGAGAGAGTCCTGTGATGCTTCTGCTGCTGCTGCTGCTGTTGCTACTATCTCATCATCTGGAGGAATAAACACCCGATTCTGCTCTGATCCAGAGCAGTTTACTGATGACTTTTGGGATTAAGTGGATGTATCTTCAAACATATATTTTACTAAGACACAGACAGGGAACTGTGTTAGCTTGTTTAAAAGGGGTATAATATGGCCCCCTCGAGCATGGCTCCACTCACCTCGCCATCTGACTATGTAAACTGCAAATGGCACAGTCAAGAGATCTCTGAGCTCCAGAGAGAATCTCCATTCTACACCAGATCTGAGAGGGAGAGAAGCACATCGACTCACTGCTGACATTTGGCTGAGCGTGGAGACCTGGATGCCACTGCCCCCTGCTATGGCGTGGTTCAGATGCAGACAGAGAATCCCTGGCTTCATCTGCGTGCCAGGCCTAAGGTCTCCCTAAGCTCCACTTTAACACCACTGGAGCCTCAGATAGAAGTGAAGCCAAAGCTTCCCCAAAACCAGCCTTAGACTATGGTCGGCAAGGGTGGTCTGCACCCGTCTCACCTACCTTCACCTTGTCACCGTCAGCTGGCAAACACACTCAGCACAATGGATTAATCGGTATTTCCCCCACTGGTCAAGCACCTTTGCCCTCCATCCTTGCTGCCTCCGTCTAATGAGCCCTCTTCTCCGCCAAGACCACCAGTGTCAAGGACGTTAACTCACCTGGTATGCATTTAGTCGCTGGCTAATTTCTCTGCCCGACCACTGTGCAGTAGGGGTCAGGAGGCTCCACAAAGAACCTCAGAGCACGTGGATGTCATGAAGGGCTCGGGTACGGAGAATCCCCTGGCATCCCCCTCCCCTCCCCCACAGACCATCTGTGCTCATGGTGGGAACATCTATGGTCAGATACTTCTCAGTAACCAACGGACACACTGCTTGCTACCCCGGTGAGAATGTAAAGGACGTCAAACAGTGAAGCAAAACTGCTGGACACACAATCAGCTTCTGCTTTGGTCTTAGATGCAGGAATAAACTATTTAAAACACCAAGAATCAGAAACACTGAAGAGGGATTTCATCAGTCTTGTGGACACACTGCTTGATACTAGCAAGCAGGTCATCATTTCAGGGCCTCTTCCTCCCCCATGTTTGGTGATGTCAAATTCAGCCGTGTGAGACAACGTCGCATCTTGCTTAAAGGTTACTGTAGGACTTTGAACATCCCCTTTGTAGACAAGCTTGTGACCTTCCTGAACCTTTCAGGCATGGCCTTCTTCATCCAAACATTACAGGATCACACCTATTATCCATGAACATTGAGCTGACTCTTCAATCCTGCAAAGGCATCATCTCCTGACAGACCGTGAGTTCATCCCCTATTGGTATTAAAAGTTCATTAACATCATTAGCGTAGTAGTGAATCATAGATCTAGTTACAACACCACACATATAATTAAACCTTAGAGACCTGCCAGATGTCTTATAGACATAATGCCCTCTAGATTTCAGCCCATCACTCTGACTTTGCCTTCTGCTTTAAAGACGGCCTTATTAAATGGATCATTAGCTTAAAAAATCTTTCATTATAAATGATATGATTACCTCTCATAAATTGGATTGTGTCCTGCTAACAGAAACTTGGCTTGATCAAACTGGGTATAAGGAACTTATTGAGGTCTTATCCCCCAACTACAACTTCCTGCATTGCCCCTAGGTCCACTGGGGAATATAGAGGGGTTGCAGTTTTATATAATGACTTTTGAAAACGTAAACCTCTTTCTTTTTGTCACAATCCATACTTTGAATATCTTCCACTGGCAGTAACTTCTACATCTCCTGTAACACTGAAGAGCTGAAATTTAAGTGTTGGTTGATTCTTTTGATTTTAAACAACATGTTTCCTGTTCTACTCACAAATTGGGTCATACATTAGATGTAGTGCTTTCCAAACGTTGTGATGTCGCCATAACAGCTGTGTTTGATGTTGCAATCTCTGATCATTATTGTATAGTTTTTAACCTGTGTTGTAACTGTGAACGAGCCAAAATTAACAAATTAGTTCAGAAGCATCACATTGATGAAAACACTAACATGTTTATCCAGGAGTATCTCGAGTGTACCTTACCCCCCTTTGTCTTCTTGTGATGACATGGTAAAAGCTTTTTCTTCTACATTTTCCTGCTACGTTTCTGCTACATTGCTACAAATTTTAGACCAAGTTGCACCAGTGAAAAGTAAATGAATATGTAGGCACCATTCATCACTCTGGGGGAATTCTGAGAATGTGAAGATGCAAAAGAGAATCTGTCTGAAAATAATCTGCAGGTCGATCTTGAAATTTATAAAGATGCAATCTACTCTCATAACAATGACATAAAATGTTCCAGACAGTCTTACATTTCACAGTTAATTGCCAATAATCAAAACTTCTTTCCTGTTCCTCGCTATTGATAAAGTGATTGAATCAAAAAGATCACTTCCCTCAGAATTCCCTTCCTCAAACAAATGTAATGAGTTTTTTTTCAGGACAAAGTCTGTCAGATTAGAAATAGTACTTTGACTCTCACAACATTTCATCTACACTATCTTCCCCTCAGTATATGACAAAAATCTTAATGTGCAACTTCCAGCCCTTAAATTTTCACAACCTTATTGAAGTAGTACGAGAGCTTAAATCCTCCACCTGCTCTCTCGACTGCATCCCAAACAAACTGTTTAAATCTGTTATTCATTGCTTTTTTGAAAGACCTGGTTAACATCACAAACTTATCTCAACTCGACTTTATTTATTTATTTATTTAGCACCTTTCATACAAACACACAGCCCATAGTGCTTCACAGTCCAAGATTAAAACAAGACAGATAAACAAAATAAATAAAAGCAAACTAGACAACAATAAATAAAATGTTGCTAGTTTTAAGATTACAAAAAACAATACAGTTTTGAAAATACCACAAAATACAATGAAAGTCAATAAAATAAACACCAGGGATAAAATGAAAACCAATGATTAAAACTTAAAAACTAAAGCTAAGGCATTACTAACATTACTCCAAATTAAAATTGAAAGCCAGATTAAAAAGATAAGTCTTTAATTTCCTTTTAAAAATAATGACAGAGCTCGCCATTCTGATATCCAGAGGCAGTGTGTTCCACAGGTTACAGCCATAAGAAGACGAGGTCAAAACCTTGTATATGGCTGGACTGTTTATGGTCAATGTGTGAAACTGAGGCAAATGTGTTACAGGGACAGTCAGTGGTAGTGTCTATGATGTGAATTCCTGGATATTAAATGTTCATCTGCAATTTTCTGTCGTGGTCTCAGTAATAAATGTTGTTAAAGTCTACTGAAGTAGCACATGACATGGTTAAACTACGTTTAAAACAAACAAACAAAAAGGTTATAAATGCAGTCGCAAGAACAATACTTTCATCTCATATCTTGAGATGTCTGATTTGAAAGAGAGCTTATTTTAATTTTAATTATAACTATTGTAATTATCTGTGAACTTCCCCCGCTCTTTCATCTGTTTCTATCTGCGGATGTCTGTATGGTTAAGACCATATGTTTATGTAGGATTAGCATGCTAGGCTAACAGTCCGTCAGCTATGTGACTTTATATAAACACACCTGTCACCTGCTCAGCATGGTACTGTTAGACCAAAAACACCTCAGCTACACCTCATTTTTATACAGTCTATGGGCTACACACAGCATGGCACGGCTATGCTAACGATGCTAGCCATGCTAACTAGCTGCTAGCTGCTGTGCAGGCTGGTAAAATGAATCCGTTGCATTTCTTTGTATCTGTTGGTCAGTGCTACTGTCAGTTTCGGAGCCCCCTGAGGATGTAATAGAAATAGTTTGCGCCAATTCATTTTGAACGATCAACAGCCAGTGGGGAAACTCTAACACTGGGCCAGCCGACCAATTGTGTAACTTCATCACTCAGTGAGTCGATGACAGGCAGACATTCGGGGTTATAGGGCTGGTCATTGGCTGGTCCAGCCGAAAACAGAAGGCAGCCTCACTGGTACTTTTATGGGACACATAAGGAACATTCAAAAGAAAAGCAGTGGAGGACTGTAGTGATCTGGCTGGAACATAAAATGAAAGAAAATCTCTGATGTGGGCAGGAGCAAGGTTATTTAAAGCTTTATAAACGAGTGCTCTCTGAACTAGCTGTAGTTTACTTATTGACTTTTTAGGTAATCCAGTTTAACCAGATTGGAGCTTTTTTTGAAATGCTGTTGTTGGTTAGATGAACAAGTAGTTGATTAAAAACAAGGGTCAATCCTTGGCCCACTACTTTTTAATCTATACATGATTATACTTAGCAATATCATTAAGAATCATAACATATCGTATCATTCATATGCAGACAACACACAGCTCTCTTTCTCTTAATGACCTTAGACCAACTGACAACCTGATAAAAATGCATTACAAGCATAGATTATTAGATGGCAAATAACTTCTTACAGCTTAACAGGAATAAAACTGAAATTCTTATGGTTCGCCCCAAAAAACACTTTTTATCACACACACCCTAAAAGCCAGTGAGCAGGTCAGAAACCTGGATGCTAACCTTAAAGCTTTGGAAATCACACATAAAATATTACATTCTACCACCTGAGAAATATATCAAAAGTAAAAAAAGATTCACATCACAAACCGATTCTGAGAAACTTGTTCATGCGTTCATTTTGAACAGATTAGATTACCGTGATGCTCTTTTCACTGGATTATCAAAACATTCAATAGGAAGACTTCAGCTCATTCAGAATTCAGCTGCCAGAATTCTTATCGCTACAAGAAAACATCATCATATTTCTCCAATACTTAAATCACTTCATTGGCTTCCTATTCAACAGAGAATTCGCTTTAAAAATCCTCCTATTGGTTTATAAGGCTCTACATGGTTCAGCTCCCCTGTATATTTCTGACCTGCTCACTGACTGTACCCCCACCAGACCTCTCGGGTCTTCACACAGTGGTTTTCTGGTTGTACCCAGAATAAGATCAGTAGCTGGTAAAGGTGCATTTCGTTACTGTGGACGTTCCCTCTGGAACACTTTAAAAAACTGTATCTACATTAAAAGCTAAGCTCAAAACCTTCCTGTTTTCTCAGGCCTTTGAACAGTGTGTGTGTGTGTGTGTGTGTGGGTGTATTGTGGGTATGTATAAATATATGTTGTCTCTATTATTATTATTGTCATACCACTGTGTTGCATACGCTTGATGTTTTTACGTCTCCTTTTTAAATGTAAAGCACATTGAGCTTCTTCGTAATGAAATGTGCTCTATAAATAAAGTCTGTCTTGCCAATCTAGGAGCTCAATGCCATGCTAACAAACTAACACTTCACTGTTTACTCTCCATATTTAAATTTATGGAGATGAGGCCAAGTAAAAGATGAATGAGCTTGTTTGTGTTCTCAATCGTCTCCCAGTTGTTTCTAACTGGGACTGCTGGGACTCTAAAAAGGTGCCGGATCTTTAAACCAATGACCTGAACGTGCAGCTTTATGCGGAAAAGGTGTTTTTTTCCCCCCCTGGTTAGATAAGATAAATTGGTGACTTTATACTATCTGATTATTTGCAGCTACAAAATATTTACGGGACGGCTTCAAAAGATGAGTAAAGGGAGTTCAGATGGTTTTAACTTCCAATTCATCACTGAATATGGGGGCCTTCATCCGTGAAAACTGCCTTTCAGTGAGGCGGCCAATCCAGGCCCTCCTCTGACTGGACCTGTTGGCCGTCACCACATCTGCTCTGTGGTCTGATGGCAAAACATTTACACACAGACAGAAAAAGGCTGTCTGGCAGAACTAAATAACATATTGCACCTCTCAGGTGTTTTTAGGATATTTTAGGGGGGCCAGGAAAAAGACATATTCCTCATCCTGACACCATATTAGTGATGTGCAGAGGGCCCAGTATTTGTACTTGTATCTGTATTTGTTGAGGCAGCAAAATTATTTGTATTTGTATTTGAATAAAAGTGGAAAGAGGCTTAAAAATCCTGTTTTTGTTTTTATTACGCTTTTAATTTTAGAAACAAATATTTGTAAAAAAAAACCAAAAACATTATTTGTGCTTTGCCGAATAATGTATTTGTATTCGGGCACACCCCTACACCATATACAGTATACATACCTACATTTGTTTGTAAGTGGTGACACATGTTAAATTGCAAAAGTTGCCAGTTTGCCCAATTCAAGTAGCCTATTGGACTGGGCACCAAGAATGTCTCTTAAATATGTCTCTAACTCCATAAAAAAAACACCCAAAGTTAAAATTTGGAATAAAGCATCCTTGGTTATAAAATTAATGATTTTAGTTTAACAGTCTAAAACCCCAGTGGCAGAAAAAGAGAGACTTTCATGGCCTTCAAAAGAAACAAATACCGCAGAAACAAATATCTCAGTGCGTCCAGTAAAGACATTTTAGTATTTAGCCTCGTTAAGCACAAAGACTGGAAGCAGAGGGAAACTGCTAATGCTGTCAAAAAAGCACAAATAACAAGAACATCTTATCAATCTGTCTCTAATGGTGAACAAGAGGATTTCCTTTGAAGAATAACCACTGTGACGACGAACATATTCCAAAACTACAAAAAAAAAAGCAGATTACAAACCCTCAGAGGGGCATTAATTGCCACTTTATCCATTTAATCCCATTAATCCCCAGTCCTTTTGTCATTAGTTTGCAATTATTGCTGCTAGAGTGTGCTAGTTATTTCAACTTTCTATAGAGAGACCACAAAGCAACAGGTGTTTACACGCTGTTTGTTTCTTTATTGGTAGGGTCGGAGCTGATCGGAGGAAACTAAAGGAAACAAACAGACAAACAGACAGTGTGTTCATTATTCTAATTTCCTGCTAATGACTGCATGGTTGATGCATCACCATCTGGCACACACACACACGCACATACACACTGTGATAATGCAGCCATTGAATCTAATGACAACGCACCGCTTGTCGTAATGAGACTCCAGTTTGTTTCACACGAATCTAAAGCAAAGCATGATGGGTAAACTGGCTCGTTGGCGTTAATTAGCTTCTTGTCGCCGTGGAAACAACTCAAGTGTTTGTCCATACAAGCGGTTTACCTCAAAGGATGGATGCTCTGAAACAAATAAGCCACAGTTGTGGTCCGGCGTCTCCTCGGCTCAGCTGAGAGTAAATGTGATGTTGTGCTGCCAGATAGTAAATAAAGAGAGCGCCGGGTTGCCGGGTCATCAGTGAAACTCTCTGTGGAAATTGGGTTGTAACTCAGCGCGGTGAATCATGTCAAGTGTGCGTGAGTGTAGATGTGTGTGTGTGTGTGTGTGTGTCGGCGTCGTGCTCAGACAGAGGCACTTGAACTAGCTTGCCCCCCTGGTACCCACAATGCATCTGGAGCTGGCAGGAGTGTCTGAGTCAGTATGTTTAAACCCGACGATGCCTCAGTGTGACACACAGCTGCTTCGTCGCCACCCGCTCCGCCGCCCGATGATGGGTAAACGGCACGCTGTTGGCGCTCACAGTCGGGAACGGTGACTCTTCATACGGGTGTGGATGTTTTGGCATCAGGTCCCGGTGTTACCATGACAACAGCAGCCGCCAGCGCCAGCTCAAACCTGAAACGGTTCCAAAATCACCTTAAACAGGAAGAAAGGTGGTGATCATTGTTACATCAAAGTTAATATACTTTTTTAAAATCTTTATCTGGAGGTTGTACTATAAATATATTTTATAATTTATAGAGATTCAAAACTATTTTCTCAACATCACAACTTGAATATGTTGTTACCTCAAACTTCTCATTATAATATCTTAAATTATTATCTAACGATCACAATCACATCATGCTAAGACATCTGTCATCATTATCTTAACGGACAGAAACAACAGTCAGGTGTCCATATGAGCAGTGAAAGAGGTTTTCCTTGCTGTAATCATTCCTCCTGTTCATACTGGATATTAAAAGATCCTTCAAATGTGATTTCAATGGAAGTGATGGAGGCAAAAATCCACATCGTGTCCACACAGTCATTTAAAAGTCTCTGTGAAGCTTATATGAGTCTTCATCAGTCTGAGTTAGTCATATCAAGTGGATATCTGACACATTTACAGTCTTTTTAGCATCAAATTCCCTCTTTGTGTTTCCTCGGACAGTGTTTCCCTGTTGAGCTGCAGGTGGAAGTATAGTAACAAAAAGAGGAACTTTGGCACTAAAAAGACTGTAACGTTGAAAGATATCTACTTGATTTGACTCATTTGGACGCTGAAGCTTCATATTAGCTTCAGATAAACTTTTAAATACATCATGCATCATGAAGGGATCTTCTAATGGTCAGTATGAACAGGAGGAATGATTACAGCAAGAAAAACATGTTTACATGTTAATCTGGGTTCCTGACTGTTGTTTAAAGAAATTGTAAACATTTCCTTTAAGATATAATTTTCTTCATTGCACAATTTTTTATAATTTTTTGTTTCAGTTGTATCTTATAATTGCATCTTGTTTATCTAATCATTTAATATCTCAAGATTACAGTTAGATCACCACGTTTTCTCAAAACAACATCTTTTATCTCATTATCGTATCTATAATGGTAACATCTTGAGCTCAATACTTTTTATTATGATCAACATTTTTATCTCATGATCTCACAATTTTAGCAAGTTTAGCCGTCAGTATCTAATTTCACTGCTTTTAATTTCTGTATGGAGAAAAACAGGAATGTTTTAAAGCGAGTGGTAGCTTGTAATTTGTGTGTTTATTTTAGTTTGTGCGTGACAGTTGTTAGTTTGTGTTTTCCTCTTAATTCCCTCTGAGTATTTCGAGGTTGGTGGAATCAGTTCGGCTCAGTTCAGCTCGTTCTGATCTCTCAGTCAAACACGTCAACAACAAGACTGTTTACTGTTACTGCAGCAAACACGGCAACCATTCTGCTGACTGACGAAGAAAGAAACACTGCGACATCCGTGTGAGTTTATACTCAGGTCATCACATAGATAGTAGAGAGCGCACTTGGCTGTATGAAGGCAAGAGAGACAGAGAGAGAGAGAGAGAGAGAGGAATACATTAATGTAATGTTCAGGGTCGATTTTAACACAGAGGTGAAAATGCAGTTATTCAGCTAAAACACACGTACGCATACGCACACACTTCCCTCTTTCCTTCAGGCAGCCAAAGTCACATTGCCTTTTTGCTTAACCTCTATTATATCCCTGTGTGTGCACACGCATACACACACACACACACACACACACACACACACACACACACACACACACTAGCTCTTAGTGCAGTGTTGAAGGCGTGGGCTGTTTCTTCAGGTTACATCTCTCTGCAAAGATGATGGATGGAGGATATAAAATCCATCTCTGCAGGCCATTTAGAAAAGAAATGAACACAGACAGACAGACAGATACACAGATAGACAGATAGACAGATAGACAGATAGATAGTAATTATAATCTTCGTCCGCTGCAGTAAAAATGAGATTTATTTCAAGGTTAGTTATATTCTGACCTTTATCTAACTAAGATTTTCTCCTGAGTTGTAAATCTGTGTGTTTGGTTGAAGTGGCAGCTCAATTATGTTCCATGAACACTGACACAAGAAAGGAATACAGACAACAATTAAAAGATAAATGTTGAATATTGAAAATTTACAGTTTAAAACCAATCTCGGCATTTCAGTCTTTAAATGTGTGAGAGTTTATGTGAGTTTACTGTTATAAAATTCACACGTATCCCGAAAATCGACTTCATAGACATATAGACGAGAGGAAAAAGAAAGAGACTGGAGGCAAATAACAGAAAGAGTTTCAGTCAGAAGTTGAACTCAACACGAACTCCCTACAGTAACTTACAGATAATGTACAGTTGGTGTTTTGGCTGTTTGGGGGCAAATACACACAAGACACTTCGACTCACGTTGATATCTGAATAACTGAATAAGATAAAAATAGCGCAGAGAGAGATGTTAACGTTATTTGTCTGATGTCATTTAAACAACAGTTAGTGGTTTGGAAGTTTCAGCTTTACAGTATTACAGTAGATACTAGAGGTGTGCCCGAATACAAATACATTATTCGGCAAAGCACAAATAGTAGGTTTTTATACGAATATTTGTTTCATACAAATATTTTGTTCAGATAAAGTTGAGGTACTGACACAAGCGAAGTGCTTCCAACAGACTCTCCATAACCTGTTGTTCCTCTTCTCCTTTCCACAAAGTTAGGTTGTAAAAAAATAGGCAATAAATAAAAAGTGCGAAGCAAGAATTGCCTTTGAAGTTCCTCCCTACACATTACATAGTGTGCTGTCTCTGTGTTATGGGTGTATAAATAGGTAGAGGTCTGTCTGCAATGAGGCGATGAGTAAAGTTTTAGTTTGATCTGAGAGACTCCAGTTTAAGACCCGGTGTGGGGACCTCCTTCATAAGGTAGTTTATTCATGAACACTTATTGTAACACTTTAATTTTCTAAAATTAAAAGTGTCATAAAAACAAAAAACAGGATTTTTAAGCCTATTTCCACTTTTATTCGAATACAAATACAGATACAAATAATTTTTGCTGCCTCAACAAATACAGATACAAATACAAATACTGGACATCTCTGCACATCCCTAGTAGATACTTTAACATGTATAATGTCGTGATCATGTGTTCAGACTGAATGTGAAGTAAATTTTAGAAGTGGCACAACTATATATAATGTAAGTGGATGCAAATTTACTCTGATTGATGCAGATTGAGTGTCCCAGCACAAAATAATGATGCTTACCCCAAAGCTGTATATCTCCAATCAGTGAGCAAACATAAACAATCACTATTAAGTTTATTGGCCGAGTACACATACAAGGAATTTGACCTCAGCTCACAGTCACTCTTAATATACTCGAATGGTTCAGAGAACCAACTTACAGGATGATACAGATGCAGAAATAAAGCTAAACAAAGATACCAATTCAAATACAAAGGAAACCTAAAAATATAGCTGTTTGGTATTATGTAGTCTATGGTTGTGTTACAGGAAGAAAAAAGGAAGAACTGGAGAAAAATATCAGACAGAAGTGGAGTTCCTGGTATATTTTGAGATCAGTCGGAGGTTGATTTATCACACAGACTCAGCACAAGCACACTTCCAGTCAGTGTGTACTTTGCTAGATAGCTACAGCCTTCAAAAACAGTCTAGTTGTCAAATTTGCCTGAATAAAGTAAGGTGAATGCACCTTAACACCTACTGTAATGCAGGATATGACATGTTAAATGCTCATCAGATCGTCAAAAAGCAGAATTTGCAACGATTTTTTTGTAAATTTTCCCAAAACCAACATTCAAACATTCACTTCACACAGTGATCGACCAGGTGTGAGGAGCTGAGAAAGTTGGCAGGATTTGAACTTCTCCCTTAATCCCTCTTTTTAAATTCTTTACACAACTGTTTCCATCACTTTTTTTTTTTTTATCTGTGCAGTTGAGTGAAACGCTATGAACGCCTTCCAGGAGAGACTTTATGGAAGTGTGTGCTGTTATCTCCGTATCTAAATGATTATCACTGCTCGCCCCGCTCTATGATGACTGGATTTTTCCCTGCACCTTCACGTGTGTTCGATCAGAACAGCTGGAAACACATAGTCTGAAAATGCATCTGAAAACGAGTTTGTTTCAAGTATAATATCTATAATATCCTGAGTGAAAGATTGTGCTGTTGCTTAAATGTTAATGAACTCATTGTGCTTCAAGTCACTGCAGACTTGTTTCTCTATTAAATCAAGACCACAATCTTTCCCAAACATTAACCAAGTGCTGTCGGAGTCTAAACATAATCATAAAAAGTTTGATGATGCTGCAGTTTCCACTAGAATATATTGTACTACAAGATTGGATAAAAAAAAAGAACTGCTTTGTCTCTAAACATTTCACTCGTATGTTCAGTATCAACATTTTTGCAACTTGCCAAATATGTTAATTAACAACATTTTCTTGTTATGTTGAGAGAAAATGTGATTCAGCAGCGTTACGCTTCTAGGAAAACGTATTTTCTGTCACAATTTCGTTGTAGTTGAACCTAATTTCTAGGACACAGACAGGTAGGAAACACGGAGGTAGCATAACAAGCTAGCTAGCTGTAAACAGGACTACGTTCCCCACGTTCTACATAGACTACGTACGTAGACTACGTTCAGTATCAACACTTTTGCAACTTGTTAGATATGTTAATTAACAACATTTTTTTGTTATGTTGAGAGAAAATGTGATTCAGCAGCGTTACGCTTCTAGGAAAACGTATTTTCTGTCGCAATTTCATCGTATTTGAACGTAATTCCTAGGACAAAGACAGGTAAGAGATGTGGAGGTAGCATAACAAGCTAGCTAGCTGTAAACAGGACTACGTTCCCGCACATGCTCAGTGGCGTCTGCCTTACACAGAACTACTCTCTGTTGACTGAAAACATGATTGCTGTTTTTAGTCTTTGGAGCCGTTTCTAAACAAACTAACGTGACCAAACTCTTCATAATGAAGGAACATGTCAACCAGTGCAGCAGTGTGACTCACTGACGTGTTTTTAATAGTTTCTGGACAACAACAAGGAATAAGATATGTCAGGCTTTGGATACAAGCACAATACTTGTAAATACATCAATTCATTGTTGCAGAAAATTGCCAGATTGATCCTTTAACAGTGGTGAGAAACATCCAAGTTAATGGAAAAGAATGAGATCATTCACAAATATGGTCGACCAGTGAGGTGACTGCTGCGTCTGTGAGATTTGGTGCAGCAGAAGGTTTACATTTGAAAGTGAAATTTTCCAGCAGTATTAGGAGGAGCCAACAGTTAATGCAGCAAATGAACAGCTTTACTGAAGGACTGGTCACTACTGCAGAGTGTGTGTGTGAGAGAGAGAGAGAGTAAGAGAGAGAGACAGATCAGTATTGGATTTTGAGTCGTTTATATTCAGCAGGGGTTCGCAGAAATTCACTGCTACAGTACAACACACACACACACACACACACACAGACACACACACACACACACATACAGCCTGCCCGGCTCCTATATATAACTCCATTAGAAGTTATTGTTGGTTGGCGCATTTCTGCGGCCGCTTTTGCTGAATAAAAACCTCAGATTCAATTCAAAACTTTATTGTCCCACGAGGGAGATTTGGTTTGCAGAAACAGTTTACGATGAAAACACAATAAAAACAATAAAAACACATAAAATCAGCCACAGCAGATGCAGAGCAATGTGATACGATCAGAGATGAGTGGAGGGAAAGTAAGGAGAGTTAAACCTGCAGAGGGAGAATCTGGTTTAACACAGTTACAACGAGCACTGAGCTGAGAGAGGAAACCCTGCTGAAATAACATTTAAACGTGATTACAGAGGCTGGGGCTCTGCTGGGGCCCTGCTGAGGCCCCTAGGGGCTGCAGAGGTCATTACACACAACAACATGAAAGAAGATACAACACATACTTATGTACTAGATGATCTGAGAGTCTTCTGCTTCCAACATCAGGAGAGCTGAGTTTTGGGAGTTTTTGAGTTTCAGTAATAAGGAAGCAAGCAAGAAAAGCAAAAAGGTTGATTAAATTCAACCAAAGAATTATGTTTTGAATAGTGCAAACATTTCTTGGAACAATGTTTTTGGAGAGCAAGTCAGCTAATTTGAATGTCAGAGAAGGAATAAGAAGGTAAGTGCCATGAACTGAAATACACATTTGAAATCCACCAAGTTCCCGTTAAAAGAGAAACTTAAAGGAGACATATTGTTTTTCTGGTTTTCTGTTAATTGTATCCTGTTATGATGTCAGATGTTAAACAGGGTCAAAGTTTCAAAACTTGAGGTGAACGTACGTAGAAATGCTGCCTGCAAGTCAAAAACCGGGGCTTCAACCTGCTCTGAATGCTTCATTTGTGACATTCATTCAATGAACTGATGTCGGGTCATCACACATACCCATAAACATCCGTTCTGTAGCCTTGGTTGCTAAGGTTGTTGCTAAGGTTTTTCCATGTGTTGTTCACACTGTCCGCTCTCATGTTTCTGATCTGATTTTCGGCTCCAACATGTCCGGATGTATTTGAGAAATTTTGAGTAAAAAAACAAGAGTGTTTTACTTTTACATTTGTTTACGAGAAAACTTCCTGAAGCTGACCAATCAGAACAGAGTGGGCTCATCAGGAGGCGGGGCCTTAAAGAGACAGGAGCTAAAACGGCCTGTTTCAGACAGAGGCTGAACTGAGGGGCTGCATAAAGGACCAGTAGAAGATAAATAAGGAGTTTTTAACTGGAAATCATGCAAATATATTCCAGTAGAGCCCCAGAATATAAATATAAACCTGGAAATATGCAGAATATGTCATCTTTACAATGACTCTGTGTCACTTTGCTCACATGTGGTGACATGTTGAATTTCCCTTCAATTCTTCAAAAGTCCAGAGGACTCCTGAGTCAGTGAGATCTGCTCACAATCAGTCAGCTGCTGCAGGCAGTGAGCTTTGTCGTGTCAGTGTTTTCAAAAAACACAATAAATTTATAAGTATATTTAGATGGCCGTCGAGTTAATAAGGATCCGATCAGCTCACCAACAAATCAAAACACTCCAGTAACACTCCACTACTGGGAAACTGGAAAAAATACAGTTTGGAGCTGATTTAACTCGGGACACTGTATCTCAGTCATCTGTCAGAATTATTTATCAAACCACAAATGTTCTTCAGAACCCAATTTATTATTGAATTATCAACAACTGCAATAAATAAATAAAGCTGATTTCATGGCCGTCACTGGATTACACTGTGAAATTGGTGCTATAAAGAATTAACTCATCAAAGGATGGAAAGGATTTTTCCAATCTGCAATAAATAAACTCACACAATATGAGCAAGCTGATGGTGTTTGACGCCAGATAAAAGTACAGGATATAGATCTGGTTAGGTTTAGGGAAAGATCATGGTTTGGGTTGAACTGATCACTTTGCTAAGGGTAGAGAAACAAGTCAGGCCACCTTCATCGTCATGGCTACAATAATAACCACAAGGTTAAAGTTAGGGGACGATCGTTTATGGTTTTTAAAAAACTGTCCCTACTCGTGGTAAGAAACAGGAAACGGTGATCTCCTGTGGCACTGCTGGGTTAATGCCTCCATCCACCCTCCTCCTCTGAATGAAGACAATTGTCGACACACATATATACAGATGTTTACTTTAGATGTTTAGGTTCTTATCCATAATGCAACACCATCAGGGAGGCATCTGATTGCTCCCAAATGTATTCTGCAGCATCAAACCTCAAACATACAGCCAGTCATAAAGATCTTAAGCAACAAGAAAGACAAGGATCCTGTAACAGATGGCTCGGCCTCCACAGAGCCCTGATCTCAACATCAGTCTGGGATTAACATGAAGAGACAGAAGCAGCTGAGATGCCGAAATCCACAGAGGAACTGTGGCAACTTTTCCAAGATGTAGGAACAACCGACCTGCAGAGTACCTGAAACACTGAGGAGAACTGCTGCTGTTTGAAAGGCAAAGCTGCTCACAACAAATATTGAAGTTAATTGATGCATTAAAACTATTCATGGCATTATTTTTGAAAGCATCCTCGTTTTATTTTTTTGTGCCTAAAACCTTTAACATCATCTGAACTGCACCACTGCTCCGGATCAGAATTAATACAGCTGCTAGATGGCATCTGTCACTCAAACTTAACTAAAAGTCATTTTTGGGTGACGTACATTACGACCTGTCGTGTTGTTTTTCTTGGGAGGACATGTCAATATTTCATTTAGTTTCATGAAATAGATATAGATAGATAGATAGATAGATAGATAGATAGATAGATAGAGCTTTATTGTCATTGTTCAAGACAACAAACTGCACAGAACATGTAATAAAATATAATAAAGTAATAAAAGGACAGATAAACATTGATTAAAATCATTCGAATGTTACATAAAATACATAAAGTGCAAAGTATATTAAAATACTGGGCTTGCAGTATTGTTTATTAGAGCCACAGCCCTGGGAAACAAACTGTTTTTCCTCCTAGAAGTCCGAGCTGCAGTGTTTCTGTGTCTACCCTCCAGACGGCAAGAGGATGAACAGGTGGTGGCTCGGGTGGGATGGATCTTTAATGATATTGTGAGTCCGCCGCAGGCATCATGAGGTGTAGATTGAGTCCAAGTCCAAGTAGATGGGTCCCGATGATATCCTGTGCTGTGTTCACTATCCGCTGGAGAGATATTCTGTCGGCCTGATTGCAGATGGCGTACCACACACTGTCATGCAGTATGTTCAGGATGCACTCAATAGCACTGCGGTAAAAGTTCACAAGCAGTTTTTGGGGTAGACTAGTTCTCTTTAATGTCCTCAGATAGTGGAGGCGCTGCTGGGCCTTCACTACTATTACAGAGGTGTTGGTGGTCCAGCTGAGCTCCTCTGTAATTTGCATCCCCAGAAACTTAAAACCATCTCCACTGTGTCTCTATTTATGAGGAGTGGGACATGTTCAGTCTTTTTTTGCTTTCCTGTAATCAATGATCACTTCTTTGTTTGTTTTTTTTTATATTGAGTGACAACTTGTGATAATTGCACGTGTACATTCTCTGTATAGTAAAGATTCATCATTCTTTGTTTTAAGTCCAATGACAAACTTTATGATGGAGTTTGTAGGGTAAGCGGGGACACGGTCATGTGTGAAGAGGGTGTAGAGTAGTGGGCCCAAGACGCAACCCTGCGGTGCTCCTGTGTTCATGGTCAGGGTAGAAAGGGTCAGAAAGTCTGAAATCCAGTTACAGGTGTGTGCACTGAGCCCCAGGAGGTGAAGTTTGGTGCTTATTGGGAAATATAGTATTACAGGCTATTACTAGTCAATAAGCAGAGGTGTCAGGTCGTTCCAGGTGCTCCAGAACTGCATGGAGAGCAGTGGAAATAGCATCTTCATTGATCTATTTGCCTTGTAAGAGAATCAGCCTCTCCAGGCATTTGGCTGCTATGGGGTTGAGTGCCACTGGCCTGTAGTCATCAGGGCAATTAACCACAGACTGTTTGGGGATTGATATGATAGCTGATGTTTTAAAGCATGCAGGGTCCACGGCGGCAGAGGACAGGGAGAGGTTAAAGATGTCAGTGAAAACCTCAGTCAGCTGATCAGCACAGTCTCTCAGGACCTGCCCCCGCACACCGTCTGGTCCGGCTGCTTTGCGTGGACTGATAGTACGCAGGTTGCGTCTCACCTCATGTGGGTTTAGTGTCGGTGCTGTGCTCTCCTCCAGTGGTTCGGTCTGCACCGCTGTCTCGTTGTTGTACAGAGAAGCTGTTCAGCTCCTCAGCTGGTGCTGCCTCACTGTTTACAGGGTAGATTGTGACGGACCTAATCCCCTCCCACACATGTCGTGGATTATCGGCATTGTTGAAAAATGTCTCAATTTGTTGTTTATGTTTGTGTTGAGCAGCTTTGATGCTATATGCTGCTGCATCCTGAGCCCTGAGCAGACGTCGGACGCTGTTGTTCATACATGGCTTCTGATTCGGGAAAAAAACATGAATGTCTTTATGACTGGTGACCACACAGTATTTGATGTAATCCATGACAGTGATGGTATATTCCTCTATATTAATTCCTGAGTCATGTGTCATGATGCTAGGCGTGCAAACATATTCCACCAGTGCCTCCCGTTGACTGGTATCCATGTAGAACTAAACATATAAGACATAGATGTAACAAAAACATTGTACAGAGTGGGGTGTGCCTGAATACAAATACATTATTCGGCAAAGCACAAATAGTGGGTTTTTCACTAATATTTGTTTCATAGAAATAAAAATGTAAAAATTATTTGTATTCAGCAAGAAAAAAATAACGTCTCAGTCTCTCTCCTCTGCTCCGCTGTTACGTCTAACAGCAGGTCTCAACAAGGGGAGTCACATCCACCTGCTACATGACGCACATTTCCTAATTTGGACATCACTCTTGGAGTTGGGGGTGTTCCCCAGAGATAAAGCTGAGCTACTGACACAAATGAAGTGCTCCCAAGGGACTCTCCATAACCTGTTGTTCCCCTTCTCCTTTCCACATAGTCAGGTTGTAAGAAATAGGCAACAAATGAAAAGTGCAAAACAATAATTGCCTTTGAAGTTCTTTCTTACAGTTTTAGCTTAGTAATCAGTGCAGTCGTCTATGATCTGGGAGACTCCGGTTCAAGACCCGATGTGGAGACCTCCTTCATAAGGTAGTTTACTCATGAACACTTATTGTAACACTTTAATTTTCTGAAATTAAAAGTGTAATAAAAACAAAAACAGGCTTTTTAAGCCTATTTCCAGTCTATTCGAATACAAATACAAATAATTTTACTGCCTCAACAAATACAAATACAAATACTAGGCCCTCTGCACATCCCTAGTACAGAGCCTCTGCTGCAGTGCACGCTGCCATCTTCAGTGTTTATATTCATTGTTTCTTTTCACATTCACTGACACAGACAGTAACCTGTTAAGCAACCCCTGCAGACATATTTAGTACGCTTCATTTATGACACATGATGTCATCCATAGCAACAGGGTGAAAGCTCAAGAGGAAACACTAAGCGAGGAACATTTAGTGCCACTTAGGAGGACTCCTCATGGTTTGATGAGATGCTTTGTGAATATGCAGCCTTCTCTACTATTATAATGTACACAGTCAGACATTTTTCAGCAGAGAAGTTTAGAATTTATTTATTTCCAAAAATTGAAACGTCATCAGACATGAAATCATTCAAGTTGTAAATGACTAACTTTTTCTGTGTGTGTGTGTGAACAGAAAATGTAAATAGTGATGAAGCAGCAGAGTTCAGTTCAGTCAGCTAAATGCTAATTACACGTCCAAAGCAAAACTGCACTCATCAATCCTTCTTTCATCCCTCCTTCCTTCTCTCCTTGTCTCCTCTCCTTCCTTATCCATATATCTTCTGTGGCCTTCTTTCCTCGTTCCCTTCTTCACCCTCTTTCCTTTCTCTTCTACTGCCCTAACTCTTCTTCTTTCCTCCAGATGTTCTCTCCTTTTCGTTCTCCCTCTTCCTTCCTTCTTTTCCTCAATCTCTTTTTACTCTCCTTTCTTCTGATCCTCTCCTGCTCTTCCCCACTTTTCCTCCTTCTGGTGCCAAAAAAAAAACGTTCCCATTTGTCGTTCTGGAGTCACACGGTCATTTAATTTTTAATTTCTTCCTCTCCGTCTTCCTTTCTAAACCTTTTCTCTCCATCCTCACTTTAACCCCCCACTACCTTCTTCTTTCCTCCTTCACTCCGTTGTGTTCTTGTACTTTTCCTCCCCTCCTTGACTTTCCTTCTTTCTGTCATTCCCTCTTTGACACGTCTGCTCATTTTCTGCTCCTTTCATCTTTGTCTCCTTTTCCTTTCACTGCCTTTCTCCTCTCCTTCTCACATCCCTTTTGTACATCCTTTTTTTTTATCTCAAGCTTCTTCCTCTCTCATCTCTCCTTCCTTCCCTGCTTTCCTCCATCATTATTCCGTCTTCTTCTATCCCTCTATCCCTAATCTATCCCTCCTTTTTTCGCCCTCTTCTTCTGCTTTTTTTTTTCCTTCACATTTTTCATCTGTTGGCATTTCATTACATCTCGCAAACAATATTTTCTCGCTTTTCCCTCCTGCTTTATCCCTCCATCACTCTGTGACTGTGCTTCTCCTCTTTTTCCTCACTTCCCCTCGTGTCCTTATTTCTCTTCCTTCACCTCTTGCCTTCCTCCTCTCCTCCGTCCTTCCCTCTTTCCCTCCCTCCATCCTTTGAAGGCAGAAATTGATTCGATCACTAATTGTGCTGAAACAAACAGAAGTTGATTAATTCATGTTTGCGCTCTCGCTCTGATAAATGAGTCAGCTCGCGAAAAAAACAAACTTGTTAACATGAGAAGAGAGAGAGAGAGAGAGAGAGAGAGAGAGAGAGAGAGAGAGAGAGTTAAACTCTTTGAATTGTGAGCAGTAAATGGGATCACTGCCTCGCTTAGCCCGCCGGCTAATTAGAATTCACTGTGTGTGTCCATTTGTTGGTATTCACTGTGTGTGTGTGTTTATTTCATTATGTATATATGTGTGTGTGTGTGTGTGTGTGTGTGTGTGTGTGTGTGTAGTCATTGATCAGACTGACAGAGACTTATTATGGTGTCACTTTATGTGACCCTTTTTGACCCCGCTGGCGGTATAAGTGTGTTTATGCGTGCAGTGAGTGTGTGTGTGTCTGTATTTCTATGTGTTTGTGTGTGTGTGTGTTTGTCCTGCTAATGACTTGTCAGCTTCCACCACAAGTGCTAAAGGTGACGCTTCCTCCCTGGAGACACACACACACACACATGCACACACACACACACACACACAAACACTGAGAATATACGAAAGTACCCATTATTTATTCTGGCGTCGCTGCCTCTCTAACACAAACACAAATATCAACAAATGCTGGAGCTGCGAGAGGAATTTATATTGAAAGAATTAAATGTTTACAGTCCAATCCAGGAACGTCCAGAACTGTCTGGCTGCAACTTTACTGTTTTGGTTCACTCTCGGCGCTCTAGTGGCGTCGTTTCAGGTCACAGCAGGCGGCTGTTTTCAGAGAAAAAGCTCTAAAAAGCCACTGACACAGTTAGCTGTAGACTAGCTGGGGAACATAGTGGAGCATTTAGCAGCTAAAGAGACAGATATTTCAGATGATGAAGGTGGTAAGGTGGTAACCACATGTTTCTCTGATCCAAAACCATGATCCTTCCCTAAACCTAACCAGACCTTAACCACAGCGTTGACACATCATTAAACATCATTACTTTTTAACAATGATGTGTAACAGTTTCAGAAAGCACAGACAAACGACGTCCTGCTGATTACTGCCGATTAAAAAATGCTCCTGTGTGTCGTTCTGGAGTCACATGGTCAAATGATGTATTGGTTGTTTAATCTGTATAACTTGTTTCCATCCCGACATGCTGGATGAGCCTCCAGACTTAATGCACCACAAGAAAGCAGCTCAGTACGTGTTTTGTGTGCATTTGTGTAATGAATAGTTTTAGTCTTAGTTAGATAAAATGTAATGTTTGCAGTTTTTTTTTAATCATAAAGAAGGTTTTATCATCGTAGGAAACGATGGCCATGAGCTGATGCAAACCATTTTAATGCAGACATTGTACATTACGTTCATCATGAGGCAGTCAGGAACAACCTGAAACCCTGCCATCAGTTTTAACGATTTTCTTCCTCCAGCAGACAGATATTATGGGAAATTCATAATTTTATGTGCAAAAATAAATGTTTTTTTTCCATCTAACCTTTGTTTTTACAGCAGGAGAAACAAAAAAAAACAAGAGTACTTTTTTTTTTTTCAAGAGTCTCCTGTCCAAAATAGGCAGCAATAACAATGAGTCAGGCAGACATGTTAATAATATAATATACTAGAACATCGGAATGAACCTTAATGCAAAAGTTCAAATACAAATGATATGTAAAATTGCATCCTGGAACAACCTAAATGGCACCTTAAACCAACCAGTTCAAAACCATTCAAATAAACAGTACCAGTTTAAAACAATAACGTAATGACTAGACTCTAAAATACCCCAAAATATCACCGTCCAGAAGACAGAGCACAGTTTCTGCAGCGATGATTCACAGAGACAGAACAAATATGCAATCTTAAATCAAATTTAAAAAGGCAGTGGGAGCAACTACATAACAGATCTTTTATCTAGTTCAGTGCTGGCGTTGGGAACTGTTGCTAAAAAATGTAATCTGAAATAAAGAGCATAGCTGTCCACCTTTTTATTGGACACATTTAGAAAGATAAGGTGGTATTTGCATCCACCCCAGAACCAGAAAACCATCACCCTAAAAATCCTTTTGAACCAAGAAGAACCACCAAGTAAATGTTCTAGTAACTGCTGAGTAAAACCATAGCAAAAATGTGGTATATGCCCTAGTAACTACCTATAACCTTAGAAACCACAGAGGAACCCATTTGCAACCAACAAACAACCACCAACTAACACCCTCCAAATCCTCCCTAACACAAAAACATAGCAACACTCCAGGAACTACCCAAAGTGCTCTAGCAACCACTGAGTAACACCATAGTAACTACTAGTAAACACCCTAGTAACCACCTATGATGCTTTAGCAACCACAGAGTAACACGTGCAATCACACCGAATACTCTGGTATTTGCAACAAAGAACCAGAAACCATCACCCTAAAAATCCTTTTGAACAAAGACGAACCACCAAGTAACCGCCAAGTGAAACCATATCCACTGAGTAACGTTACAGCAACCACCTAATAAACACCCTAGTAACCACCTATGATGCCTTAGCAACCAGCAAGTAAGACATGTGCAGTCACCCTAAAAACCCTTCTGTTGAATACATTTGGTATTATGTAACTACCCAAGAACTATCACCCTAAAAAACCCCTTTAATCCAAGAAGAACCATCTGGGAAGCTCTCGTACCCACAAAGATAAAACTGGTAAACACCCTAGTAACCACCTTTGATGCCTTAGTAACCACAGAACAACCCCTTTGTTTTTTGTTTTTTTGAAACCATACATTACCAACAAGTTAGCAACACCCCAGGAACTACGCAGAAGGATCCAGCAACCACTGAGTAACATCATAGCAACCACCTAGTAAGCACCAGTACTATCCCCCCAATTACCCTAGCAACCACATAGCAACCACCTAACATCCTGAACCCCCTCGCACCAAGTCATGTCAGTTTTATATATACAGCCCAAAATCACAAATTTGACTATCAGGACTTAATCTTAATGTCTTTAATGTCAACAATCTTCATTTTAAGGTTTTCTACCTCCTGTTCTAAACCCTAATAAACATCCTGAATACCTAACTTAAGAATGAAAAAAAAAAAGTTCCACAATTTAGAAAGAAAAATATCTGTCTGATATACGTATAAATATGTTATCAGATGTCGATCAAAGAACACAGCGATTGTTCTTTTTTGGCTTTCACACCAAAGGAAAGGCAGTACAGAGAGCAGAAATAATTGAAGTGAACTCATTTGAGCAGAACAGTCGGATCCTCTGCAGCCTCTCTGTCGCTTTCAAGTCGAGATGTTCAGCGCTGCGTGACGACCTCCGACCTTTAGACAGCCGACCTCTCATTCTCTCTCTCTCTCTCTCTCTCTCTCTCTCTACACCGGCTCCCTTCGCTCTGTCTTTCTCTCTCTCTCTCTCTCCGTGACTTCCACTCCTGTACGACTAACCTTGTTAAATAAAGCTTCATCTAAAATAACTCCATCCCGCCTGTCTGCTCTCCTCCGCTATAAATCCTTCATCAAACACAGAGGAGAGAGCCGATCAATATCAAACCACCAACACTGAAAGGAAATCAGTGTGTGTGTGTGTGTGTGTGTGTGTGTGTGTGTGTTCTCTCTGCTTTATCATGTGAGTGATAGTACTGTTGACATGTTTTATTAGCTAAATAAAACTCAGTCAAGGTCATTTACTCTCATTTATTTGTATATGTTTTATTACCTTCCTTTGTTTTTATTTTCTTCATATTTCATATTTATAGACATTTAGAGGTTTATGAAGAAAATCTTTGTTTGTGTGCTTGTAACTTTCCGTTGCCTTCATTTAAATGCAGCACCTCGGCAGTTGCCTTCGTGTAACACTGAATCATTTTGTCAAAGTGCAAATCTGAATTGCTTCGAGTACACAAAGCCCTGAAAAGTGATAAAGGTTTACTGATCAAGAGCTGATAATGATGATGTAATATTGTGTATCATGTATCACAGTGACAGCCGCCGGTTGTGACTCCAGCAGGACTGTCTGATTGTAGCTAATGTTAAGTGCTTCTCCACATTGATTCTGACAGGCCGTAACTGTGATTATGACTGTCTAGCTTCTATACTCTCTCTCTGTAAGAGCACCGCTATTATGGAATAAACTGTAATTTCATCTTTTAAGGCTTCATATGTATGGGAATATGTGTGTGTTTGGCGTTTTATTCTGTCATTTTTTTCCTTTTAAGTCTGCCTTGTAAAGCACTTTGTAATTGCTGGTTTTGATAAGTGCTATATACATAAACTTTATTATGATGTTATGATTATATAGCGATGGGATGGCTATAGCGTCAGAGTTTAACCTTTTGAGTAACGAGCAATGAATTGATCATGTAAAAAGCTGGATCGTCTCATATTTCTGTACTATCTGTGGAGTGTTACCCAAAGTTGGCAGCATATTGTGTAATTTAATGTAATATAAAGAACTATGGGATAAGGGGGATAAGGTACAAGTGTCCATATTGGATAGTTGAAGACATTTTTTTGGCCGTTCTTTCCAGGAAGACGGTTGAAAACAATAAAGATTGACAACATTTCACTGTTTAAAGGAGTAAACCGGCATTCAGACCATGTGGTTAGAGGGCAGCAACATTTACAGTCTGCGGACACCTCAGACTTGTAAATGTAGTGAAGACGAACAAAGCCTCCTCCCTCGTGTGTGTGCGTGTGTGTCTCGTGGACATAACGTTACAGAGGTCAGCGTGCCTGCAGCGCCGCTCTGATCACTCGGTTACTCAGAGTTGTTTGTGAGGAGCGTCGGGTCTCTGTTCACATCATTAATCTTACATGACAAACTGCTGCTGTTACAAGTATTAAAGACGTCAGACGTGATGGGTTAGTTAACCGCTACTTTGGGGGAAAAAAAACCTTGCAGCATGAAACCTCTAGTGTGTAAATGTGTTTACTGGACTGTGTTGGTTCGTTGTTGTACATCTTGTAATACAGATAATAATTATAACAGCTTTCATGAGATGCAGATGTTGTAAATGTATCGTTATATGAATTGTATGAGCAATAATACAATGTAAAGTTGATGTTTCATGCGTCTCACTTTATTTTACAGGAACAGAAGTTATACTTCAAGTTTATTGGCATGTAAAATGTTGATTGATGCCAACTGTTAAATCTACGATACGAACCTAAAGTTATTTATTGTCCGTTCCGTTTATTATCCATAAGAAAAGAGAGGAAGAAGAAGAGTGCTCATAAAACAACAAAATAAAAAAGTCTCAGTTTAAAATATGAAGAATAATAAAAAATAATATTAAATCCATTCAGCCATGCAGAACACATTAAACCATACTATGTGTGTTACTGTGCCATAAAAGATGATTCTAATATCTTTGTTTATTAATAACAAGCAGTCAGACAAACAGATCGGAGACATTTCATTTGTTGTTGCTGTGGAAACCAGCCAGCTCCTTTTTGTGTGTGTGTGTGTTTGTGTAGCAGAAAACAAACAAACAAACAAACAAACAAACAGTGAGTGTTGTAATTCTCCAGTGAGACTCAGTGAGTAAAGATATTTCCCTGCATCGAAACGTTCCCTCAGGAACTCCAGATCGTTCACGAGTCGATATTCTGCAGCGCTGGCGAGGTTACGTTTGGAATGTAATAATTTACATTTACTCACGTTTTCGATGCCAACAAACTGAACAAGGTGGAGAGGAAGGATCGCTCCGTAGTTTGGAGCTGAACTGGACGATCTGGAGGAGGTTGCGGAGAGGGAGGCGATCCTGGAGAACTAGTGATGATGAGGAGCACCTTCACCCACAGACTTATTGGCCAGCAGCCATCAGGCTCCACAACCAAGGCTTTATGAGAACTTTAAGACCTGCTCTGGACTTTTAACTACTGAATCCTGCTTAGACTCTGATGCACATGGATTCATATACTTGTTATATACTCATTCATTCATATATTTATTCATATTCATATATATATTATTTATTGTGCATATATTCACTCACTCAGAGATACAGTGCAGATATCTACGGCCAGCAGCTCAGTTGATTATTAATGTTTAAACTGGGACATAAAGATAATTTGACTGCATATTACCAAAAGAGTGGAGCCTCCTTGTAATCCAGTAGCGTAGGAAGAAATGACAGTGTGGGAGGGTCCAGCCCGTCTGAGACCGATCATACTTTATAGGTTCTGAAATCAATATGTTAACCGAAGTAGGCTTTTACAACTATACGTGCCTGAACGCACAACGGTTTAATCATACAGGCCTTATACATCATCAGAGGTAATGTTACAGGCGCCAAGACGAACATTAACGGCATCACATGACCTGACACAGCGGCCATATATTCACACACACACACACACACACACACACGCAGCCGACAGACGCAACGGCATCATTAATCAAGTGTATGGATAGAAGCACCGATGTGACACTCGAACATAGTCTGGCACATAAAACACACACACACACACACAGATGGCAGCACAGAGCAGCATCATCATAAAATCCAATTATATACCCAACAAAGACTATATCCTATAAACAATGATATTGAAATAGGCAATAGACTACTACAGTTAATTACAGCAGGATTGGTGTTAAAATGAAATTATGTCATTAAAGTCCAATGATTCAGTCAGCAGGGACAAAGAGTTCAGTCTGTATGTCATCACTGATGCCCTGACGGCAGGTTTAATCCCACTGACAGTTGAAAAAGAGTCTTTCAACAGTACAGACGGTTGCTGCTACTGATGGGGGAAAGGCTGAATTAGCAGCCAGCGCTAATTCAACACTTTGCATCGTAAATCTTGTTACTACTACTATGTTACTCCTGGTCTTTTTCTGTCCTTCGCTCTCATCACTGCCACTCACTCACTCTGTTTTTATTTTTTTGACCCCTGCTCCTCGCTAGCTCCCGCCCCTCAGCCAATCACGATACAGGAAACGTGACACAAACAACCAATCACATATAATAAAACTAATCAACATAGGTTGTATTTTATTTACACCACAAGCTCACTCAGTACGCTGCAGACGATCTACCCAAAGTGGCAAAAATATCTTGTTTATATTGACTTGAACATGTAAACATATTTTCTCTGAACAGAACATACGGGGAACTAGCGGCAGACAAGAAAATCAGCGGTAATGATATGTGAGGGCAGATTAAATTGCCCTCGGCTACATATGAGATATTCCACCCAGACCAGGAGTTTCTGCTTTAAGTTACAATAATAATCAGATATTCCTCTCA
This sequence comes from Thunnus albacares, assembly GCF_914725855.1. Taxonomy (NCBI): domain Eukaryota; kingdom Metazoa; phylum Chordata; class Actinopteri; order Scombriformes; family Scombridae; genus Thunnus; species Thunnus albacares. The sequence continues at coordinate 3,677,966 of NC_058128.1, read as the reverse complement.
GGTTGAGATGTTCCAGCTCTGTCAAATCAGTCCACTCAGGTCAGGATGTTCTTTCCAGGTAGAGATGTTCCTGATGGATTCCTGTTTTCAGATACTCTTAAAATAAATAAATAAATAAAAGTCTAGAGATGTTCCATGAAGGTCAAGTTGTTCTAACAACTTCCACAAACCTATTTTTATGTTTTTACTGGAGTCTGACCAGAGATAACTGCTTAATTTTGGCAGAGAATGTGAATTTAATTATGGCAGAGACAGACATCATGTAGGAGAGTCCTGGCGTCAAACCAAAACCACAAATGAAAAAGTGTGTATGATCCAGACTCAGCTGCTGGGTAATTTACTGTCACTTCCCCTTCTTTTCTTTTTTTTTTTTTTTTTAAAAAAAATCATTCAATGAGTTTCCTCTGGTATGTTTGTTAATTAACTGCAAATTTCTGTACAGCACAAACAAAGATAATTACTTAGTAAGTGCTTTCAAAACAGACAAACTGCAGAGAGGAAAAGAGAAAAACAGAAACCTGATGGAGCGAAGGACGGACGCTGAAAAGGAAAAAAAGAAAAAAGAACCTTCACTATAAAATACTGCCACTGATTCTCCTTTTCCTCTAAACCTTGCAGTTAAGTCGATGATATGTCGACATTCAGCGATATATTTGAATTGATATTTATCCAAAAGCCCTATATTATACGTCGCCATGGAAACCGACACACACTCATTATGGGATGTTCCACTCCAAATGGACCCAGCAGCCTCTGAATGCCAGGATATGTGTGTGTGTGTGTGTGTGTTGAAGTTTTCAGCTGTGGTGGTTGAGTAAATTAACAGTGTGTGTGTGTGTGTGTGTGTGTGTGTGTGTGTGTGTGTGTGTGTGTGTGTCCTCAGGCAGCGGACGAGCTCTCTCATCCTCACTTCCTAATGAGATTTAATGCTGAGTTGTCCAACTAACACACACACACACACACACACACACTCAAAGATGCACACAAGCACAAATACACACAGTTCATCCAGCAAGATTTTAATAATAACTTCCCGCCTTCGTCCCAGCTGCACTTTGCCCATTTGACACTCGCACTGCTACAACTGAGGACGTTGTTCTGCTATTTAAAAGTGACACTGGTTGACCTACAGGGGGCGCTACATTACATTAGCAGCTATAATTGATATTCTTAATAATATCGCAGCTGACAGTGTGTTGGTCGTAGTGATGAACCTACAGAGAATTATCAGTGACTCTGCAGCTCCTCTCGGCTTTACGGAGCTTTATAGAGTTTCAGTTCATTGTTTATCTGTCCGGCTGCAACTTTACTGTTCTGGTTCACTCTCAGCGCTCTCATAGCGTTGCTTTCAGAGAAAAAAGCCACTGTACACTACCTGCTCAGCACCAAACGGCGAACAGACACAGTTAGCTGTAGACCAGCTGGTGAACATAGTGGAGCATTTAGCAGCTAAAGAGCCAGATATTTCCCTCAGGAGGCAAAAGAGAATGAATATTGGACTTACATTCACCAGGTGGACAGAAACACGACTCCAAATGAATGATAATGATGCTCCGTAACTGCTGGATGTGGAAGCAACCGTTTGCTAACATAAGTTCAACATATCAACTTAAAGCTGCCAGTGTTGTATAAAAATATGGACGTAGTTACCGTGACGTCACCGATTGGTTTCTGAAGAGCGGTTTTGAAGCTCAAAGTGAGCCGCCCTGGCCATCGCCATCTTGGCAGTACCTAGCGGCTGGTGGACCTGTCACTCAAAGCAGCCATGTCCTTCATTATGCAGAACTTTACGGCTTAATAAAATTTAAATGGGTGAGTTATAAAAAAATTCACCCTCCGTACAGTTGTCATGAAAGGAGAAATTAGCTACAGAGACCAAAACTGTTTTTTTTACATGTTTATTTCTGCTGTAAAGTTGGGCATTTTAACATGGGGAGCCTCAAGTGGCCATTCAAGGAACTGCAGTTTTTGGCACTTCCGCATTGGCTTCATTTTTCAGCCCCGGAGGTTGCTGCTTGGTTCACTATTTGTTTCTGATGAGAACTAGTGGACAAAATCAGTTAATGTGGGTTTAAGACTGGCTTTGGTCGACACGTTAGATATGATATGTAAAATATTGCACATGCTCTGAAAGGTAAAAGATATAAATACCTAAACATTATAAAATGAGGAAAGAAATCATATGTAGCTGAGTGGTAGATTGGTTCAGATGTTCTTTTGAGTGTGAAATTGTTTAAGTCTAATTAAAATGTGAAGTAGACTGTAAGTGGGCTGTCACAGTCTCACTTGTTATTGCTGATTTTGGTCACAAGGTGGCAGCGTTGAGTAATATTACTGTTGCTCGAGTGCATCTTGTTTTTTCCTGTTTATGTGCGAACAACCGGAGATTTGCAGAGTGGACGGTGCTGTGACTCCGTCGTGTAAAGTAGTAGGTAAATACCATGGATGTATAATAAGAGCTGGATAGGGCGCCTTGCAGCCAATTTTTCCCAGTGGCCACTCGCGGTATTGCAGCGAAAAATCTCCCTGTGGCCCAAAAAGGATTTTCCCCCATAGACCACCATTGTAGAAGAGACGCCTGTAAAACTGTTGACAGGACACCTCGAACTGCAAACAACATCAATTATGACTCTTTCTATTATGAACTTTTGATCCATGGAGGTTTTATGTTTGTAAAACTTTCCTTGAGCTGAGAAAAGTGATTTAAAAATCCATGACGTCATCATAATGTAAAGTCTATGGGCCAGCGGGGGAAACACTACTGCGCATATTCAGCGGGCCACACAATGCGGAAGCAAACCCGGAAGCTAGAAACTTCTTTTGGCATATGCGCCAGGCGAGCAATTCCTATAGGACTGAATGGGCGCCATTTTTAGTCCAGTATCCAGCTCTTATAATACATCCATGGTAAATACACACATATCTAGTAAAATACTCCTGTACCAATACCTAAAGGACGTTATCTGTTGATATTTTAACGAGATGGTTTGATTTAGACGCTACTGGAGTCGATGTCCTGGGATTTTGGCGCCAGCTGTCGACCACTGTGTTCTCAGTTGCATAGCAAGGTAATGTTAGCGTACATAAAGCCACACCGTGCTGTTGTACTTTGTTACTAGAGAAATGATACAGGTTTTAAATTAATTTGAACTCTGTTTGAAGGTAAACGACAGTGTGTTGAGTTGCACAGTCTCCAGGAAGTTGGTGGGTCTGGTGAAACTTGTTGAAGTGTAAATGTCCTTTACAAGTATACGTTGTACATTCACAGGTTCTTTTTGTGGGTTTATGGTTGTTAAATATGTATTTATCTGGTTCTATTTTATGTTTTCTGTCGGTTGTCACAGCCCACTGCCGTATTTTGTTTTTGTTATGTTTCTTTTAAATCATTTTTTGTGTTAAATCTGCCACAAGCTGTGAAAACACATGAGCTGCTCTCTAAAAGGACTCAGTAGCTTACACACTCTGTTAAAATGACCTGCTGCAAACGTGGTCAACAATAAAATTAAGTAATTGTGTCCTGTGTGGCATCTGATTCCACACATGGACATCATAAGACCATAATTCACAATTCATAATCCTTACATGAGTAAGGATTGAGTTGTTTGTTGAGAAGTGCTGTAGCTGTAGGGAGGGAAGAAAGCTTAAAGCGGTTGTTTTCACATTTGCCGGTCTGTATCCTCTACCTGAAGGTTCATCTTCAGAATACACAATGTGTGAAGAGTCCTTCAGAATTCTGTGTGCACGTCTGACAACATTTCTCTCATAAATAGTGTGAAGGGACGTGTGTTCTTTCTTCACCGTCACTTTCATGCTGTTTTCACCGTACTGTCAATACTTGATTTTAACTGGACTGTAAGGTTACCTTGATGCTTTCTTTGTTGCTGTCCTTAAATATTTCGGACAAATGAAACTTTGAACAAGAAATGCTGCATCTCCTTTCATTTCCAGGCCAGATCATAAATGATACTGATTTTCATGCATTTCCAAAAGACTGAAGATGCAAAAACAGATCCAGCTCAGTAATGTAGGTAATATACTTTTTAAAAGTGTTATAAATCCATGAAATAAAACAGAACTCAGAAAATGAAATTCAAACTTTTTTATGCATCATTCAGCCTCCTCCTCAGCTCCACTGTGCAGATTTTTCCTGAGTAGTTCCTCTCAGGTTGAAGGATGTTAAACCATAAAATCAGCCTCTATAGTGCTTTGCTGGTCGGTGTGAAACCACTGCAGACTTCCTGGTTGGAAGTTCAGGTGTTTGAATATTTAATGCCTCTCTGCACAGGCAGCTTTTGAACATTTGGATGGAAAGCAGAGGGAAAACTGTAGGAAGCACGTCTCACTTCTCGTTGAAAAGCTTTTCTCTTTTGCACATTGTGTTATCTAATATATTTGACCCTGTGATGTTAATGCTCTTTGTCCATAGAGAGCTGTATAAACAGGGTTTCTGAACCGTTAATGTGTTTCTCTCTAACTTTGACCTAAAGTTTGATTCTGCATCGTTTCATGCTGTCAGGAGATGTTCCGCAGCTTTTTTATTCTATCTGTATATTCCAGGAATTCTTTGAAGCTTCATCAAACTAATATTAAGTTTTATTTTTAGGCGGACATGAAGGTGAGAACATTATTTTCTACATGTGGACACCTGGGAATACATGATGGCTCTTATTCCATGGACACTTACCAAAGGAAAAAAGAGAAACTGTACTTAAATCATTATTTAATTTGGGATGTGACTAACTAATCTAACTGTAAGGGTAAGTATTGTTGCTATGGCTACCTGCAGTTTAATTCAGTACACATTAAGCACTGCAGACTAGCGTTGCGTCTGCATACTGTGTACTACATACTCATTATGTGTACTATTGGTCAACATACTGTTGTGTGAATTAACAGTAGGATGCATCTTTTTGGACGCGCTGAGCTGTAATTATCACGTCACTCCCTGAGAGCCTCCTTGCCTCCTTGGAAGACGCGTAACCATGGCAACTCATGGCAACCATAAAGTCTGAACTAATTTAAAAAATATATTATGCCTAGCTAAGTGTAACCTTACTTAAATTGAAGCGTTACTGACATTATGCCAAAGCTGCCCTGGTTGTTGTCCGCCATTGTCTATTATGATTGTTGTTGTCACTACTGCATTGCATTGTGGGATATTTATGCCAACGTAGTGTCCAGTGCCTGCATACTGTAATGTTAGTATTAATAGTATGTACTTCACGTACAATTTGTTTCATACTAAGGTTACTAAATCTCACATTCTGTTTTATCGTACTAAATAGCATGTTAGTGTGGAGTTTTCAGACACCAGAACTTTGAGTTGTTCCCATAAATGACTGAACAGACCAATCAGAAAGAAGGATTTTCCGTGGCCCACGTCATGATGTCACTTCCTGTCCAGTCTCTGTTCCACTAGCTCCTGTAATTCAATATAATCTGCAATTCGGTGTTTCTTTCATCGGTCTTTCTGAAAAAAATCGAAAGGTGTTTACTTCTAAGAAAAACTGGCTCCACTAAAGCACTTCAACTATCAGAAGTTGAAACTTCTGTGATTTTAAAGTTAAACAACAGTTACTTTGCAAGCGCAGAAAAAACTACAGATCCCATGAAAAAACTACAAGCGTGGTGGTGCAGGTACTCGCATCATCGTAACTTGGTTTCATCCATATCCATAAAACCTCCCAACAACACTTTCTTCTATCTTCTTCACTGTCTTTCTAGCTGTAACCTCTGCTGTCTGAAAACATCTTCACTGTTCAGGATTCTCTGTCCTGCTGTTGAACTAACCACAGACACTCAACTTGTCCATAGTCTGCTTAGTCTGTCAAGCTGTGACGTTTAACCCACGATGGTGTAGGGCTTATGCAGAGATGTTGGATGTAGGAGTGTCTCCCTATCGACAGCTTGTCAGAAGGTACAGATCTTATTTATATATCACCTTTCATACAAGAAATACAGGTCAAAATGCTTTACATTAAAGAAATTACATGCATAAAAATAAAACAAATAGAGTATATAGAATGCATAATAATAATAATAATAATAATAATAATAATAATAATAATAGAATAAAAGTAAAGAAAATTGTAAGAACACAGATAAAAACAGAACTTTTCCACCACTCTTTCCCCCCTCTTTGATCATGAAATCAATATCAATTATCTACCCTGTAGAATTTATAAAATCATGTAAAAGATAACATTTAAAAACAAGCGCAGTGGTCCATAAGTGCAAAGCAAAGTGCAAAAAAATCTATCAGTAGTTTATTAAATAGCTTTGGGGCATAATTGATAAAAGCTTCATTCCCCGATTTTCTTTCTGCTGTTGCTGGAAACCTTCAGTTAACCAGCAGTAGATGATCACAGTCGTCTTGAGGGCAAACAGGTAACAAGGGAGTTAGCAAAGTAGCTTGGTCCTGGTCCATGAAGGGCTTTGTAGATTAAGGAGGAAGACCTTAAAGTCAAGTCTAAATGTTACAGGAAGCCAAAGCAGAGCAGCTAAAACTGGACTAATGTGTTCTGGGCTTTAGAACAGAACAGAGTAGCCTACTGAAATGAAATATTTTACTCAAGTAGAAGTAGTTTACTCTAACTTAAATACATGTAATACTAGCCTACTATTACTCAAGTATAAGAGAGAAGTATTTAGGTGCTTCAGAATGCAAATCATAAAGGTTTTGTGCCTGGATTCATATTACAGGGTATCCAAGTGTGTGGAAAATGTTTGAGGCCCTGGACCTGCTCCACTCAGAGGTGGAGCAGCGTTTTAACGAGGAGGGAATCCAAAGGGCTCTTGGGAACTGACACCAGAGTGGCTAAGCCTGGAGTTGGACATGCTTGGAGATACGTGTAAGGGGTGTGATGTCGCCACCATCCAGTCTGTCCTCCAGGACCTGCAGCCACAAACCTGAAGCATGCTGTCGGAGAAAGGCTCATGAAGCTATTCTTGTCGCTCCCAATCTCTGTCACAGCATCACATCGCTCTTTCTGGTCCCTGCGTAGGCTGAAGACCTGGAGACCATGACGCAGGAGAGACTCACCAACTTGGCAATAATCAATGCTCATAGTGACATTTCGGATGTCAGCAATGTTCCCACTCTGATGAAAGCTTTTATTAGAGGGACAACTGAGAGAAGGTCTACTTTTAGCAATGCATGAGACAAAGTGAGATGGCCTGTATGCAGCGGTGGGTAGAGAACAAGAGTAAAAGTATCCTGCAGTTACTCACATAAGAAATTACTCAAGTAAAAGTAAAGAGGATTCTATTAATATATCATAATCAATCCACCTGACTCAGATGTTTATACAGTTTGTAGCCTACGTTTGTTCTTCATAGACTAAATAAGCTTTTAATATGAAAGTGCAATGCAGGCTGCTTACCATCACTAGTGGCATAGTGTCTGTGCACTACTGGATTAAACCGTATGCACACATAACAGCTCATTTTGGTCAATGCAGGGAAAATGCATAGTAGATAATAGACTAGTTGTAACAAAGGTATAAATGGCAAATGTAGCGAAGTACAAGATTTAAAAATACTCAAGTCAGAAGTAAAAGTACAGTTGTGAAAAGTGTCCAATCCGTTCACTAGCTGAGCCACCTGAAGGTACCTATTTTTTCTATTTTCACCTATTTTCATTTTTTGTTTCACACAATTTATTTTTGCGATATGACACAATATGTAATCGCCAGCCTTCATTCTCTCCTTCAAGTAGGCTACAAATATCTGTACTTTCGAGGGCCTATGATTTGCCTAATAAGGTTTCATGATTGATATGAGCACGCGTGACATAGATTCTGCCTCTTTACTGTCATAATAATAAAGATGCTTTGTGAACATCTAAATCTTACCTTCTAGTTTTATTAATAGCTTTATAATTCTCATTAACAGCTCACTCTGTGTCGGACAGCACTGTCCAGGGTGGGGCGCCATGAAAGAGGTGATAACGATGCGACGGATGAAGTAGTCCATGCTCCATAACCCCCAAATATTTACAACACTCCTTTCCAGAAAACAGTCCCAACGTCCCCGGGCTTATGGGAAATGACCTGTGTGTCATGAGATCTCGAGTATTATCTCGTCAGATGACACTTTGACTGTCGTCTTTATAAAAAAGCATGATGCGATGAATGATCTCATTTGTTTGGCTGCGCTGTAAACTGATACACCAGTTGCTCTTCTTCCGTTGTATTTGAGAGACATTTACAGCTTAAGGTGTGTTTTCTGCTCTGAGGTCAATTAGACTGTCATTTATTATTAAAACGCACTTTCTTTTATCGCCTCTAACCACAGATGTCATCAAATCAACCAGGATTTAAAGCTTAAGGATTACGGGTTTGAATGGTTGGATGGTTGGTTGGTGGTGCAACACAAGGCTGAATGTTTATCATCACATCTTCCATCCGACTGTAGGAATATTTCACTACAGCAGAAGAGAAAAAAAGAAGAGAAAGAAACAGATTTACACGAGAGAGAAAAGAGAGCAAGGAAAGGAAAGTTTGACAGCTGAGCTTCAGGGGATCTACCCTGAGGAACTGAGTCAGCTACCACACACACACACACAAACACACACACACACACACACACACGCACACACGCACACCGAACACCGAAAACACACTGACTGATCCGCACATTGAGTCTCGTATCACCACAGGGGGTTGACAAAAATCCATCATGACACACCCATTGCCCATTGACTCAAAATAGGCTTTGAAGCAGAACCATGCTGTCTGCACGCACGCACACACACACACACACACACACACACACACACACACACACACACACACACACACACAAGTTTGCACAGCTATCCTTGTTAGGACATTGCACTGACTTTCATTCATTGTGGACAGTTTAACAATAACCTTAATCTAACCTCAATTCACATCTTACCCCCTAACCCAAACCAGGACCTCAGAAATCACATTTTGCCTCATTAGGACCTGGTTTTGGTCCCCATAAGGACTAACAAAAACGCACACACACACACACACACACACACACACACACACACACACACACACACACTCACACAGAAAAAGAGTGCTGACAGCTCTGACTGCCTCTCTTCTGCTGTCACAAGTTTATCTCGACGAGAACTTCAGAGAGAGCGAGAGAAAGGAAACGGCGGTGTAATACAAAGAGGTACAGAGAGAGGCGGGGGGGGGGGGGGGGGGGGGGGGGCAGGAGGAATTAATGACATAAATTAGGAAACAGAGAGAGAGAGAGAATGTACATTAGATTATTGGCTGCATGAGCCAAACATTTACACTCTGAATTTGATGAATTTGACTACACATCAGTATCCTGCAACCATTAATGAGTTCAGACTCAGACCTCAGACTGTGTTTCTAGGTTGCACCAGAGTAACTAGTTCTCACATATCCTTATTTAGAGTAACTCTGTCTCTTAGAAATTATGTTTATTTACAACTACATTGCGTTTGCAAATGTAAAATCGCTGCCTGGAATATGTTCACAAGCTACATATTTTCATTAGATTGTTAAAAACCGATAAAAACCAATCCAGTGTGAGATGAAACACGATGGAATTCAAAAGAAATAAAAGACAGTTCAAAGAAAATACAAACTCAAGTAAAATCAGGGAAGGCTCCCTGATAAAAGTCTGTTTTAAGAAGAGATTTAAAAGAAGTGTCTGACTCAGCCCTGACTGCAAACCCTCCGTCCCCTCCAGTTTTCAGCCTCTGGAACAGATAAAAGACCTCTGCCTGAGGTTTGGTTGAAGTTAGTGAAAGATTGTGGTTCCATTTAAATGTTAAAGTGGACATATTCTGCACATTTCCAGATCTGTATTTATATTCTGGGGCTCTACTGGAATATCTTTGATGATTTACCCTTAAAAACTCCTTATTTATCTTCTACTAGCTCTTTATGCAGCCCCTCGGTTCAGCCTCTGTCTCAAACAGGCAGTTTTAGCTCCTGTCTCTTTAAGACCCGCCTCCTGATGAGCCCACTCTGTTCTGATTGGTCAGTTTCAGGAAGCTTCCAGAGGCTACGTGAATGAACTATAGTAGCAAGATTTCACTTGTTTTTCTCCTTCTTTACTCAAAATATATACTTCTCAAATACATCCGTACATGTTCAAACCAAAATCCAAAATATGAGAGTGGACAACACATGGAGAAACTTTAGCAACAGCTCATCAGCAAGCTAGAAAAAAAATGTTGCAAATGAAGTGTTAAGAGCAGGTTGAAGCCCTGGCTTTCGACTTGCAGGCAGCATTTTTACATATGTTCACCTCAAGTTTTGAAACTTTGACCCTGTTTAACTTTATAACACTATATAATAATAATATGTCACCATTAAAGGGCCAGTGTTTAGGATTTAGCGGTATCTAGTGGTGAAGTTGCAGATTGCAACCAACTGATTCTGCTCTTTATTGAACAAGGGGGAATTAGGACTAACTCTAACTGGTTAGCTAGGCATGCTAACATTGGCAGCTTACGTTGGATCAGACAGTTCATTCCTTACATATTTGCTCTTGTGGTTAAGTTTGGAAAGCCAAAGCTTTGTTTAGATCCTTGTTTCCTGGCTAACATACTTGTTTGTCTCTTTTGGTTTGGTTTGGATCTGAAGGGCTACATCTCTGTTCAGGTCCAAGACTGGTACTTTAAACAAGTTTTTTTTTTTTTCCTTTCATCTTCCTTTTTTTACACATCTCTGCAGAAATTTTTAGTTGTTTGGAGGGAACAGCTCTGTGCATCTGAGGTCACGACCACAGCTGTCACACTGCTGAGAGATGCACTGTCTGTGTGTGTGTGTGTGTGTGTGTGTGTGTGCGCCTGATAAAAAAAGAAAGCGAGTTTAAAGCCACGAAGGTCATTCAAAATTTAAACTCCATTTACAGTGCTGTTGTACTGTCACAGAGAATACGATCAGTAAACACACACGCACGCACACACACACCTTTTAGCCGATGCTGTAAAGACCAGATATTGGGGCTGACAGCTTAAAAAGGTTTCAGTGTCAGAGGCAATACAAAACTAAGTTACACCTTCAGAAACCCACTGGAGCGCACGCAGATGAACATACACACAGAGGATTACAGTCTCAGCAGTGTGACAGCTGTGGTCAACTCTCTGAGCGATTTCATAAAAACAAAACATAACAAAAAAAAAAAAAAATGCAGCCATGGCACAAAAACTGACATTCACAAAAATAAATTCTTCCGCCTCAAAGCTACCAGAAACATTCAGATCCTTTAAGGCATTTAAAGAGACGTGTTACTGGGGAACAGGAATTGTTTAGACTTTGTCCTGTTGAAGCAGACGACCTCTGCATGTGATGTCACAGCTGGAAAAACCAATGATACTCCATATCGTCACATTCCTAAAATAATGGCCTGAGTCAGTTTTTCAGGTTTCTCAGAAAACACAAAAAAATCATCACGGTGTGCACAGGCTGCCTCTAGACACTGCATAACAGGCATACCTTAATACTGGTCAAATGATTACTAATATTATGTTCAAGTGAGATTTTATTTTAATAAAAACACAAAAGTAAAGAGGATCCTTTGTAATTTTTTAGTTGTACACATAATTTCTAGCTGTTAGATTACAATACGGTATTCAAATCTTTCTTAATTAGATCATGTAATGTGGAAAAAATGAGACAAAAACTGTAGACGAAATATTGTTTAAAAGGCAGAAAAGAGTTAACAGAAAGCCTTGTAACCACTAGTAACAGTTACAGATTCTGGGGCCTTTCCACTCTTTGCTAAATGTTAGCTTCATGTTAGCTATTTAGCTGACTAAAAAGACTAAAATAAAAAGACTACATAACTACGCAATATCACCGTTTAGTCACACTCTTGACATAGGCCGTTATACTACAGGGATAGAATTGCATGATCTGTTCAACTGAGGATGTGGGTGATTTTACCAGAGGTGGCCAGCATCATGAGGAGATGATTTAGGCAAAAAATGTCAAAAAATGACTTAGGCCATTATTTTGGGAAGGTTCAGTATAGGTTCAGAAGAGTTCAGTATGAATCTTTACCACCAAATCCAAACTGAACTGAGCATAACGAATGTAGTCATGGCCTGGTTAAACTCCTGTGGGGCCCTTTTGACCCCCAGTACACATCTATTACTTGAATCACTTACTAGACTGACAGAACATTTATTTGGGACTATTTTTATAATTGACTAAGCATTAAAGTCATTTTTTAAATGCAAAAATGCCAAAAATTTCTCTGGTAGCAGCTTCTCAAATGTGAATATTTGCTAGTTTTTCCATTTCGCTTGGGTTTTTGACTGTTGCTCAGACAAAACAAGTCATCTGAATATTTTAAACATGCAATATGTAATTTCTGCCAGTAGGGGTCTCTCAATCAAAACAATAACAAAAGATGGAGTGTGATGACAGTGTGAAGTAGCAAGGGATCATGGGAGGTGTTGTCTTCATTGTTAAACAACCAGCTTCTCCAGGTTAGGATTACTTCAGTGTTCATCGTTCAGGAGGTTTTTACTGAGAGCTGATGATTTAAACAGGTAAAAACACTGAATAAAGCAGTTTCACGTTAAAAATCAGTGTTTTTCCGACACTGTTCGGTGGACACGGGACTCTCTGTGCCGAGCTGCTGCTAACGTTTGCTCAGCTTGTTTGTCTGATAACTTAAGATCCAGACGTCCGATGACTAAAATCCTTCATCCACTTAAAAGATATAATTAAAAACAACCTGGCAGACAACCACAACGCCCATGTATTATCTTGTATGCGTATACTTACGTGTCTACTACGTGTTGGTAGATGCCATTGTGGTAAACAGCCACAACGCCGACACATGTATCTTGTGCGCGTCTACTCTTTGGTAGATGCCACCACCACCATTGACAGGCGACCAGTCACTGACTGGCATACCCTGCTTGCAAAGGTGGCGGCATATGAATGGGTATCCTTCTTCCTGTTGGGCAGGATAAAACAGTACTATTTGAAATGGGAAAGATTTATTCTCTACATTAACGGCCCATAAAGACAAAGTTATGGCTTAGCTCCCTTCCATGCATGTGCTCAACTGGTCTTAATTATGACACAGCCTCTTTTCTATTTTTATTTTATTGGTAATTCATTTTTCTTGTTTTCTAGTTAAGGTCTTAGTCCTCTGTTTTAAATGTATATGTTATATTATTATGTTCTCCTTGTTTGATGCTTGTGTATATTCTTATTTCTGTGTAAAATTCAATAAAATGTCAAAAAAACAAGATACAGCATGTAACTCTGCAGCAGATTGTAGCTAAACGGGTATATGTGTAAGCGCTCAGTTAATCTTCATCAATCAGTCAAAAATCAACAACAGACAGTGAAACAGCATCAGGATACATCTGAGGGAAAATAATTCAGTTTCCTTGGAAACCAGCAAATGTGACAACTGCAACAAAGAAAAAAAAAAAAGAAAAGCCTGACTTTGTTTTTTGGGTTTTTTTTTTTCTTTCTCCCAGTCATTTGTCTTCCCTGAGCTTCACAGAAGCTTCAGATGCCAAAATCACCAACATTTCAGGCAGCCAACTGGACGGGAGATAAGGTCAGAGGTCACAAGAGCCTGATGCAGACGGAGGAACGGCCAACATCGCACACTGGAAACCCACCAGCATGCTGTGTTTTCTTCAACTGACCATTAAAATCAGAAAATGCTGCAGGCTGGAGCGTGCTTTGAGAGAAATGTTACATATTTCAGAGGTTAATTAGAACTCCATAATGTATCGAACATTTAAAAAAAGCTTACTAAATAATTAAATGTACAATTACATGGTGCAATTAAAATTAATGTATTAACAAGACTACAAGTGTACAGCCTCACTAACAGCTCTGTGAGGCTGGAGATTTTATATATTTGACTTATTGTCAACAAATCTCATGTTTGGATCCAAACCAACAATGAACTGATCTACTAACAAGTATTGTGTGTTTATCAAAGCCTGATATATCTTATTCCTCTGTAGACCTCAATAGTGTAATGTTTAGTTCACATGCTTTCGCCTCACATGATCACTCACCACCATATCATCATCTTATTAAACATATAAATCTGATATAAATAAAACAATACAATCATATATTTTTGAGAAGAATTCCTTTAATGAAAAGACATATATTTACATTTTGGAATAGACGGCCATTTGTTGGCATGTGTGAACAATCTGACGTCAGTTATTGGCAGGGTGAAGCCCTGGGTTTTGACTTGCAGGGAGCATTTTTTTATATATATGTTCACCTCATGTTTTGGAACTTTGTTTTAATGTAAACATCTGATATTATAGCTGCATATAAATAACCAAAAATCACAAAAGGCATGTTATGTCCCTTTTAAGCAGAAGTATTTGACTACCAGTGAAAGCCGTTCAACAGAACATACAGAGATGAGACATCTTTTGATCATGTAAAAGAAGTGTAATATGAATAAATAACCCAGTAAGTTAACAATTATATATTCCTGCCATGTTTTGCCTAACTGTCTTTTTTTTTGTAAATGTTGCTCTCTGTGTATTTTCATTGTGTTTTGTTCATTTTGACCTTGATGCTCTCCCCTCCTTTAACTACAGCTGAGATGCCGTTTTGCATCATTCATCACCTCTACTTGCAGTGGCACTTCCTCTTGACTGCTTTGCCTCATAAGTTGCTGCCTTTATGAGCAGAGCATCGCTGGAGCCTTCCATGTGACAGACAGTCCCCTTTGAAGCCGTGCTCACCTTTCTTGTCATCAAGGCGCTTATCATGTCAGTTTTCAGGCTGGCTGTGTATTGGGTCTTGTTTATGGTAACGAGACTGAAAACCCTCTTGCAATAATAACTGCTACGGAAGACAACCGATATTCCAAGCATGACTGCTGAAAGGTTGGAGAAGACTTTGTTACCTCCCCTCTTCAACATGTCAATGTCTCACCAGGCCTCATCGGTATGTTTGCTGCAGACGCCATCCTCAAAACTGGTTTGATACATCCAGAACTCATCTTCCACTTGATCCACAGTGAACTCTTCAGGGAGAATAGGAGGGAAAGTGGCTGATAAAGAATCGGAGAGAACAGAATTTCACAGATTGCCTCTTCGCTATGTCTGCCACAACAGCATGCATAAGCAGCTCATCCCCAAATGGAAGTTTAGAAACCATGTAGTCAGATGTAGATGAAAATGGCTTCAGCTCTAGGTCACCCTGGCTTTGGATAAAGGTTTGGGTGTCCTGGCCAACTTCCGTGAGTTCCTCATCAAGTAGCTGATTTTTCCTTCTGCTGGTTGGCTTGATATCGCTACCAGTTTCATTCATCACAGCGATGACATGCTCAGACGTACAGAATGAAAGCAATAACTTTTGCAATTGCAGCCCCAACGTTGGAAGCAGGATATGTATGCATGGTTCCTCTTTCTGAAGTATTTGGTTGCTGATGTCAAGTGTAGATATGGCTCTTTTCAGAAAGAGTGAATAAACCTTTGACATTGGTGGGCTAGTGAGGATCTGAAGTACCTAGATCCTTTTTCTCATCCTTCTTGGTTCTTTCAAGGTTTTTTCTTTCTTTTGCAACTCTCTTTCCAATTTCATTTTGCTTGAAGAGTAATCTGGTTAAATCAAACTCTGCAGCAAGGCGCGCAGGAGCTTTAACATCTGGTTTACTGGTAAGTGGTGTGACTTGAGGTTTCTGGGTAGGACCAGATGGAGGCTTTGACAACCTGGAGGAAACTCAGGGTTCTGTCTTCTTTTACTTTCCTGCATCCACCTCATTTTCAAAGAAAACAGTTAAGAGGATCCCACTCTTGCAGTAGACGGTTCACAGACTGCCATATTGTGGAGGCTAGCTTAGGGATCTTCCTCACCTCCGGATCACACATGATCTGTAGGTCACGTAGACTTGACTTTTGTCCAGATATAGTACTAAATGGCGATAAGGAAGTCTAATGTCCCCACTAAACTGCCTGGATCTCTGCAGCTACTGTTGGGGTATCAAGTGGCAGACCAGCGACCAGCAAGGTGGATGTCTGGATTTTGTGCCTTCAAAAAAGCTGCTACGCCTTTCCCCAAACCTTGCATAACTGCAGCATTGTCAGCTGCAAAGCTGAATTTGACACCTTGCTTTCCCAGTAGACTCTCTTGATGCACAAATCTTGAGCAGCATCACAACTACGCTCCACGACCGGCATCAAAAATCCTGACCACAAATTTTTATGTCCTCCATATCGGCGTTACCATCCAAGTTTGCATGGAGACCGCCTCATTGCTTCTGTGATATACTCATCATCATTCCTGGCCAGTGTTTTTACTACGGAGACCATCTTGGTCTCTGGCACAGCTGTACTGTTTGACTATCTCACTACTGGGAGACATCTTCCTAAATAGTGGTCCGGCATGGTCTGCAGCAGCTAACGGCAACTGTGTTTTACAATGAATGTAGTGAAAAGGTTTTCTGTCAGAACTGGACTGAAATCGTGTGCTTGTAGAAATAATGAGTTAACTGTAGAGACTGAATCTGTAACACCCACAAATGTTAAAATGTTAAATGTTTTTTTGCCTCCATGTCGTGTTGACAGCAATCAGGTTAATTGTATAATTTGACCTGATTCTAAAATACCACTTTCACAGCCATGTGCTATATTATAATATATAATGAAAGTCAAAAGTTTGAGTACACTTTCTTAAAACCATTTTTTTTCATGATTAAAATTTCTTTGTATGATATGTGTGCTTATACAAACTGATAACTGTAAGTGAATTGCATTTAATTATTTAATAAAAATGGAAATAATTTATTTTGTATGTTGTAATATATGTTCTCATTTTCAAGTAACTTATGTTGTAATGTAAAAAAAAACCCAACGACCTTAAGTTGAGATGTAAAACACTGTCAGTTATGAATAAAACCAAAGTTTCTGTTTTATTTTATTTAATAATTAAATAAGCTTATATAGGCCTAATGAAAAAAATGTAGCCTATTCAGTTTATCTAGGAATCTAGGCGTTTGTATCTAGAGGTTTAGCTACATTATTACCTGAAGCTCCTTGGTGGCTAATTTCAAAATCATAATTGCACAATGTGTAAAATGCATAGTGTAGCAGTTCTGAGGGGCGGCGGCACGGCCTTCGACTCACCTCTTTTTACTAGGTCTGCTGTTCTCTCTCTCTCATCAGTATCCTCGTCATCTGACGTCATGATTATTTCCTAACTGCAAGGCTGGTTAGGACACACATACACACACCTCCTGGTAACTTTCATGCTGTTATTTCTGCGTCACATGCACTCCTGTTTTTTTTTTTCTTCTCCTCTCGTTACAGTTACGTGTTTGGCTGCAGTAATAATTGTGAACACACACTATGACAATTCATGTTTAACAATCTGCAACACACGGACAATATAACTTAATGTTACTTTGCTAGTTTAAATGCCTGGTGAACAAACAAGCTAGCTTGAAAATTACATAACGTTAGGCTAACGCTATTAATGTTAAATATTCTCCCAGGGTTGGCAGGTCTGCTTTAACTTAAGTCAACTAATTTCACAGTTTCATCTTTCCACATCCACCCCGTCCGTTTACCTTTGCAAAGGAGTTCAAAGAATCGTCTTCACTTGAGGAACCAGTGAGGAGGGGGAACGACGGGGATAAATCCGATGTCGATTTGCAGCCTCTTGAAATGACATTATGAGTTTGTTAATCACGATCATCCCCACTTGATATTTGGGTGAAGGCAGGTGCTGATTGGTCGAACTCTTCTTCTTCTCATGCTTTTCAGCAGGCTTGACGCTGCTGCCTCTTGCTGTTAGACTTGAGTACCACATGTGCACAGTTGAACTAAAAGGCGTCACCATCTTTTTTGCATAGTTTAGAGTGACAAATTGAAGCAGCATAATTTGATGTTAAAACCTGCTGTGCAAAATGCATACAGGTTGGCAGGTCTGGGCTTCAAAGGCTAATAACAGCAACACGTTTTCAGTTTCTAGAGAGTAGTCCTGTGTAAGGCAGACGCCACTGAGCATGTGCGGCAACACAGTTCACAACCTCTTGAGTTTGTGCTGAAGTTCTTTGAGAAATATCCAATATACAGTGTAGTATAAAGTCAAGAGGTTGTGATATGTACTTCAACAAGCAGCATTCATCAGCTTTATTGGCTGGTATGTTGGTATGTTGATGCCTACAAAGAATTTGACTCCAGTTTCTAGTCGTCCTCACTGTGCTCACATACAACAATCTATAATAAGCCTTTGAAGCTGAAGTTGCTCACAGACTGTTCATTGATCTGCTTGTGAAGAGGTGTGTAATTATAGGAACCCAAATACCAGTAAAATCAGCTCCTGTATAATTTCCCTCACTGTAGTTTCTGTGGTTGCCATGGTCACGCGGCGATTCACAGCGGCAAGTTGAAGAAGTTGAACCATCATAAACTTGATGGCAGTGGCAAGGAGTGTGCGTCCATGAGAGCAGCATGAACGCACCACCCCCCCTCCCACGCTGGATCTGGAGGTGACCAGAAATGAAAAGTGAACTAATTAAATCTGTAAATTGTAAAATCAGTTTTCTCAACACCGTGATCTTTAGCTTCTGCCCGCCGATAACTGCACACGTGACTGAATTTTAATCTTGGTGATTGGCTGTTTCTCGCTGAAATGCACCTTAGGAGCAGTAGATAACTACGTAAGATCTAACTGGGAGAATTTCACTCCAATCCAAGCTGTAGAAGTGCTCAAACTTTAAATTTTTACTTCCAGAAGCAGTGGCGCCCGAAGTAGCTCCTCCCATTTCGCAGCTCTATGAAGGTGGCGGCGGCAACCACTCCCCGTCTGAAAGAACCTTTAGGCATAGCAGTGCTTTGAACTAAATTTGTATTTTTTGTTTAACCTTTATTTAACCAGGAAAACCTCATTTTGATTAAAAATACCCTTTTAAGAGTGTCCTGGCCTAGATAGTCAACAACGATGAGTTCAGATAGCAACAGCAAACAAATAACACAAAATATCAGAGTGCATCACAATATCAGAGTTAAATACATACATACATACATAAAATAAAATCTCCAATACAATCATATAAAATATTACATCCAAAAGACAACTTAAGATTCCTTAAACCACCCAATAGCAGTCTGGGTCTTAAAGTAAGTTAAATAAAACCAATAGGGCCAATCTGAAACAATTAGCCTAATCAATGAGAGAGAGACACAAAGTACAGCTTAGGGCTGATGAGAATATCACTATGTGCTATGTGGTTATAAAGTTATCACCAAAATTAGGATAATTAATCTTGAGGGGAGCATGAATGTATGAACCAAATTTCTTGGCAATTTAACTGATAGTTGTTGAGATATTTCACTTAAAACCACAAATGTCAACCTCACCGTGGTGCTAGAAGAACAGTTAGATGATCACCACAGTCTGTAGGGTTCATCCTCTGGGGAATATGAATGTTTGTACAAAATTTCATGTCAGTCTGAACTAAAGTGGTGGACCGACTGATATCACCATCCCTTTGGTTTTAACAGTTTGTTATACAGCCCTCCTTTTATTAGTAAGTAAGGAAGTTAAGTTTATTTAGTATAGTTCACAGAGGTCACAAAGTGCTTCACAAGAAGAAAAGTGTCAAAGAAATAAGACCATAAAAATAGCATGAAATACGATAGAATAAAAGAAACAATAAAAGATGAGCAGACCTTAAAAACACACAAAATACAAACACTAGACACTATGAGGTAAGACAAAGGCCAGTATGAATAATTGAGTCTTCAGATGTTTTTTAAAGGCGTCAACAGAGACCGCAGATCACACGTCTACAGGAAGAGAGTTCCACAGTGTCAGAGCCGCCACTTCAAAGGCACGATCACCTTTTGTTTTCAGTCGAGCGTGAGGGAAAACCAGTAAGCCCTGGTCACAGGACCTGAGTGACATACTGGTGATAGAAGGATGGAGCGGGGCAGAGATGTAGACGGGTTCCTGACCATGCGGGGCTCTGTATGTGAAAACAAGAACCTTCAAATGAATCCTAAACCTGACGGGAAGCCAATGTGAAGATGATAAGACGGGTGTGATGTGAGACGTCCTGCTGGACCTGGTCAGCAGCCTTCTAGCAGCGTTCTGGACCATTTGTAGACGGTCCAGAGACGACTCGCTGAGGCAGGTGAAAAGAGAATTGCAGTAATCCAGCTAGGATGATATAAAAGCATAAATAATCATCTCTAGCTCAGGTTGTTTGTTTCTTAATGTTTGCTAGATGAAAGAAACATGAACAGGTTAATGATTTGATATGTTGATCAAAGTGCAGTCTGATCAAAAATAACAGAGATTTCTAAGATTAGACTGTACAGCTGAAGAAAAGGACCCAATACACCGAGCAACTAATGGAGGTTTAATCATAGGCGGCGCTAATAAGAGGCCGGGGGGGCTAAGACTCCCCAAATTGATCGTGGAAACATTATGCTGAAGGTTTTTGTGAATGACTTGGCTTGCTGATTGTTATTTGGATGCAATAGTTAAGAGTTTATGTTGGTGAGAGAGAGAGAGAGAGAGACCAAGTGGGAGAGACTGAAGCCTCTAGTTACTGATTATAACGACCAACGTAAGCAGCGCTTTGTCTTGCCGATATTGTTTTGTGTATTTTGGTGCCAAGCGCAGCAGGCACGGTGCACAGGTGGGAGGAGAGGAACGAACAGGAGGAGGGGGTGATGTCTCAGAATCACATCTGTTCCACTTTTTTTATCAACAAGAGCAAACTTAATTCTTTCAGCATAACTTTTTTTCCCCCTTTCCCTTGTGGCTTTTTTTGTTTTGTTTTTTTGTAAGCCAACTTCAGTGTCACGCCATTACTGTCATTATCTGTTCTTGTTTTTTCTGTTTGTAAAACCAATAAAAAATAAATAAATACAAAAATATTTTTTAAAAACTAAATTCTTTCAGCAATAACAGAATAATGCTTAACCCTTTCATGCACAGTGGTCGCTACAGTGGACAGCTATTCAAAAGCCGTTTTCTTATATATGCATGGGTTTTAATGGTATAGTTGCACATCAGCCACCACAGTGGACTCTAGGCAACGCAAGGCAAGTTTATTTGCATAGCACATTTCAACAACAAGGCAATTCAAAGTGCTTTACATAGAGCATAAAAGGCATTAAAACAGAATATAAAAGCAACACAAGTAAAAAGACATATAAAAACAATTAAAAAGTGTTAAATTTGGAAATAAAAAGAAGTTAAAAAGGGAATAAGACAGATAACCGTGCAGTGTAAAATATTAACCCTTAATGTGGTTTAATGAAAGGCTTCAGCTGTGATTTAAAAGAACTGAGAGTTGCAGCAGATCTACAGTTTTCTGGGAGTTTGTTCCAGATATGTGGAGCATAAAAAGTGAAAGCTCTAGTGTGTCGTCCCATACACTGCCATCCATTGGTCAGCCAGTGCAACCATAGATTGTAAAAGCTCAAAACCAAGATGGCCGCCTGCTGGCTGGAAATGCTCAACAGCTCAGGAACATCTCACCAATCCTTCTATAGTAATAGACCCTGGCAGGTAAATGAAATTTTGTAACATTAAGTAACAACTATGGAGTAATACAGTTGTTAAAATTTCCAAGTATTGATTTTATGAATCAATGACAATCAATCATCTGTCCACTAAGTTGGACAAACTCCTTGAAAATTGCGTGTTTAAAAAAAAGTTCAAATATTTTTTTTCATGCCTAAAGAGGAATAAAAACAATCCTGACTGAGGTTATCATAATTCATGCATGAAAGGGTTAAAATAAAAATATATAAGTATATTTAATCAAACACTCCCCAGCCAATAGATGCGTTTAAATCAGCATATAAACTATACATTTTAATGCTTTTAAAGCAGTAAAATAGTCTGGAATCATAAAAAAAAATATGTTAATATGATTGATCGTGACGGTATCTGTTGTTCACAGCTGCTGTATGAAAAGTTTCTCCTTCAGGTCATTAAATCCCTGCAGCCATCTGAAGGCAGCAGCACACATACAGTATGTTAATTAATCTGCAGACCGGTCAGTTAGAGCTCAGCGTTCTGCCTGTTGTGTGGGAGAAGTCGGTATCATCAGACTGTTTCTCTCTTCAATTAATTGTTAAAAAACACGTTATGTGTCGACCCACCTGCTGACTTTTAGCCTCTCCGAGCTTGATGTCCTGGCGCCGAATGTGGGTTTAATTATCGAAACTGCTACTTTAAAAAAAATGTATCAATTAGTAATCAGTTGTAATCAGTCACTGATAAAGTTTCTAATTCCTCGAGCCGCCGCAGTTCTTCTCTGTTCTGTAAAGTTTTAATGAGGACGCCCGAAGAAATCAGTCTTCTTTCGCCAGATTGCTCCCACACAAACTGGAGCCCAAGAAATATTTTTTATTTATGTGCTGGTGGCTGAATTAATGTGATGACTGATCATTTAGATGGATTACTCAGCGTGGGTGTCCGCTTCTCAATAATTCTTATCGAAGTGGAAAACTACCAATGTGTTTGACAGCTGAGTTGTAACTGTGTGGTTAAACTAACAGCTGTGTTTTATGATCAGAGCAGAGTTGTTGTCAATGATGATGAGAAGATGAGTATGTTGAACACACAGAGAACATCCAAAAAAAAACAATACAGCCCATGTCCCGGTATGTGTGTAGAAAAGACGAGACGACAAAGAAGAACTGAGGGAACATTTCTGTCGATAAATATAACCACAAGTTTTCTGTTTTTGTCTTTCTTCTCGGTATAAAACAGGAAGTTCGTTTCATCTGAGCAGAGCGTCCCGTCAAACACTAAAACTGCTGTCAGTGTCTCACTGCAGGAAGATTCAGTTTCCTTATCACATGAATCTGAAGT
This sequence comes from Thunnus albacares, assembly GCF_914725855.1. Classification (NCBI taxonomy): domain Eukaryota; kingdom Metazoa; phylum Chordata; class Actinopteri; order Scombriformes; family Scombridae; genus Thunnus; species Thunnus albacares. The sequence goes on along the minus strand of NC_058128.1, from coordinate 3,655,149 downwards.
TATTTTATTTGGTTTTTGAAACATTAATGTGCCTTATTGGTTAAAACCATTTAATTGTGGCCCATAACTTTCAAGAGATATTTAATTCAGCTTCAAAGTTCAACAATCAGTTTCTTTTCCCTCCATCAGGCGGGGTCATAACCAGAGGTCACAGGGACCGATGTTAAGCTTAAAATCAGGCATCTTGGTAGAAAGAGTTCATATTATTCCAGTAGTTTTATCCTCTTCAGATTCCCTGTTTGTGTGAGATTCATTTTAAACAAAGAATCGCAGGAGATAAAAGTCACATAAGATGCAAAAAATAGATCTATCCTGTTGCAGCACATTTCATGGAGATGAATCATCCAGTCTCTTCCCTTAAATATATGGGAATTGATTAGGTATGTTTGTCAAAGAGAGGAGCAGATTACTCCTGAAGGAGCCATTCTGGATTTATAAACTGGGAATTTGAAGCCCGACAGGGTTAAATGAAGACGTCTTTTGTTGAGGCGACTAAGTCATTTTGTTTTCAGTGATTTATTCATTTATTTTTTTATAGAAACAATTGGGAATTCTGTGCATAAATGGATGAATTGACTTCAATGTACTGATTAACTTTGCAGTTGCTTGGGATTATGTGTCAGATTAGATGTTAAAAAATGGAGATGATGTAAATAAACTGTGCCTCAGTATATGAGTCTGAATATAGAATTTGATCACCTGAATTGGGAGATGAATGTTTTTGATTAATTTTTTTTATTTTAACTCATATTAACTTATTTTATTTTCTGGATGATGTTGTGAAAAGATGAGATCTTCTGGTTAAATGGCCGTCAACTTTTAATTTTTTTTAGGATTATTGTAAATTGTATATGATGATTTTAAAGAAGCGATTGATTCTGATGTTTAATGTATATACTTTGATCTATTGATAACATGATTAACTGGTGTAACGTATATAAGGGAAATGGAAGCGGGCTCAGGCACAGTGTTTTAATTCTGAGAGATTCATTTAAAGTCGTAATATTTGTATACGAAGCAGCCAATCACAGTTACAATAGAACATATTATAATAGTGATACTCCAAAATACTCTAAAATGCAGCAAATAACATGCTGTATACTTTGGTTCGTTCATTTATTCAGTAAACCCTCAGTGGTCTAAAGCCGCAACGATTAGATTAATCGATTGACAGGAAATGAATCAGCAGTTATTTGGATAATCGATTAACTGTTTTGAGTCATTCTCTTATTCCAGTTTCTTCATAGTGAAAATGTTCTTGTTTCTTTTGATAAAAAACTGAATTTCTTTGGGTTGTGGACAAAACGACCAAACAACTAATCCATGAATCGAGAAAATAACAGACAGATGAATCGATAATGATCATAAATGTATAAAAGTAGGGCTGCAACTAACGATTATTTTCATCGTTGATTAATCTGATTATTCAAACAGGATTCTTATGACCAATGTATCATAATCATTTTATAAGTGCAGCCTCTGGGGGGCGCTAGCAGGGCTCAGTTGCTAATTCAATGACGTGTCACAGTATCTTTGGACCTTGGATCTTGGAAAAATGTCAGATTATTATAAATATTGCTGTAAATGCCACATTGTTGATGATAACCTGCATTTCCAGTATATGTTACATGAATGCTTCACCCTTCACAAATGTTTTGTGAACTGTATTTTATATTCTAATTACTGTGACATAATCAATATAACTTTGCCCAAATACTGTATACATGCAGTATTTTACTATATTAAACAATTTGATCATCTTTCTAGCAAAAACAAACCAGATTTGAGGACAAAGTGCTGTGAAGAAGACATCCAACTCACAGATGCTGCAGGTGGTAGACGTTGAAACCATGAAAAAAGCAGCTACATACTGATTTACACACACACACACACACACACACACACACACACACACACACACGCTTCACACTTCGAGTGACGACGGTTTATCCTCCCCGAGTTTGAAAAGCACTCTGGATTTATTGCAGTTTTTAAATCTCATCATAAAGAAGAACAGAGTGAATAAACTAAGATGTGCTAACAGTCAGTGGTGTAAATGAGTTATTAGCACAAAATGAACAAACACACACACAAAAGGAAGGGCACAAAGACATGCACACACGTGGCTCTGCACACACACCACACACACACACACAAACAAATACTCACCCACACATACACACTCACACACAGTTTGTAGATGCAATGAATAATTTATGTCATGTGAATGTTGTGTGTTGAATACAGTTAAATGTAAGAACAGCCTGCGGGGAAAACACACTGAAACATTTCCAGTCTGTCTGTCACACTCGCTCTTCTCTCTGTCTTTCTCAAATTTCAATTCACATTCAAATATGCTTTATTTGCATGCATGAGTATTAGACATTGACATAACATAAAAAAAACAAAAAACAAGAGGACATGCATTACCCAAACACTGCTTAGCTAAATGAAAAATTAATATTCAAAAACAGTATCGGGCCAAATGAAAGAAAAAAAAAATACATAAATGCATGAATGCATACATACCAGGATATTTGCATATACAATCATGCACATTCTGTACATACATCCATAAACATGTTTTCTGCATGTATGTGTCATTTTTGTATCTTTATTCAAGTGTAATTCACAGAATAAACAGATATATTTTACTCATTTTTTATTTAAATTTTTCAAGTGTAAAACATGTCCATCATCTGCATATACTAATTGACAAATTGGCTGAGTCTGAACTGTATCTGTATACTTTGGTATAAAGTCCTTAAAGGACAAGTTCACAGTTTTTTAAGTGTGTCTTAAAACAACAGTCAGGAGTCCGAAGGAACAGTGAAACATGTTTTTCTTGCTGTAATCATTCCTCCTGTTCATACTTACCATTAGAAGATCCCTTCATAAAGCACTTACACTGTAAGTGATGGGGGACAAAATCCATATTCCTTCTGTGCAAACATGTATTTAAAAGTTTATCTGAAGCTAATATGAAGCTTCAGTGAGTCAAATCAAGTAGATATCTTTCAACGTTACAGTCTATTTAGTGCCAAAGTTCCTCTTTTTGTTACTATACTTCCACCTGCAGCTCAACAGGGAAACACTGTCCAAGGAAACACAAAGAGGGAATTTGATGCTAAAAAGACTGTAAATGTGTCAGATATCCACTTGATATGACTAACTCAGACTGATGAAGCCTCATATAAGCTTCACATCAACTTTTAAATGACTGTGTGGACACACTGTGGATTTTGGCCTCCATCACTTACACTGAAAGCACATTTGAAGGATCTTTTAATATCCAGTATGAACAGGAGGAATGATTACAGCGAGGAAAACCTCTTTCACTGCCCATATGGACACCTGACTGCTGGTTTAAGACACACTGGAAAAATTGTGAACTTGTCCTTAGATAGATATTTGGTTATAAGATATTTGGTTGATTGTGTTTGCTAGTACTCATCATCAGTTTATTCAGACCCTCCAGGAAACTTTCACAATAATTTTGCAACAATTTTGCTTAATTACTGTATATAGATACAGTACATTGTACTAAAAAGTGTTTGTGATGTAAGGATCATAAAATAAACCCGATGATACAATGTAACATTATGTACCAATGTAACCACCACTTCAAGGCAAGGCAAGTTTATTTGTATAGCACATTTCAACAACAAGGCAATTCAAAGTGCTTTACATAGAGCATAAAAGGCATTAAGACAGAATATAAAAGCAACACAAGGCAGCTCATTATAAAATAATTACTGAGACTATATAACTGTAACAACTCTGGAGAATTTATTTGGGGTCTGGTAGCGGTTTACTACCTATATCCAGTGATCTGTATGAATTACTGGACTTATACTGTGGATAATCACAGAGTATCCTCATCCTACGTCCTTACACATCTTACAGACATGAAATTAAAGGAAAATTACACTTCCATTAAAATGAAATAGATCGGTATACATGTAAAATAAACTGAACCCTATCAGTACCTTCAAATGATTGGTTTAATACATTAACAATTACAGGTTCAACCTGGAATGTATTGTGTTGCCCTTAAACTTAAAGAGGACCTTCCTAATTTGCAGTTATAATGTTGCAATGTTTGATGTTCATGTTAAATGTGACCAACATGTCAAATAATGATATAAACATGTGCAGAAGTAATCCCTGTGAGCAGAAAGCACCGGCTTCAGACTGCTCTGGACTTTTTAGCACCGCTAATTAAGCTAATTGCTAATTAGATGAGGAACACGTTTCATTTCCTGTAAATTCTTCACAATAACAGTCTCCCGTTATTTAGTCATTTAAAAGCTTTTAATATGAAGCAGTAAAGCAGGAAATGTTGGGTTTTCATCAGCAGTAACTTAAATTATGCTCATTTCCAGGTCTATATTTTTATTCTACTACAGTAGCTTTGCATGCTGCACAGTTCAAAATTCTCCTTATTTATCTTATACTGACCCTTTATGCAGCCCCTCGATTCAGCCTCTGTCTCTAACAGGCAGTTTTAGCTCCTATCTCTTTAAGGCTCGCCTCCCAATTTGCCCAGTCTATTCTGAATGGCCAGCCAAGGGACAGCCATACCAGAGTCATGGGTTGCTTTTCATTATGCTAACTCTATGCTTCCTTGTGTTCTCTCTCCTTCGTGACCCACTCGATCTCCCTCCATCATGGAGGATCTTCTGATTCCTTGAATGCACCTGGAGGAGATGAGGAGTGAGGAGAGAGGAGGCTCCTGGAGGAGCTTGGAGCAAGGAACCACAGGTGTATCCTATGTGGAAGCTTTTTACCGGAAGCCAACACCCCCTTGATATGATGTGTTTATTGATTGGTCAACTGGTCTGACGTGACAATAAACTGTTGGACTGTTGCTGTAATACAGCAAATCAGAAAAACTACCTGTGGAGAAGGAATGACGGCACCAACAGCAGCTGATCATATTTATCTATAAAATAAAAATTACTTAATCATGAATCAAACCTTAAAAGGATGTCAGGCTTTCACAAACTAAATAAGCTATATTTTATTTAAACATGTTCTGCAGGCTACAGCTGTGTTTATTGCTCCTTTATGTCGGTTGTGTTCTTTCAGTTATTAAAGGGTTTAAATTGTCTATTTGTGTCTTAATCAAATAATAAAAACTGAAGCAGTTATCAGGTGTTTTCCTTCCAGCTATCACTGTGTAGAACTTGTTAAATAACAGTGTGAAGTGTTAATTAATTGTACATGTATTTTAAATGTAGTCTTTAGAGTTTAAACTGCTACTTTGTAATTTCTATTGCTGACTTATTCATACTTGACATTTAAGGTGATGTGTGTCATGAGTAGGCTGGAGTGACTGAGGATGTTTTGTTTGATGAATTAAGTTTCTCTGTCCTCATGTCTCTCACATCCTCGCTGGGAGGAGCTAATTAAGCTTTAAGTGCAAGATCAAGAAGGAAGACAACCGTCAGCCTATTTCATCAGCAAACTGAGCTCCGCCTCTCAACTATAATCCAGTTATTTCTCTGCATGCAGGCTTTTCTACCATCCAATCTTCATCTCAGCCGAAGAATATTTAAAACTACCTTACCTGTTTTGATCCTCTTGTTGGGATCTCTGATTGGTTGCTATTTATACGGCACCACCACTATATGCAGACCAGTGTGAGCTACAATGCAAGTTCATCCAAAAAACCAAAAAACACATCACAACTCTTCTCCAGTACACCGTGTTTTATTCACCAATTTTTTGGGGCTATTTGGCCTCTGGCAGGGTGGTGTCAAGTACAAAACTTTATCATTATATTTACTTCTTATAAAATATTACAATTTTCTACAATTTGTAGAAAGTTACAAGACAAAAATAAATGACCATAAATACAAAACAAACACTATTATAACTTACTTTTCACAATATATTTTGGTAAATAAAATCTTTCATCTTTAAACTATCGGGGGTAAAAATATTGAATCTCCATTTTTTAATACAACGCAGCTAATTATACTTATTAAATCTAATTTTTCAAAATATGTACTCAAATTTCTTCTATTAATTTATAATTACATTTATGTTCATAAATACAGTTATGTTTTAGAATTATATTTATGAATTAGAATTAAATTTCTTTATAATTACATTTATGTCCATAAATACAGTCATGTTTTAGAATAATATTTACGTATTAGAATTCAATTTCTTTATAATTACATTTATGTTCATAAATACATTCATATTTTAGAATAATATTTATGTATTAGAATTAAATTTCTTTATAATTACATTTATGTTCATAAATACAGTCACGTTGTAGAATTATATTTATGTATTAGAATTAAATTTCTTTATAATTACATTTATGTTCATAAATACATTCATGTTTTAGAATTATATTTATTTATTAGAATTAAATTTCTTTAAAATTACATTTATGTTCATAAATACAGTCATGTTTTAGAATTATATTTATGTATTAGAATTAAATTTCTTTAAAATTACATTTATGTTCATAAATACAGTCATGTTTTAGAATTATATTTATGTATTAGAATTTAATTTCTTTATAATTACATTTATGCTCATAAATACATTCATGTTTTAGAATTATATTTATTTATTAGAATTAAATTTCTTTATAATTACATTTATGTTCATAAATACATTCATGTTTTAGAATTATATTTATTTATTAGAATTAAATTTCTTTATAATTACATTTATGTTCATAAATACAGTCATGTTTTAGAATTATATTTATGTGTTAGAATTAAATTTCTTTAAAATTACATTTATGTTCATAAATAGTCATGTTTTAGAATTATATTTATGTATTAGAATTCAATTTCTTTACAATTACATGTATGTCCATAAATACAGTCATATTTTAGAATTATATTTATGTATTAGAATTCAATTTCTTTATAATTACATTCATCTTTTAGAATTATTTTTGTTTTGTAATTACACATCTTTTATATTTATAATTACATTGACAAAGTAGGCCCCAGGTTTCCATGCTATATAATAGGACAAGTTCAATTACTAAATATTTTAAAATCCAAACTCAAAATGTATATATCATGTTTTTCAAATTACATAAAAGCTTTTAAAAACCTTGTGACTTTTCAGTCAGACTCCTTCTGGCTGTGTCAAACTGCTCTGACAAGGTTTTGGTTGAAAGTGTAAATACTGAGTATTTTTTCCTTCAACAGTGAAATGAAAGCTGCTTTCCTGACACCTGGATCTCTTCTGAATCACCGTGACTTTAATCTTCTCTGTATTTATTGATAGTCTCCGGTCCCTGCAGCGACTCTCCTATAAGGACACATTTTTTTTGCTGCAGTTCTTGTGGAAGGTCGTCAGCGTGTAACAGACATTTTTATTTCTTAGTCACCGGCAGTGACCTGAGCTGCTGCAGACGAGCGTGATGCAGAGTTGTCGCCAACTCATTCAGCTTCATTAATGATGAATCAGGTGGGGCTCAGAGGGCAGCCTTGTCTTACACCTCGACAAAAGATTTTTGTTAATTTGTGGTTAGTTTTAAATTCTTTTTTTGAAATCCCTGAAATGAGAACATATTGCTCTGCTTTGTGTCTTGCACCTGTTGTTTTTGTGAAGGCAGAAATCCAATTTGATTGATTTTCATTTAACATTCTCTGTCTTCAGGCAGTAAAGAAGCCTGAATTTTGTCTGCTTGTGTGCTGAGGACACATCCTTCAGTAACTGCTGGACTCTTGATGTTATATATATGCGTGAACATATACTATCTTTACTCCAGATGTCAGGGAAAGTAGCCTCTCTCCATCAGCATATTAAACAGCGTGATGTTGCTCCTCTCAGCATGGGGCTGCAGAGTTTTCAGTGTCTCTTTTCTAATCATGTCCAGTCCGCAGTCTGATTCTCCTCATCAAAGCTTTAATAAAACTTTTATTTGGCTCTGAGAGGCTGATTAGGCTGCAGTTGATTATTTCCATTATTTATTTCAGTTAAATTTAGTTTAATTTCCTTCAGGGGCCTCAGTAAAGAAAGTTTGTTAGTCAGTTGTTTTTCTTTCCAGAAGACTTTAGAAATGATGCCTTCAAGTCTTTTATTCTGAAATTACATTGCATTTTTGCATTGTGACAGGACAATATTTATTTAATATATACTGTATTTTGTAGCTGTTTTGTTATGAAGCTGGCATTTTTTTAATATTGACCATAAGACCTCCTCGTATCTGCAGTTTTTCACATTATCTGATCTTTTAGTTTGACACTTACTGCTGGATTTTTTTTATTTTTTATTTCTCTTCAAGCATTCTCGGTCAAACCACTTTTTCTTCCCTTTTTCCTTTGTATTTTTATTCTCTTTGTACGAGAAGGGGGACTCTCCAGCGGATTCTTGGAATATGACATTTAATTTAACAGGAGTTATGTTTACGCCATCTCTGTCCTTGAATTTGGAGGACAGGAAGCTGCAGATCATGTTCTCAATTTTGGGGGAATTTAGAGCAGATAGATATAAGTTCAGTTTTGATCCACTTATATTAAGGGTGGAAGGTGGTGTAATGGTGCATAGACCACTTTCAAACATGCACAATAACACCACACTTTAGTGTCTCTTCATTGGTTGCCTTTATGTGTTGGAGCACACTTTAAACTTTAATGATTAACTGTGAAGTCGACTTTTGACTATATTTCTGACCTGCGTACCCATTGAGCATGACTGTAGTAGATATTAATCCCCAGGTTGAGGCTAAAAACTAGATGGCACTAAACTCTGGAAAAACCTGCCAAACTAGCTCTTTATCTTCATCTTCATCTCAAAAACATTATTCAGGACTTTTATTCTGTGCTTTTACCACAACTACTTCAGTATTTTTCAACCTGGCCCCTATTTTCCCATCATTTTGTGTCTAAGTGACTAATGGGGACAACAATTTCTGAAATTGGTCCAGTATCGAGTGAGAGTGCTTCAGCTGCTAAACGGGCTGCAATATAATCCTTTGGGGAAATAGCACCTTGTCAATGTATGTCCACAAAAAGTGTTTGTTTTTGCCACTGACAGGCTCAGATTGTTATTAGTGTCTGGCAACATTATGGAAAGGACCAGACAGAGAAATAAAATGTTTTTCTTTACCTTTAGCTTGAAGTCTCGTTCTGAAATCTTGTGAGAGCTAAGTTGTTGAAATCAGCTGAATAGAATGAAATTTAGAGCTGCAACAATTAGTCGATCAGCAGAAATATCTGCAACAATCTATATAGTTGAATGATCGTTTAAACAAGTTGTTGGGCAAAAATGGAAAATATTTACAGGTTCCAGCTTTATAAATGTGAACAGTTTCTGGTTTTCATACGTCTTTATGATAATAAACTGAATATCTTTGGGTTTTAGACTGGTCAGACAAAAAAAAGACATTTGGAAAAGTAATCCTGTGCTTTCGCCAAGCAGCAACCTGCAGTTCCTTGAATGGCCACTTGAGGCTCCAAAAGCGAGTCAATCCCCATAGACCCCCATGTTAAAATGCCCAACTTTACAGCAGAAATAAACGTGTTTACAGCCTGGTACAAAAAACAGTTTTGGTCTCTGTAGCTAATTTCTCCTTTCATGACAATTGTACGGGGGGTGAATTTTTTTATAACTCACCTGTTTAAGTTTTATTAAACCTTAAAGCTCTGCATAATGAAGGACATGGCTGCTTTGAGTGACAGGTCCGCCAACCGCTAGGTGGCTTGTTTCAGCCATTCGGCCCGCCTCTTTGCCCATTTTTGATTGGCTGGGAGTTAGGCAGAGTCACGTACTGCCAAGATGGCGACGGCCAGAGCGGCTCACTTTGAGCTTCAAAACCGCTCTTCAGAAACCAACGGGTGACGTCACGGTGACTACGTCCATATTTTTATACAGTCTATGGCTTTTGCTCCAACAATTTGGACAATTTAGCAACATTTTAGGAATAATCAAGAAAATAATTGTTAGTTGCTTACATAATAAAATTTATAAAATTTAAATGTACAAAATAATTAATATGCACATAATAGCAGTATACACTTTCACCAGAGTTGGGAAAAGTTCTTGCTTGTGTTCAGACAGCAGTTAATATTTGAGAACTTTAGCTTGTTCATAAATGAAAAAGTTGATATTTCTTAATGTACGGTATCAAAAACTCAGGTAACGTATCGGCACTAGTGTCAAAACGTTTCAGCGATACCCAGCTGTGTTATAACTTAGTGTGTGAACAGTGTGACACGTACAGAGATGTGTTGCCTCATATGTTTCATTCCCGTCAGTGTCTTTCTGTATAAACTCAAACAGATGTCAGTCATGGACGCACCAAACAGACACTGCGAGAAGAAAAACTGCAGTGAAAGAGAACATAAATGAGAACAGAAAACTAGTCTGTTTCTTTGATTTTTCTCTTTCTTTTTTCTTCTCCTCTCTCTCCCCCTTCCCTCGTATCTCTCTTATAAATAAAACACTGAACCCACATTTTACTCATTGCAGGAACACACAGCGCTATCTGTATTTTTACAAGTGTGTGTGTCTTTGTGTGATGATGTTTGTGTGTTTCTATGGCGATGTCTTTCTAACCGAACCGCCCACATCTCCGTCTGAGAAACACACACACACACACACAATCTATTTCTCCTTTTAGAGCATTCATACATATATGAAAGTGAGTGTCAGTGTGTGTTTGATGGTATTTCTGCCTGTTGCATCATTCCTCTACAACAGGAAGGTCTGATGGACACTTTGAATCCATGAAAGGACCCGTCTGTCTCCATCTGTACGTCTGTCTGTCAGTCATCGCTACATATGACGGTTCAGGGTTCTTGTATCCTCGCAACATCAACATGAATATTTTCTCGTCCTTCATCGTTGTCTGTCAAGTTTTAGAGGCAGCTTGTGTCATTTTCAGTACTGACCTTGAGGACAAAACATGTTGTACCAACATATTCTTGCAAACAGTTGCTTATTTCCACATCCAGCAGTCACGGAGCAACAATATCATTCGTTTGGAGTCGTGTTTCTGTCCACCTGGTGAATGTAAGTCCAATATTCACTCTCTTTTAGCTCTGTCTTTACTCTCTACCAACTCCTGAGGGAAATATCTGGCTCTTTAGCTGCTAAATGCTCCACTATGTTCACCAGCTGGTCTTCAGCTAACTGTGTCTGTTCGCTGTTTGGTGCTGAGCAGGTAGTGTACAGTGGCTTTTTTCTCTGAAAGCAACGCTATGAGAGCGCTGAGAGTGAACCAGAACAGTAAAGTTGCAGCCGGACAGATTAACAATGAGCTGAAACTCACTATAAAGCTCCGTAAAGCCGAGAGGAGCTGCAGAGTCACTGATAATTCTCTGTAGGTTCATCACTACGAGCCACAACCAACATATTACACACTGACAGATTAGACGTTCATATTATTAAAAACATTTATTATAGCTGCTTTAAAGACGTATTTAGCCAGTCCAATTGAAAATGTTTCAAATAGTTACTTGAATATATAATAGTAATTTTAAAAAAGTAATTAGATTACTTTAATTGTTCAACAGCAGAAGTTATTAGTTATATTTCTTTTTACATTACTTTTGTTACTCCGCCATCAGCTCCGTCAAAGATTCCTTTAAACAACTTTAAAGCCTCTACAGCCACACGTTCATTTAACAACTGTCTGGCATACAGTTTGGAGGGATTTACTGACCATCAACAGCTAGCTTAACGTTAGCCACATTGTCTGCATCAAGTCCCGTCTTCTCAGTGTTCTCGGAGCCTCCAACTCTGAAATAAACCGAGACTGTTCTACCGGGAGAAAAGACAAGATCAGGCGTTAATGCAAATGCCCCAAAACAACATATGTTTACATTCAAGTGGCAGACGACCTCTAGCAGCCGTGATAATTATTACTGGAGCAAAGGAGGAAATCAGATTATGTAAATATACTATATAGCAACAAATTCCACATAGCGAGGAGGTCGGGATGGATTTCCAACCGTGCTTTGTAACATTTTGGTTGAATTATGCAGTCCTACCAGACTTGTTGACTAAACCAGCTGATTCCTGAATGTATCCTCACCATTGACAAACGTTAGCAAGCTAGCTAAGAAGACGCAAAACGTAAATAAGACAACTTTGGAGTTACCTGGAGTCTCATTCCTCCGCTAGCAAGCTAGCATGTAACCAGTGATGGAAGAAGTATTCATATCATGTACTATAGTAAAAGCACCAATACAACAATATAAAAACACTCCATTATAAGCAAAAGTCCTGAATGAAAAATCCTACTACAGTAAAAGTACATTACAAGTACAAGTATTATGAGCTTGATGTAGTTAAAGAATTGCAGTAAAAGTAGTGGTTTGGTCTCTCTGACTGATATATTATTATATATGACATCATTAGATTATTGATACTGAAGTTTCAACTACTTTATATACAGTTAGCTAGTTTAGTCCAGTGGTTCCCAACCTAGGGGTCGGGCCCACTCCAAAGGGTCAGCAGATAAATCTGAGGGGTCGTGAGATGATTAATGGGAGAGGAAAGAAGAAAAAACAAAGTTCTGATACACAAATCTGTTTTCAGTGATTAGTAACTCTAATGTAATTACTGAATTTTCATATTGTTTGCTCCTACTGCTGAAACTCTCAAACACACTGCAGCTGAAACGTCCCTGTGAATGTGAGGTTCGAAATTTTCCTATGAGAATCATTTTCTTTGCTGCAGTTATGGAGACATCTGGTTTGCGAGTTCAAAGGAACATTTCAATCACCGGCAAGAAGAAAATGAGACAGGACACATGAAGAATCATAACCTCAAAAGAGCAGAGAGAGAGAACTGCAGACACCTGCTTCCAAAAATGTGGATGAGTCATAAAATGAAGGTTTTTTTCTCTGTGAATTTGAGGAGAAACAAGGATATGTTTAAAGGGAAAGTCAGGGAGGTTAGCGGGTTAATATTTGTGTGCATGTTATTTTTAAAATAACGTGATCTCTTGTACAGTCTAATCTTCAACGTTGTACAGCAGCTACTGTTGTCTTGTCACTGCTTTTGTGTTGTTTTGTCACCGAATAGCTCGATGTTATTTTTGCATTTTTTTTGTCTGAAATTAAGAGTGAGAGTTAAAGCGTCTCATCTCCTGCTGGAGTTTCACATTGCTGAAGCTGCTGCAGATCAGCAGGAAGTCTCCGTATCAAGGCTTTCAATCCCCTGATTTCCAGTATTTCTCTCCTCCTCTCCTCTACATTACATCTGATTACAGCATCTATTCAAGAGCAACAAGAGCACTTCATCATCGCATTACTGCAGCAGTCAGACTCTTATCAATACAGGTGTTTTCCTGGCAGATTACACTTTTAGTCCCACAATCACTGTCACGTTTCTTGTCCTCAATGTTTCAGGAACATGTTTATAGACATCAGAGAGATTGACTCAGCCTGATCCCGGAATAAAAATATATTGCCGATCGTCTTAGTCATGTTTGGACAAAATTTCATAGTAATCCATCCAACGTTGGCTGAGATATTTTCTCCGGATCTAACTGTGAAATGACCACCATCTATAAGGTGTCAGTATGCTTCGACCGAGGTGCTTACTAGATGGTAGAACAGCGTCTGAAACCTCCTTTCTGATGTCAGAAATTGGAAAACGGCGCCCGACCATGTTTGTAACTTTGATGCCGTCTTCTCAAAGCGATCGGCCGGGTGTTCACAGGTGGGAAAGTAAGCAGGGTTTGAACTTTCAACTTGAACTGCAAGACCGTAAATGACTTTGAGGAAAGGTTGTCTGAAAGTTTGATCCCCGTTTGTATTATTATAGCGACTCGCTCCTCTCTGTGATGTTTTTCCTGCCTTCAGTTGAAGCCATTGAGAAAAGGTTTAAACATGTTTGCCTTTAGTTGTGTTCAGAGAACCCAGAACTTTAACAGGTTTTTACTGGTACTGTATTAAAAACAGCCTGTTTAAGTAAATTTCATGTAATTTATTGGAAACAGGGCTGCACTGCGTCTTCTAGCAGCAACTTGCTGTTGGAGTCTGAAAAAATGAACATATTTAAAAGTGTATAACAGCTGCACTCACTATAAGCTTAAATGTACTTGTCATTAGAGCTGCAATGAAAAATTAATCAGCGACAATTTTGATAAATAACTGTTAAAGCAATTTTTAAGCAAAAATGGCAAAAATTCACTGGTTCCAGCTTCCAAAATGTGAATATTTTCTGGTTTTAACAATCTTCTATGATCAGAAACTGATCATCTTTTAAAGACTCATGATTATAAAGTGGCTTTTAATTAGAGTTTTTTTGTTTGTTTTCTTTTAATTCAGTGATCTATACTTAAAAAAAAAAAATTAATTGTCTTTCTATTTTTTGATTGCATTGAACGTATTCTAATTTGCACTGTGTAGTTTCTGTGTTTATGTCTGTGAAGTATTCTGTAAACTTGATTATTATTATTATCATCATTATTATTATTTTGGACTGTTGGTCGGACAAAACAAGACAATTTGAAAAGTAACCGTGATCTCTGGGAATGTGAAGCATGAATAATTGATTCATCAAGAAAATAGTCGCAGACCAACTTTTGCTCAATGAGTTTTCATTATCGATTAATCTCACCATTATTTTGGTTATTAATCAATTAGTTCTTTGGTCCAAAAAATGTCAGAAAATGCTGAAAAAAAGTTGGTCACTATTTCTTTAAGTCCTGATTATTATATTATATTATTATTATTTTACATTTTGTCAGATAAAATAAAGAAAATCCAGGTTACTGACAGCAGCTGTGCTTTAAATTAAGTGATACAATTATAGTTCAGCCACACAAAAAAAAAATCTGTTACCAGAAGGCAACACAGCAAGAAGCATAAATACACAATAACGGTTCATTTATGCTGATGTGGCAACAGATGTTGTTGTAGCTGTACGTGAATATGACAACTAGGGCTTTAATTAATGATTATTTTCATTATTGATTAATCTGTTGATTATCAGTTGTTTGGTCAGAAAATGCTGAAAAACGTGGATCACTGTTTCCCAAAAGCACAAGATGACGTCCTCAAATATCTGGTTTTGTCTGACCAACAGTCCACAACCCAGATATTCAGTTGACCATCATATACGACTAAAGAAAACAGGAAATAACACATTTGAGAGGCTGAAATCAAAACAGTTGTTCAATTTCCTGTCAATCAACTAATCAATTAATTGACTAATCATGGCAGCTTTATTTAAGGGAACAGAGACCTTGTTTCGAGACCTTTGCTATTATTAGAGTCTAAATGTGTGTTTCAAGTGAAAAACATCCCAGTAGTTCACACAGATAAAATCTCTCTTCGACGTCACTGTGAAACATCCACTAGTAGTTCCACTGATACACTTCATGTCACACATTGTGCATATTTCTGTGCATATTGTGTTGGATTTGCATCAGTTCGACTTTAAAAAACACATGAGCAAACCCCTGCTGTTCATCTCAATACATTTACTTTAAACAAACCGCTGCAGTGTTTAGTCCTCACACACACACACACACACACACACACGCACACATACACATACACATACAGGCTCTGAGTTTCTTAATAAATTAAAGTGATATTTATATCTGCAGAGCTGCTTCATCAGATCTGAGAGCTGTCACTGAGACTCACCTACACTTCTCTAACACACACACACACACACACACACACACAAACATGCAGAGTTTAAATGTGAATGCAGATGGGGTGGAGGGCTGTCACTGTTAACAATGAGACAAACAAGACAGATTGAAAACCTGAAGACTGAATAGCCTGAAGGAGAGAGAGAGAGAGACAAAGAGAAAGAGAGAGAGAGAGAGAGAGAGTATTGCGGTAAAATCATAGGCTGAAAACATATAATAATTTATCATATGAATGACAGACAGTCTCCATTCGCTCGTCTCGTCTTCCTCCTCTATGTTCTTTTCTTCCTCCGCTCCTCCTCCTCCTCCTCCTCCTCTTCTTCGCCTTCATTTTATCTTCATTACTGTGTGTGTGTGTGTGTGTGTGTGTGTGTGTGTGTGTGTGTGTGTGTGTGGGATGTCTGACAGATTGGTGTCAGTTCTGCTCTGTTGAGACACACAGACTCCTTTTCTTTCCGCTCTAAACTCATCCTCCATCGTTCTGTCATGTAAATTTCTACGATATGAATTGTAAATCTTAAAGACACAATCTCTTGATTTCAAATGCTGTTATTGTTTTTGAAGAAGCTGGGAGGAAAACATTTTTGGGGGGCCTTTTTTTTTTCTTTCTGCCAGAACAAAGTCACTGTGAGAGTTTATCTCCAAAAGTAACAGTCACTTTTATTTTCAGATGGTGGCGAGCAGCGTGGACGGTTTGTTTTGCTTAAACTGAAAGAGAAAATTAACTACAGACGAAGCGAATAAAGCAAAACCGACTCGTAGAGAGTTGTCAGTGGTCGTCATGGTTTCCCCCGCGTTGTTGTTTTTCGCGTCACGTCGTACTTTTTCCTCACATCAGTGTTGTTGTGCTGCTTGTTGAAGCCTGTAAAGTGACGTGACTGACACACTGCAGCTCCTTGTCTCTTTGTAGATACTCGTCTAAACACACAAACACACAGTCACTCAGACTGGTTGTATGTCTGAGATTCAGCCTGGAAAGAAGTTGCACTACAACCCACCTGCCGACTGAAACATCTTATCTTTCATGATTCTGCAAAAATCCTGGTTTATGTTTGATGATTTTTGACTTATTCCTACAACATCAGCAAATGGCGACTACAGTAGGCTACGGTTTAAGTTAGGAAACTGGTTGAGAAGTTTGTCACCTTTCATTTTTGGTCTAAATCAGGATGCACAAACGACCACAATTGCGATATCAATAGAAAAAGTCCTGTTATATCCAAAAGACAAAAGAGAGTTTCAACTATAGACTGTATAAAAATATGGACATATTTACCGTGACGTCACTCGTTGGTTTCTGAAGAGCGGTTTTGAAGCTCAAAGTGAGCCCCCACTGGCCGTCGCCATCTTGGCAGTGCGTGATGCTGCCTAACTCCCAGCCAAAATGGGCAAAGAGGCGGGTCGAACGGCTGAAACAAGCCACCTAGCGGCTGGCGGACCTGTCACTCAAAGCAGCCATGTCCTTCATTATGCATAACTTTACGGCTTAATAAAATTTAAATGGGTGAGTAATAAAAAAAATCACCCCCGTACAGTTGTCATGAAAGGAGAAATTAGCTACAGAGACCAAAACCGTTGTTTGTACCAGGCTGTAAACACATTTATTTCTGCTGTAAAGTTGGACATTTTAACATGGAGCCTCAAGTGGCCATTCAAGGAACTGCAGATTTTGGCACTTCCGCATTGGCTTCATTTTTTTAGGTTGCCACTTGGTTTCAACCCTGGAAACTACATCTAGTTTGGTCTAATATGTTTTGGAGGAAATGTCAATCCTGCTTGGATTACGTCCAGCTGCAACATTTTGTTTCCAGTCTTGTGACTCTGCTAGTCCATTGACTGACAACATTTCATCATTATGCAGTAGCTAAAAACATTAAGGCGGCATTGCACTGCTTTCAAAACCTATTTGCTATTGCAAATTAGTCGTATATGAACATAATTTTTTAGGAGACAGAGTTGTAAATTGTTTTGAATCGTGATGTATTATGGGAGCCAAAGCTTATAATCAGTATTTTTATAACAATGTCCGAGCTGTCAGCGTGTAATGTGTAGCTCATTAATGAACCTATCAATGACTCTGCAGCTCCTCTCAGCTTTAAGGAGCTTTATAGTGAGTTTCAGCTCATTGTTTATCTGTCCGGCTGCAACTTTACTGTTCTGGTTCACTCTCAGCGCTCTCATAGCGTTGTTTTGGGCCGCAGCAGGCAGCTGTTTTCAGAGTAAAAGCTCTAAAAAGCAACTGTACACTACCTGCTAGTTATTTCTGCTGAAAACTAGAGGACAAAACATCAATTTAATGCAGGTTTAACATAAAGTCCAGAGTTCTGCACATAAAAAGTCAGAAATTAAAGTGAGAGAAAAACAGGAAAAATACAAAACCACAAGGTAAGGATTAAAAAAAAAAAAAAAACCTTCCTCCTGAGGTGCGATCAACTCAAATATTTGATCAGGGTTAATTATTTTCAAGTACTGGAAATGTGAAATGCTTATGGTAGTTTAAGAGGATTAATCCTCATAGTGATTAACAGGATTAAACTTTCTTCATATCAACAGGATTAATTTATAGTTTCATAATGAGATAAACCCTCCCATGTAATTCACAGCCAGATTAAATCCTACAGAGTTGAGCTGCTGATATGGAGGAACTCTCACCGTCATGCAACATGTGACTCGCCGTAAAAAGGTGAACGTTACGGTCAGCCGCTCATCGATCGATTCAATCACACGGATCAATAGACACAATATCGACACGGAGCCGCATCGCTGCACCATGAACACACACACACACACACACACACACATTACACAGCGTGATTAAAGTAATCCTGCGGTGATTCATGTGATTTATCGTCTGTTGAGGGGATTAATCTGTCAGCGTCATCGATGGAACATTTATCTCAGCTGTCTGTTTTAATTTGCAGTTAATTCATACACACCTGTCATAAGCATGTTTAAACGTGTCACATTAACGGGATGAATTCACATTATCACACAAAGCAGCCGAGTGCGACCTGAATGTATCATCAGCAGAGAGACACAAGAGACACAGAGAGAGGAACAGCAGTGATGGTGACACATTTAAAAAAAAGGAGAGAAAAATACAAAAAAAAAAAAAAAAAACACAATTCAGAATCAGAGACGGAAACATGAGAGGAAAGAGAAAAAACAGAGTCGTGTCATTTTATAAAAAAAAAACAAACACTTTTTTGCTACTTTGGCAACTGTGTGATGTCTGTCTGTTCTTGTGTTTCTGTTTTTGTGTTTCTTTCTGATACTGTATAAATGTACCAACAGCCTGACTGACACCTCAATCAAACACAGTGTAAAGTCTCATCAAAGCAGACAGCAAATGTACAGCAATATATAAACACTGCGCTGTGCTTTAGTGCCAGGAAGTTTCATGGTGTTTCTTCTTTATACACAGGTGTGGACCTGTTAATATATGTTATGTCAGTATTTAGAGTTTTCACATATTAGGTGTTCAGGCTACATGAGTGCAGGAAACATTAACAGGATATGAGTATCGAATGAAAGCAAAACAATTGCTGCGTCTGAAATCGCATACTTCTGTACTTACACTTAACATTTTGAGTGCATAAGTGCGTTCACACTGAGAAGTGTGGGAAATGCAGTGCACTGTGAGTACCCGGATGGTGCACTCAAAACGGTCAAAAAGTTGAGTGTGGAACTATGGACACTTCTCGCCCTCAATGGTCGCCATCTTGGCTACGTAGTGGAAGGGGAGGGACCGCTTTTCAAACTGGAAATGGCGGCCAGGTACGTTGTACTATGGTGAACATCGCTACATTATACAAATGTAAGTTATACATGTGTTTTTAGCACTAAGCACCACTATACTGTTGTCGGATATAAGCCAACAGTATGTTTTTTGGGTTAATTTAGCAGTCTGTAATGAATTGATAGCGCGAATAATAACGCCAACGCTGATGCTATTGCTAGCTAATGCTAGTTTGCGATCGTCATTTCAGGTAAGTGCACAATGGCTGTGTTTGATTTGAGACAACACTACCCTGTCAAAATTTGCGCGCTGCGCCAGTAAGTACATAGTGTACACAGTGTACAAACAGAAGTATGTGATTTGAGACACAACTAATATGCGTCATTATCCTCCCAAAATTTGAAGCTGTAAGCTGATAACTAATAAAATCAATTTACTTATTTAATTGTGTTGATGCTACATGTGTTTTATTTTTACAGTAAATATACAGAAATCTACTATCTTGTATGTATTGCCTCAAGGATTAGTTGATTCATTGATTAGTTGATTGAAAGAAAATTAATCTGCAACTATTTTGATTATTCGTTTCAGTTGTTTTTAAAGCAAAAAATGCAAATTCTTTGATTCCAGCTTCTCAAACGTGACAATTTGCTGTTTTCATTTGTCATATTTGACAGTAATTTGAATACTTTTTGGAGTGTTAGTCAGACAAAACAAGCATCGTGGGCTCTGAGAAATCGTAGATGCCATTTTTACACAAGTTTTTAACGTTTTATTGACTAAACGATTGATCGAGAAAGTAATCATTAGTTGTACGAATGTTGTGACATGACAGTAGCAGAAATAAGAATGAACTGAAGATGAACGTTTAAATGTAAATCAACACAATGCACGCAAAACAACTACAAACACTGACAGGCACTTAAACAAACTGCAGGAGTGAGTGTCAGCAGGAGAAATAAGGAGTGCAGGGTGTTGCCTTTCGCACTCTGGAAACACGCGCCGCTACCTCAGATCCAAGCTAATGCTAGCTTACTGGGAACACCGAGCGCTGCACACTTAGGCTAACATTAGCTACTTTAGCTAAATTGTGCTAACAGGGCAGGTATCATAATCAAATAAGTTAAACTTAGTGAAATACTGCAACAGTAGTCCGACTCAGCGCGAGTCCCGGAGCCAACTGTCAATCACATCTGTCAATCAACACCCACACGGCAGACATCAAAGCTACTATAAGTCTTCAAATCTTATTAACAGAGCAATAATTTCCAAAATGACCACCAGCACACTTATTAGAGGGCCTGAATTTACAGATTGAGTCCATGATGACTTGTTGGAAAAAATGATTGACTTCTAAAGAGAAGTTGAGGCTTTTTGAATGGAAGTCAGTTGGAGCATCTAGTGGCCGTCGGTGGTACTGCACTTTAGGCTACTTCCACACTGGTTTCAGTCTCAAACTGTGGCAGTTGCTGATTGGTGGAGGCCAGCAAGCAGGAGAAGGCGAGAGTTTTTGTCAGTGTCACACATTAGAGTTTGAGCATATGGCTATTTCCTGGAGGCAGTAATTACCAGTGCAAACCCGGAAGAATTAGCACAAAATAATTGTCAGTTGATGTTTCCCAGCACTACTGTGTACTACTCAACTACACATGCTCTCATCTGTAGAGTGAGTTGCGACGCATCAATGAGTTTGTTGTTGTACTCTCTTATTTGAACGGGATTGTCATTACGGAGAAACAATGAAAAATAATAATAAAAGTAATTTGTTGAGCAACAGACAAAAACAAGAGAAAGAAAGGAGCCACAGATGCGACGGTTCCCTCCTTCTCCTCCTCCTCCACACAGCTCCACCCG
Organism: Thunnus albacares; assembly: GCF_914725855.1. Classification (NCBI taxonomy): domain Eukaryota; kingdom Metazoa; phylum Chordata; class Actinopteri; order Scombriformes; family Scombridae; genus Thunnus; species Thunnus albacares. Next base: position 3,633,949 of record NC_058128.1, on the reverse strand, counting down.
GCTCCTGCTGCCCTGAAGGCGACAGCAGCAGGACAAACCCAACACACCATCTGAGCCCTGAGCAGCCGGGGGGGGGCGCTTCATTCACGCTACAGAGCCTCCCCGTTTAACCCAGCTCAACACCCTGCAGCACACACACACATGTCAATTTATCATACTTGTGAGGACTCTGCATTGACATCCACTGACCTCGACTGCATAGAAACCAGTTTTTTTTTTTATCTCTGGACAGTCTTGCGTTTTGGTCCAGCCTCAGGTATTATTGTGTTGGTATATTGTATTGGTCTTGGATCAATTTTACCTGCGGTGTTTCTCAAATTGCTCCATAGTTCAGGAGCGAGTCAATCACGGTACAGTGAATTGGATTTCTGGTGCTGATTAGGTCACTGATTGAATGAAAACTGGGACACTGATGAGTCAATTACCTGAGACACTATTCCCAGGCTGCACATGGTAATGACATCACACCAACACATCTCTTCAGTCTACTAAGCCGTCAAGTAGAAAGCCATGAAAAATAAAGAATCAGTGAATAGTAAAAAACTAAAAGTAAGAATACATGGGGGGAAAAATTCTGGGTTTTATTGAATTAACTACAATTTGGAATATCAACAACACTAAAGAACACTACGAATATAGATTATCGTCACATAAATTAACTAATTAAACAAAAATAAATAAAAACACTTAAACACACAATATGTAATTTCAGCCACTAGGGGTCTCTCAATCAAAACAATAACAAAAGACGGAGTGTGATGACGATGTGAAGTAGCAAGGGATCATGGGAGTTGCTGTCTTCGTTGTTAAATAACCAGCTTCACCGGGATAGGATTACTCCAGTGTTAATCATTCGGGATGTTTTTACCCACAGAAGTCTCCTCCTCTCCAGAACAAACAAACACGCAGATTAAAATCGTTAAAATACTAATTAAAGCTGTTTCACCTAAAAAATCTATATTTCTCCGATGATGTTCAGCGACCACCGGACTTCCTGGAGGGGCTGTAAGCCGAGCTGCTGCTAATGTTTGTCCAGTTTATTTCTCTGATAACTTAAGACCCAGACGTCCAATGACTAAAATCCTTCTTCAAGCTAAAAGATATAGTTAAAAACCACCTAAATTTATCATGAAAATGTGGCTTAAAACTGAATAAAAGTGAATTTATAACAGTTTGTGTGGAACAACCACAACGCTGATGTATTATCTTGTATGTGTGTAAGTTACTCTTTGGTAGACGCCATTGTAGCGGACAAACACAGCGTCGTCATATGCATCTTGTGCATCTTTACGCTTTGGTAGAGGAGGTATGACGCCATTGACATGCGACCAAATGAAACGGTCCGTTACTTTGATTAAATTACAGATTTCTCTGGGTTTGAAAACTGTTGGAAACATTTGGGATAATGTAAGTACACAACTCAACAACATATATAACATAGGTCTAGTTGTTTTTAGATATTTTAATGTGGAATAATTAGATATTATACCTTTAAGACCAGTCTGCATATTAACTAAGTAAACAAAATCACTGCATTTCCTCTAATAGTGGCCGGGGCTGCAGAGGGTATCAGGCCTTTAATTCCACTTAATTCCTTAAGTGAGAGTTATGTTCCATCACTGTGGCTTATAGGACTCCCTGCTCAGTAACCATGGCAACTTGTACAGCAGAACTAACCTACTCCGTGGTGGGCTAACAGTCAACCTTAATATAGCTGTAGTGTGTCAAAGAATGTCCGATGGGCGAAAACAGACCCCTAAAAGACGGTTCTGTCAAGTATCGCGCTCACATCACTTTTGTCACTTTACAGAATTACTTGTTTCAGTTAATTCCCATTTTATTCACGGTCACTTTTGTTTTGGCACGAACCCTTTTAGTGAAAAGCTTAGCATTTATAATTTAAGAAATTATTTATTAAGTGTGCCGATGTTGTTTTGAAGTCATATATTTATTCAGTGTGTTTAAATGTATACAGTGATCAGCTGCTTATATGGATCACGGTTACAGTGATCCGCTGCTTATATGGATCACGGTTACAGTGATCCGCTGCTTATATGGATCACGGTTACAGTGATCAGCTGCTTATATGGATCACGGTTACAGTGATCCGCTGCTTATATGGATCAAAAAGCTCAGGACAGAATCATTCCTACACAAAATTTATGCTGTTAAATTAATCCGCCTATAGTAATCAAGTAGTCCACTTACAGTGTTCGTTTTGGGTCTATTCATAGATGACATATGGAAAAACTTTTGAAAACTAAAATAGGCCATTTTTGAAGAACTTTTTTTTTTTTGACTTTACTCCGGCTGTGGCACCATTATTGCCTACTTGAAGCTGCTGCTGAGTGCACATTGAAATCATGACATGAAAAAGAAAAGTCATTTTCTCTCAATGAAAAACATAAGTCTCCTCGAAGTTTATGACAATAAAAAGGGGGAAAGGATCAGTTCTGCTGCCGAGGAAAAGAAGGAACTTTTAAAATGGCAAAATTCAGAACCCCTGCTGCTTCAAAAATGTGTGCACACTGCATTTGAAAGAGTCAATAAAATTCAGTAAATAGTGAAGCTGTACATTTCAATACTTTATATTCATGGAGGCTAATGAATACACAAATGTCAATTTGATGGTAATCTGCATAAGAAATAAAGAAAAACAAGTTTCCCCATCTTTTTGTGACATAGTATAGTCTTTTCAACAATTGACTGTTCTGGGTTGTTTATGCACGCGCACACTGCGAGCTTATTCCAGCTACAGTTAGCGTTGAGTAGACGCGGCTACGCTGTGTTAGTGGAACAACTTGAACCTTAAGTGAAAGTTGACATTAATTCAAGCCAGGCTTGTTTAAGTAAGCACAGTTTTCTTTAGCTGCATTGATGGAACGCCCCTCTGATCTGCTAAGTCTTTGTTATTGCAATACTGGTAATTATGGTAATCCACACCGGAGATTTCTACTGGCTGAGACGGCTTTATTGGACCAAATGGATCAAATTCTGACAGTGAAACGAGTCATTCTGCGATACCGAAGACAGAACCGCTTCTCGAGACCACGGACGTTTGTGTGGTGATTTCAGAACTGTTACACCCCTGCTAATAATGGCTAACTTTGATGTGCTTGTAAGTTTGGCAGGAAGAAAACAAGGAAACTTCACTCTCTGCCTGTTGAATGAATGAATGAATTAATCTCTCACAGCTGTTGTCCATGAAGGTAATCAGCAGAAGAAATGCCCTTGCCAGTACTGTAACTGTCTCTCTACAACAGGGATACTCAGATACAAGTCTCAGAGGTCCATTTACCACATTTCCATTACATCAAAGGTCCAGTAAGGCTGCATTACATGATGATATTTCAGTACAAAAACTTGGCTTTTCTATTATGGGGGGAAGTGACACCATCATTGTGTAACCAAGTCTTTAAACTTGAGCATAAAAAGATGTGACGTCTCGGCGGAGACGCTGGTGTAAGTGTTCATTAATGAGTCCTTCACACTGTTGAAAATGTTTGATTTTACAATTATTCCGCTGGAGTCTTGACATCACGACTTCAGCTGATTCAGTTTTGTGGTTCTTCGTGTTCTGGGGATCATTATTATTAAAAACAGGCATGTTTACATTCTCATACTTCAAATGAACACAAAATCCTCAATCCACTCATCGGTACACGCACAGCTTTAACTGTCAACCTTTCTTTTTTTTTTGTAATTGCCAGTGTCAACATTGCACAAAGCAGCTATTTTAATCTAAAAATGATCCTTTTATGACAGCATATACCTTGCATGTTTTATGGATTTCTTTACTGGGTTTTATATGGATTTCATTATGTGTGTTGTGAGCCCCGAATGTGTCACAGTCTGGCTTTATGCCCCTTCCTCCAGACTAAGGGGAGAAGTTAAGAAGTTGGGTTTCTACATGACGTTCGTTAAATTACACATTGCTCTTATTTTCCTGCTTGGCTATGATTGTTTAAGGTTTAAGGTTTAGGGTTGTAGTTGTGTAGACAGTTGCAGGTTACAGTTTTGTTTTTTTGAATGGGAGCATGTGTTTATTTAGGTATAGTTAATAGAAGACCTAAGACATCACTGCATTTACCTAGTCTCATGTCAGTTGTAATTACATTTAATTTTGTAGGAAGATCATCTGTCTCATTGTGTTTTCTGGGTTTTTAGTTGTCTGTTTGTTCTGTGTTCATGTTCTACTCCTCCACACCTTCCCTGCATCAAGCCTCGTTAGTCCCGCCCTGTGTTTCTCTCAGCCAATCAGCTCCTCACTCCCCTCACCTGAGCTTCTTCGCCCATCTCCCCACCTGCACCTCATCTCCTCATTAGTTCAGTTCAATATTGAAGTCCAGTTTTCAGTTCAGTCTTTCTTGAGTCAACAGTTCAGTTAGCCTGCTCCTGTTGATTTTCAATAAATACTTTTTCTTTTGATTCAGTTAACCTGCTTCGGAGCACGTTAACCGTCCAGAGGATCAGATCATGACCTGTCAACACCCCAACCACTGACCAATCAGTTTACTGGGAAGAACAGGAGTCATCAGTCCTACAGTGACAAGTTCATAAAAAATAAAAAAATAAAAAAATGTATAGGTCATTGAAAACATTTTATTGTTCCAGGCTTTCTATTTCCCCTCTGGTTTTAAAACAGAGCTTCTAACAAACGGAGAGATCGCTTACGACACTGACAGTGTGGATGATTTTACACTCTTGAGTCCATCACTGCAGCTCAGAATAACATGAGACAACTGTGTGATGATAACTGGAAATAAAAATGAAAGCTTGTCTGGATGGATGGATGGATAAATAGATAGAATCCACACACCATTAATTGGCTCCCATCATTATAAATGCACATTTGGGTCAGATAGACCTCATCAATCATTAACTACTTTTCCACTCTTTGCTTCAGTAGCAGAAACAGAATAATATGACTTTTTTTCTGTCCCTGAAACAGAATTTTTCCACAGGTACATATCATTGTTTCATCTCATATCACATGACGTACTTCATTCATGATTCTGATGATGTCACTCGTATTTAACAACCCCGCCTCTTTCACATGAACGTGTTTGTAGTTTGACAGGAAAACCCGGAGTCGACTGAGTTAGTTGATAGCCAGCTACGTAGTACTGGTTAACTGGACGACCAGTGTTAGGCTCAGTGAAACCAGCTAACAAAGAGATCCTGCATATGTTGAACTTACTTAGTAGTACAGGCCCCAGATCTTGGACAGATTGGAAGCCGCTGAGACTGATGAAGCTCAAATTTTGTAACTTTGACAATGTTTAGCATAGATATCTGACAGCGTAACTCCTTAAAGTCCAAGATTTCATAGATTCCGATGTTCCCATCGTAATTACTACGGCCACTAGAGGGTGCTGTCACTTGGGCGCTTGTTGAAACGGCCAATTTTGTTGTTTTTTTGTTGGCTGTCTCAGTCAGTTAATTGGTGTGTTTTTTTTATTGGCCACACGGGGCAACAGAAACATGGTCACCTAACAACATACTAAGACCAGCCATGCAAAGCCCCTAAACTTTTCAGTACATTAGGGACTGTCTCATCCAAACAGTGCTACCTTTTTTTAATACATAAAAATGATACAAAAATAATGGTTATTGATAAGATGTGTGCAACAATAGCTTCACCTTTTTCGGTTGACGGACCACCTGTGAAAAGACCGAAAAACAGAAGGTGAATAAATTTGGGTCCCATCTCAGAGCCATAAAGTATATTATTAACGCTACCTCTTTTCCCTGATTTGAACAACAAACACCCGTGAAAAAGTAATTAAATAAGAGTTGAAGGAGTTTGCCTCCCCGACACAAATGCCTGTCTGAGGAAGAAAAACATTCTTCATCATTGTCAGGAGAGGAGGAGAAGGAGGAGATGAAGGAGTAATAGTGGTTTTTATCACTGCCAGGACAGAAGGAGAAGAAAAGAGTTAGGAGGTGAAGCAGGAATGAAGAAGGGATTAACAGGACGAGGGGATGAGGAGGTTTTTATTACTGTGTAAAGACGACGAGAGAAATACAAGTTTTATCACTGCTGAGGGAGGATGAGAAGAAAAGTGGAGAGGAGGAGGAGGAGAATAACAGGTTTTTATCACATCGAGAAGAGGATGGAAAGAATAAAAGAGGTGAGAGAAACAGAAGTGATGAAAACGTATTGCTGTTGAGGATAAAGAGAAGTGGATTGATTAGAGACAAAAAGAGAAAAGAGGACTGGAATACAGAGGAGAGTCAGGGGAGGAAGAGGATGAGGGAGATGAGGTGGGGAAAAGAAGGATGAGGAAGATGAGAAAAAGCGGAGGAAAAGACATGAGGTGCATTACTTCCCTTACTGCTACAAAAGTGTATTAGCAAATTCTCTTACAGTTAATTTAATCCTTTTCACTCAGAATGAGAAGCTAACGATATCTTCTGTGTATAAAATCTGCTGTATGTGAAATAAAAATCCAATAAAGCCACACAAAAAGTGAAATGTTCAGGTGTTACTGGGCAGATATAAATCTGTCTTCAGTCTTCCTATAGAAACGTTTATGGCTAACATTAGCATTAGCAAGGTGTGGAAAGAAAAAAGTAGGATGCAACTTTATGCTAACATTAAAACAGTCGGCTGATGTGCTGTTAAAGATTAGCTTTTTGGATTTATCAGTGATGTAATGGTCCCATATGTTTTACATCCTGAGCAGGAAGGAGTTAAATACTGGAACATAATGTTTGTTTTTTATATTTTATGTATAGATTTTGAAGACAGTATAAATTTAGGCTCACATAAGTCATTAAAATGTAACACTGTCACTAAAAACACAAGAGGTTTGTTTTCAGTTTCATTAGTGTGGATAAATTATATTAACAATCTGTTTCACATGGTTTCATGTGGCTAACAGGAAACATTAGCTTCTCCGACACCTGAACTTTATGTAATGTCAACCAACAAGTATGTATTATTTTTTGTATTTCTTTCACATCGAACACCATTGATGTGTGAAAAGAGCGGGATACAGCGTTGGAGGCAGGGAGTTCATTATTATGACAGTTGCTCAGTGGCGCCTGAAGCCAGAACTGTTAACTTCCTCCATATCTGTGGGGCTGACAGAGCGCACTAGTGACTTTGTCGGCCAAGCTGGCTACTTCCATTGTAGCCCTCCGGCTAACTTGAATGGGGTTAGAATAATTAAATCAAGCAGCTCTTATAGACTTTCAAAATGTGATCGGACCGAACAGATCAAATTCTGATATTGAGACAAGTCATTTTTCGGGGGTTGTGAAAAATTATCTGCTTATTTACAGACATCTCTGTCACAATGTAAGTGTTTGGGAAAAGTCTTTTGGGGCCCAATAGCGTCACGTGACGTTGTAATTACACGGTTTGGCCACTATGTGAAATCTGCCCGGCGCAGCTCCTGAGGGCTTGTCTAACACTCAAAAACAGATATATGGTTAGTTTTCTTTTTTTTTGTTTTTTTGTTTTTTAACAGGAAAAAACATGATAACTCCCTTGAGCAGAGAAATGAGACTGTTTTCAGATCTAGCAAAACTAAAATTTTACAAAAGCCGCCAACGGAAGCTGGTGATGTCTGCAGTCAGACCCTTCTTAGAAGATGAAGAAGAAGAGAACAAGGAGTAAAAGGAAGACTGGTGGATGTTACAAGAGGAGGAAGAGAGGGAGAAAAAAGCGGAGGAGTAGAAAAAAATGAAGAAGAGGAAGAGAAAAAATAGCAACAGAGGAGGGAAGAGAGGAAAATGGAGGAGAGTGAGATGGAAGATAAAAGGAAGAGAAACAAGAGTAAGAAGGAAATAAGAGGCAGAAGTGGTGGCTAAGGAGGAAGAGAAGGAGGAACACCTTTCATTACATGATCAATCGCCTGATCAATCGTTGTGATTGGACCTCTTGACGGCAACTAGCCCGCTCATTGGCTAGCTGTCCTCTGCTTCGGGCCAGATGACCTCACTGGTCGGCCGATCGATCGGTTGTATTGGAGCCTGTCTGTTGGTCGGCTGATGGGATTGATCGGTCAGACTGGTCACTCAGTTCCATCACTGATCAGATCAATGGACACAACGCAGAGCAAAGAGCAGAGAGAACAACACAGGTTTAAATTCAACCACAAGTCATGTTAGTGACCAGATATCAGAGTTTAAATGGTTGTTCTTGTCCTTGTAATTTCAAGTGGAGGTTTTTTTTTATATAAACATGCTAACACCAACATATAAGCCTATTGAAGACAGAAAAATATAAAACCATCAGGAGAGCAAGACCCTATAAAAGCTCATGAAATAGGCTGCTGTAACGTTGGCTAAATATTCTTGTTTGAGTCCAGTTTTTACCCCATATTTGTTTACTTTTTGGCAAATTGACGCCATTTAAAAGTCTGCGGGATTAGCTATTAGCAGTTCCTGTTTGCAGTGTAGCCATGGATGTACAGACCACTATCACTGGATTACTTTCATGTTGAAGAAAACTTAAAAATTTAATGATTCTTAGTCGAGTTTTGAAGCCTTTTTTTTTTTTTCTAAGTGGGTTTATGGAGGTTTATTGGCGATAATGATATCCTCAGAAAGTATAAGTCACACTGAATAATATCACTGCGTGTTTCATGTCTATGTGTTAAGATTTTTGACTTAAATACAACTCACGTAGTATCTTTGAGTCACCCTCAACTCTCTGGTGCCCCCCTTTGGCTTCACCCTGCTGAATGTCAATGTCTATTAGTAACCAGATCCTGTCATCTGCATAGTTTCTGGTTGCATTCATAACAGGCTTGTTAGCCACATTAACGACGTGGCTCTATGGATGCAGCGTGGGTCAGTTGCTTCAACACTTTGGTCCGGACTGAAATATCTCGACAACTATTGGCTGGAAAAGTAACGATAAAATAGTTGCCATAAAATAGATACCTTAAAGACCACACCCCCCACCTACATAACTCCCTATGTTGCTTTAATGCTGGGTTGTTTTCAGTCTGAATCCCCTCTTAGACCTGAATATCAGAGGACAGGGTGGATGTACAAGACGCTGGACAAAGAATAGACTACTCTGATGTCCGGAGGTGTTCAAGGCAACTTGTGAAACATGAAAAGGACAAACTTTTCAGTGAGCGTTGTTTCAGTCATGACTACAATAGACCCCCCCACCCTTTTTTTTTAATGCCTTCAAGTTATTTTTAATACCAGAAAACAACCCAGATATGAGCTCACCTACAGTATCACATTTTGTTGGGTATTGATTGTATTGAGTTTTGTATCATATTTTAAATTAAAATAGTTTGGGCAATGGAAATGAGTGTGTGTGTTATGAGTACATGCAGGACAACATACGCTCTCTGCATGTATTTATTTGTGTGTGTGTGTGTGTGTGTGGGGGGGGGGGGGGGGGGGGGGGGTGTTTGCTGTGTTGTATTTGTTTGCAATGCACAGTTTCTCCTCGTGTTTGTTTGTCTAGAGAGGATTGTTTGTCTTGTTTTCTCATTATTGTGTGTGTGTGTGTGTGTGTGTGTTGTGCATCTTATCAAAAACTCATGAATTATTGAGAACCATTTAGAACCCTTATCACTGTCCCCATGGCAACCTGCCCCATGGGGCACGAGCACACAAACAATTACAAGAATGCAGCATGCAATACAAACAAAAACAAGAACACAACAGACACACAAGTGCACGCACACACTCAGAGTTGTTGTTGTTGAGTTGCCTGGTATGTATGTGTTGTTGTTGTTTTTGTCGTACTGAACCTCCCAGTGGCCTCTGTTTGTCCTCAGTCCAAACTGGACATAATGTTGGACTCATGTTTTATTCATGTTTTCTAAGTGTGTGTGTGTGCGTGTGTGTGTGTGTGTGGCTGCTGCTGCTCTGTTTCAGTGATCTAATGATGTTTTCATGTGGAAGACTGAACTGTTAGAAACACCTGAGATCAGGACGACCTGCAGCTCTCTGTTCACTGAACTGTCAGGGGAGCAGAGGAGCAGCGCCCTCTAGCAGCAGGAAGTGTAAACTGCAGCCGCGAGAGGCAACAAGACGAGTTGAACACTTTGCACCTGAGGGACGCAGTTTGCAAAATTCGTACCCCTTCATCTCAAAATCGTTGCTCACCGATGTCAAACACACTCTTTACAAAGATGAGTTTTTATATGATCTTTAAAGGCTTCAGCATCAGTAAATCTTTGAAATCACAGAAAAAATGCACCCCTTTACATCTCAAAATATTGGTTCATAATCATCACGTTTGACTTTTTGTCCAGTAAAAGCAAACCAGTCCATCTCTTTTACAGCTACATCCATACCTATCCATACCAAAAACTATTTAAAAATTAAAAGATGACCGTTTTCTTTCCCAAAACCATGATATAACCTTATATATTGTGATGTGTATTCATGCTTTGCTGGCTGATACAGAAGAATTACCAACAGAAAAACAATAAAAGATGAAAACCTGGTTTCTGTATTTTGTTTGTTTGGCAACATCAGTACATTAATAAGGCTCAGAATGTCCTGTCAACATGTTTTTTATATCCCTGGAAGACTGAAAACATCGAGAAATAAATGATCAAATAATATCATGTCAAAATACTAAGTCTACTTATAAACTAAAAATGAAGATAAATAATCAAAATCAAGAACAAGTAGATTTAAGATAAACAAGCACAGAGGTCTTGAAGTCATTGATCAGAGTGAATCAGGCAAGTTATTCCAATCTGATGATGATTCAAACTTAAAAGCACATCTAACTTTTTCTTTAACCCCTTAACATCCACCCTTTTTATAGAATTTTCACCTATTTGGCACACCCAAATGGAAAAGCTTGTAAGGCCATGATGCATGTATCTGGCTTCATTTGACAAGTGACATCTTCTATTTTCTGGAAATGTGTTTGTTTAGCATGTGGCTAAAACACAAACAAAACTACATCAGTTCAAATAAGACTCAAAAAAGTGTTTTTGGTCCTCGTCTATAATGAGTCATATTTGAATAACAATAATTAGGACATGCTTTATGCCAGAACGATGCAGAACACCATAAACCTTCTACATATAACCTGTATAAAATTCCAGAGCTCTAGGTCTAACCTTATGGGAGCTTGGGAGTTTTTAGTTAGTGGTGTCACTGGTGTCCCCGAACCTCTCCAATCATCTCCAATTGGCCAAATTGTTCCAATTGATTTGACTCATTACTGCGTGATGCGGCCGCTTACAACTCTCTTCTAGGCACAATAAAAAAAGGTTGTTCATTACATGTATGAGTGGATAGTTAAAGTAAATTTGAAAACAAAGAGCTACCAATAAAAATGCATCCTGGAGTGAAGTAGCAGGTTCAGTGTGCAGTACGTGAAACAATGATGCGTGCATATATGACATGTGTAGTGACTTTGCCAAAAGGAAATTAAGAATGAGTAAAAGGCTTCAAAGTGTTACAGAGCTCAGTGGTTCCTCTATAATTGTACAGGCCTGGTGGGCCACCGAGCCAAAAGAATCTTTTCTTTAATACCAGTAATAACACCAAATATCCATTCATTTGTAAATCAATAATCACTTGTGTTTGGGAGCCTCTGTGCGGCACTATTCTGAAACCTGAGTCAACCTCTGTGTCATTGCCTGGGAAACTCTTGACACGATGAGAGTGCCTCGTCTCTTTAGGGGTTTTTTTTCGGTGCGGTTCTCTCTCGTCTGGTTTGACAAACTTCTACGACGTGTTTCGAGTGTAAACATGGAGAAGAGGACGAGGGATGATGTTTTATTTCATCACCTTCTGCACACGTCTGTCTGCTGCTCACCAAACACGCTCGCCCTCTTTCTACCGACTGGAAAGGAAAAACACGGAGCCCAACCTCATCGCACAGTGACCACGAATCGTTCCAGCGTCACTTAAAAAAACGCTGATTACATATGGAAACATTCGTCGTTGGTGCTGTCAGGTGGAACAGTGAAGTCGGTTCTTGGCACCTCCGTTACCTCTGCAAAGGTGTGAAAGTTCTGCTGTGTCTCTTTGTAAAGTCACAGGTAGGATTTATGAGTCTCTTATTGACTAATTGGACACAGTGACCATGTTGAAAGATAAAAATATTGTGTAGTCTGATGTGGCATTCAGGTGAATAAGAGGGATTGAAGTATTAGAAAAATAATCCAAACCTAAAACAAAGTCTTAACTCGCAAATTGGCACTTTTGAAAAATATCCTCTCTCTGAAGGTCTGCGTAACACACACACACACACACACACACACACACACAGTGTGATGTTAATAAGAGAGGCAGTCGGATAGTTTTATAACCTCCTCTCTCTTAGAACAGATTTACTGAGTCGGAGAGAGAATTAGAGATAGAATAACACAGTTATCTCTTTCATTTCTCTTTCAGTGTGTGTGTGTGTGTGTGTGTGTGTGTGTGTGTGTGTTCCTCAGACATAAATGTGCTTTAAAAAGGAAGGACAGGAAAGAATAAACAGACAAATAAAGCAGAAAAATGAATCAATCATTTTCATTCAGCAAATTTAGTCAAATCAGAGCATAAAAATGACAGCTCGTAAGAAATAAAATGGAAAGATGAGAAGACAACAAACAAAAGGGAACATCGTGTTAAGCGGCAAAAGAATAAATAGAAGAGAAAAGGACAAAAACAAACATAATAAACATTAATAAACAAAGCGGCAGATCCTGTGGGGGAAGTGAAGGTAAACTGAGGAAAGTGTTAAGCATTTAAATTTCTCCTGCTTTCAGCACATCAGCAGAGAGGATATTCATCCCGCCAGCAGCCTCCTCATCACGATCTGATCAGGGTCAATGAAAAAAAAAAACACAAAACATACTCAAGTCCTCCTAGTGCCCTCTACAGGCTAAAACCTTCATTATGCCACCAAACGGCAACCTCCGGGGCTGTAAAATGAAGCCAATGCTGAAGTGCCAAAAACTGCAGTTCCTTGAATGACCACTTGAGGCTCCAAAAGCGAGTCAATCCCCATAGACCCCCATGTTAAAATGTCCAACTTTACAGCAGAAATAAACATGTTTACAGCCTGGTACAAAAAACGGTTTAGGTCTCTAAAGCCAATTTCTCCTTTCACGACAACTGTACGGGGGTGAATTTTTTTATAATTCACCTGTTTAAGTTCTATTAAGCCGAAAAGTTATGCATAATGAAGGACATGGCTGCTTTGAGTGACAGGTCCGCCAGCCGCTAGGTGGCTTGTTTCAGCCATTCGGCCCGCCTCTTTGCCCATTTTTGATTGGCTGGGAGTTAGGCACTGCCAAGATGGCGACGGCCGGAGCGGCTCACTTCGAGCTTCAAAACTGCTCTTCAGAAACCAACGGGTGACGTCACGGTAACTACGTCCATATTTTTGTACAGTCTATGTATGCCACATGATATGAAAACATTAGCTTTACCAAACTGAAAAAGTGTCAAGTTTGTCCTGAGCTTCATGAATGTGGTCAGTAAAAGTCACAGAAATCTGGCCTGTAGTTGTTGAGAGACCAGCATCACCATCTTTACAGTCTTTTTAGTGCCAAAGTCCCTCTTTTTGTTACTATACTTCCACCGCAGCTCAACAGGGAAACACCGTCCGAGGAAACACAAAGAGGGAATTTGATGCTAAAAAGACTGTAAACGTTGCAAACCTTGTTTCCTCTGCGGTGTTGTAACTGTCACAGTGTGTGTGTGTGTGTGTGGAGGGGAAAAAAACTCATTGTTGAGGTATAAATGTATCTGAAGCTTTACAAGCCACAGTCTTAGCAAGATAAAAAATTAAAAAAGGCATTTCCCGGTGAGCCTCTGCTGGATGGAGTTTTGCTCTTCAGAGGTGAATCGGCTGAAATTAGACACTAAAGCCTCCTGAATCCAGATCAGCACTGCACATCCACCGTGGACAATACAGATTATTCCTATGCTGTGCATGAATGCACCCGATTAGTGCAAGGGCAACAGCACACGTGGAAACTGATTTCGCAACATACTGTTTGTGGAAAATGACAGTTGCTGCACCTCCATTTAAAGGAACATGTTTAAGCCAAATAACTACTCTGTTTACAACTTCTTTACCTCTTCATTTCCCAAAACACGCTGCTATATTTGAGCTTTTGTAGTAATTTACAGAATCCTTCCTACTCTCACTACTTGGAGTTACAAGCTATAAACTACTATTTGTTTACCAGCTGCTATTTGGACTTTCTACACTTTTTTGCACATCTGAGTTTGATCTGGAGTCATGTCTGCTAATTATTCCCTGCTGAGTTTCCATTGCTATGTGCCAGCTGAATGGAGAAGAGAAAACTGAAGTCACTTTAATGAAAATCAGTACCAGCTTGTGTCTCATTGTGATGAATAAGTTATGCTGAGAAAGTTTCAAGTCTCTGCAAGTTGATTTTGATAGCGTACTAAAATGAAATGAAACCAATGGGACCCTGGAAGGTAGGAAATATTACAGTGTCACTTGCATTAACTGGGAAATGGCTGTCGTAAATATATTTACTGGACTGATTTGGAATGGTGCTTTAAAGCTTAAACTACTTCTATGAGCTCCAGACTTCCTCCCTCCAGATCTTATTGTCCAGTAAGCTGAGGCACAAAGTTAACTGATGTGCCAATTATCTATTTTTCTATCAACATTTTGATGCTTTTTTTTTTGCCATGACTCTGGTTCTCATTGCTATCCATTATAACAACAGTTACAGTCTCGCTTCTTGCTGCTGGAACAAAGCTTTCAAAGTAACCTTTCAGGCCTCCAGGGAATGTGTATTTGATCCTCAAAATATAGATTTTCAGCTTCCTCTAGGCAATGTATTAAAAACCGTCACCCTTCTCCAGGATGAGAGTTGCAACTTTTCTCTGTCTGAATGTCTTTGGGGATTTTTTTGGACACGCTAGCGGTGTGGCTCGAAGGCAGGCAATGTCAGTCATTCCACCACTTTGATCCAGACTGAAATAACTCAACAACTATTAGATGGATTGGTGTTAAATTTGGTGCAGACATTCATGGTTTTCAGAGGATGAAGGTTACTGACTTTGGGCATCACCATGAGGTTTTACATTTTGTGGTTTTTGAGTGAAATTTTGAGAACTGTTGGATGGATTGTCATGCAATTTGGTGCAGACATTCATGTTCTTTGTGAACTTTGGTGATCCCAATTTGTCCTCCAAGGCCATCATTTGGTCAAAATTTTCAACATGTCCAATAACCAGTTTGGTTTTCTTTACAGTGAGTATTATAGCCTAACAGAGCTGCTCAGCATATTTCAAAGCAAATCTCTGAGTTTTTTCCTCTACTACACAATGTTTTTGCTAATCTGGTAAATGGAAACATACTAACACCAACATATCATAGTATGTTTTTTTTATTTGTATTTGTATCTGTATTTGTTGAGGCAGCAAAATTATTTGTATTTGTATCTGAATAAAAGTGGAAAGAGGCTTAAAAATCCTGTTTTTCATTCTTGAATATTAAAGTGTTACAATAAATGTTCATGAATAAACTACCTTACGAAGGAGGTCCCCACAGTGGGTCTCGAACTGGAGTCATTGCAGACAGACCTCTACCTATTTATACACCCATTAACACAGAGACAGCACAATGTGTAACGTGTAGGGAAGAACTTCAAAGGCGATTCTTGCTTTGCACTTTTCATTTATTGCCTATTTTTTACAACATTAACTTTGTGGAAAGAAGAAGGGGAACAACAGGTTATGGAGAGTCTCTTGGGAGCGCTTTGCATGTGTCAGTAGCTCAGCTTTATCTCTGAGGAACACCCCCAAACTCCAAGAGTGATGTCCAAATAAGGAAATGTGCGTCATGTAGCAGGTGGATGTGACGTAATGGCGTAGCAGAGGAGAGACACTGAGATAGCGATGTAACCGACCTGCACACTGATATTTGACATTCTTCCTGATAACAAATAATTTTTAAAATATGTATGACACAAATATTTGTAAAAAAAACCCCTCTATTTGTGCCTTGCCCAATAATGTATTTGTATTTGGGCACACCCCTAGTGGATTGTGTGTATAGATTGTGTTTCATAGACGATCTGGCAACTTGGGTAACGTCAAACAAACATACAAAACTTATGGATCAGTGTGTATGATGATTATTCATATGAAGGTTGAGGACCATTCAAATTATGGGAGTTTGCCAGGAGAAACAACAAAACGGGAGCACAGCGGGAGAGGGGGTGAAAATACAGGAGAAACCCGGGAAAAATGGGTGTTGGTGGATATGCCAAGAAGGAGTGTTGACTTAAGTTCACCTCATGTAGTATCTTTGCCTCACCTTCAACTCTCTGGCGCCCCCCTGGGGAGGCCTTTGTCTTTGTCCTGCTGAACCTCCACGTCTATTACAGACCGTATCCTGTCATTTGCACATGGGTCAAATCCTGTTCGGAACCGTGAGTTGAATTATTGAGGAGCACAGAGAATATTTAATTCCCCGCCTTCCCCTGTAAAGTTAATCCTGTCTGAATGGGGCTTTAGTTTTGTTCAACTATCACTGAGACAAAATCAGCAAGAAAAGATTACACCTTTTGTCTGTGTGAATTTGCAATGGGCATTTTCTGCCTAAACAATTAATCAGTTAGTTGGAAAAAATAACCGATAACCATCAGTTGCAGCTCCATCGTTTATATCTACTTCTGTTAGAAGCCTGATTCAGTTTCAGCTTCTTTAAACACAGAAATATGGACAGATGTGTGTTTGTTAATTTATGATTTTGACTGATCTTTAATATCAGTGGGCTGAAAAAGAACATAAACACATACACACACACACACACACACACACACACACACACACACAAACATGACCCTGTTTGGTCAAATTAAAGTCATAAATTGTGGTCTGGTTTCCATTAACGTCCTATTGACTGGTTTTTACTTTATTCCAGCAGAGAGAAGGTTCAATCCTTCAGCTGCTGTTAAACAACTCCACCCGTATGATGGAGGGAGATGAAGAAAAAGAGCAAGAGAAGAGCGAGAGGTGAAAAGAAAGAAAACCAGAAGAAGGAGGAAGAAGAAGGAGAGTTTTGAGAATATTCATCCTTCAATGTAATGACGATAAACTTTGCCTTCATAAATCACTGTCCTCCAATCACACACACACAGGCTGCAGTCTAATTTAGAGTGTGTTATCAGAGCAGCAGACGAGCTGTTGATCCACCGACCTTTGGCAACGAGAAAAAACTGTCTCACTCTCTCTCTCTCTCTCTCTCTCTCTCTCACACACACACACACAATAACTTCCTGTCTCTCCCGAGGAAAACACTTTGCTGGGTTGTGATAATGACGCTGTCTGACTCTTTCCAACTATATTTTCTCCTTATTCTCTCTTTATACTTTTTCATTGTCTCTCTTCCATTTCCATTAAAATGCTTCATCCTTACTTTCTCTACCTCATCCTTTCTCTTCTTGCCAATTCCATCTTTCATTAACTGCCATTACTCCTTTCCTTTCTTATCTCCTCATTTTCTTCTATTTCTCCTTATTCTTCGATAACTCCACTTTTCCTTCTCTGCTTCCTCCTTGCTTTCAAAAATGAAATGCCTGCAGGACATCCTCTTTGCAGACGACTCAACAGTCACCACCCACTCAGCTGAAGACCTACAGCAGCTCAGCTGGGTTTTCCGAGACTTCAGACTCACCATCAGTCCGAAGACAACACAGGTCATGGGACAGGATGTGAACTGGAGGTTGTCCGTGACTTTGTGTACCTTGGTCTGATGATCTCAGACTCCTTTTCTCTTGACACTGACCTAAAGAAACGTATCAGCAAGGCAGCTACCACCATGTCCAGATTGATAAAGAGAGTATGGACCAACAGCAAGCTGACAGAGCACCCTCCTGTGCGGCAGTGAGTCCTGGACCCTGAAAGCTCAATGTTTTCCACATGCGCTGCCTCCGGTGCATCCTGAACACCACCTGGCAGGACAAAGTGCCAAATAATACCATCTTGGAGAGAGCTGGAGTCCCCAGCACGTACAACCCTGCTGAAACAGAGATGCATGCGTTGGCTTGGTCATGTAGTGTGAATGAATGATGGCCGGATCCCCAAGGATCTCCTCCACGGAGAATTAGCACAGGGAAAATGTCCCACGGGCAGACTCCGCTCAACTGCGTCGACCTGAAGCGTCGACCTGAACACCTGGGAAGCTGTAGCCTCACATCGAACAGCAATAGAGACAGATGGTGCAGAAAGGCCTCTCCGAGTTTGACGAGACACTTACCCAGCAGTCTGAGGCATTGAGACTGAGGAGAAAGGCCCAAAAGCCAAACAGACAAGACCAGCATCAAACTTAACCTGTGTCCATCTCAACTCCATAGTCTCCAGAGACTGACGAATGCCTACCTTGACTAACAATACATTTAAAAAGATGTTGACAGTATTTTGATTAAATGTGAGTTCAGCTGGAGTTTAAAATTACAAAAAAACAGCCAAAACTTTGCAATATATTTTGTATCTTTGTACCCATGCCTCCCCATCTATTTCCCAGTGAAGACAATGAAACACTGTTCTTTCTTTTTGTGTGTGTGTTTGTGTAATAATGTGACCAATTTTGCCTTTTGGTTTCCTAGAAACAGTGGGTGCCTCTGCTCCAGTTCAGTTCTTTCTCTGGATGAAGTTTTCTATCTATTTTGATGAAAAATTGAAGAAAAAGTGACTTTTGTTTGCTTGGAAGTATTTTTTCTAAACTTTTGAGTTCCCTTTAGAAAAAAATGACAACAGGAACATCAAATATTGATCTCTACCTCCTTTCTTCCCTTGCTGCAACCTTCTTACCCTTAACTTCATGTTATTGACAATCTGTGGTTTCCTGACTACTGACAGGAAACTGAATGATCCTGAACCGAAGACAAATGGAAAAGTTATTTAAATTAAGATAAATACAATAATATTACCTTTTGCGTTACATAATGAGTGATATAATTTTTCATCAAGCAGCTCAGGCCTGGTTCCCCTGGTGCTTTAATGATCCAGCTCTCTATAGATCCTGAGCTGAAACTGAACCAACCGCCAGGAGCCTCATTGATCACGGAGCTATGAGCCAGCAGCCCGCTGAATTAACATATTCATTTCAGCTGGCATTTAGCCGGAAAGAGACAGATGGAGGGAGGGAGGGGAACGACCATGAGGGGAAAGTGATGGAGAAAGCAGAAGTGGAGGAGAGAGAGCATGAATATGAAATAGTAGTTTAATATCTCACTGAAATTACATTTAATACAGCGGTAGAATTAAATGTAAAGAGGAACGACACATTACAGTGTTTTCATCTGATTTCACGCCTGTATGACTGCTAACGTCTGTCTGAAACCGTGAAATCACCAGCACCTACTCTACTGCAACAGTAGGGGAGAACGGGGTGAGTAGAGCCAGTGGGTAAAATGAGCCACTTCCTGTATCTAGGTAACCATAAACAAAAGTAATCATGTGACCACAAATTAAGGAAGTATAGCTCACATTACTCAATCCATTTTGGACTCAAGCACATGGAGAGAGTGGTCAGCAGAACAGAGCAAAAAAAAGATTTTTGTCATGCCAAGTGTTACTAAAGTTATCAGTCTTGTATCTTAATTAAAACAGATAAGTTTTGGACATTATTATATGTGAATTTAAGTCAGTGGTAAGCTACAAAACAAGGTCATAAACTTAGCATAACTGTGGATTTGAGCCACTGTTTGAAACAGTTTTGTCAAATTGGGGGTTGTGGGGTAAAACGTGCCAGTGATGTTGGGACAAATTGAGTCAATGGTTCAATTTACCCTCAAAAGTTTAAATAGGCTACATGTGTACAGAGTAACCTGTGTATTTAAGTATTATTTTCTGATATTCTGGAGACTCTGTTCATGTTAATGTTTGATCATTGATGTGGTGGAGAGCGTCAGTCCAAAATCTCCCATATGTGTAAAATTGGGTTGAGATCTGCCACCAGATCCACCAGATCCCCTCACTCTACCAGTTTTTCCTTTGTCACCCATCTGTACATGCATACATGTTTTTTACAAAGCAAAAAAGAAATGCAATTACTCTATATGTTGAATGAATAATGAGGTCTGAATTGAGTACTCATGCCCATCCCCACCTAGTATCATGGACACTTCTGCACAAATTTGTCCAAAAGTGATGCATTCAAATGAACTGATAAGTTAGTCTATGTTCTTAACACAATCTTGGAGACCCAACTCTTCAAAGATGTTATTAGCAAGCATGCAGGGCTTGAACGGACCTCCCATCATCACGGGGAGGATGTAGCATTGAAATAATTTCGGGACAAATTTAGGACGTGAGTGAAAAAGGACTTAAATGTGCAACACCAAACAAGTCCAACCCCAGACAGCTTTCTGAGCCGGTTAGCCTGTGTATCTGTGTGTATGTGCAGCTCAACACCTGGAAAACCATTAACCCAGCTGTATTCTTGAAGGACGAAGACTTAACTGGTTGACTGTAGCACAGCTAACAGTGCAAGCTAACCTAGTAAAATATTTTTCAAATTAAGTCAAACTTTATTTGTTCATACACAAAGCAACACAGTGTGCTATGTACAATGTGGAGCACCATATATGCTCCACTCCAGTCAATTACCACAATTAAAATCTAATTCTGTGGGAAACACTCTTTAATGTTTGTTTTTCTTTTTGATCCATCATTTTCTATGTGTATTTTTCACACCCAGTATATGTATTGCAGCTAATGTGTTAAGAAAGTTTCATCGTTCGGGTTTAGCAACAGTACAGCACACATTCTACCACTAATACTACCAGTACTAGAGCCTGACTGATACAGGATTTTGGAGGCTCACAACACTATTTAAAGGATAAGGCTTGTGTTTAGTGCGAATTGACAAATGTTAGCATGCTAACACACAAATCTAAGATGATAAACCTGCTAAGCATCAGCGTGTTATCTCCATTGTGACCATCTTAGCTTGCTGATGTTAGCTTTAAGTTTATTTAGCCATGACCATGATCTGTCGTTTTAGTTGCCTAAACATAACGCTAAAGTTGGCAGATCAGTTTAGTCACATTCATTATATGTTAGCTCAATGGATTTAAAACATGGGCCTGGTGCTTTTCATTATTTTTCTTCTTGTGAACAAATCTCATGTTTGGATCCAAACCAACAATGAACTGATCCACTAACAAGTATCGTGTTTGTGTCCAAAGCCTGATATATCGTATTCCTCTGTGACCTCCGTTGCAGTCCAGAAACTATTAAAAACATGTCAGTAAGCCACACCGCTGCTCTGGGTGACATGTTCTTCATTATGAGGAGTTTTGGATACGTTAGTTTGTTTAGAAACGGCTCCAAAGAATAATAACAGCATCATGTTTTCATTCTCAGGAGAGCTCTGTGACCTTCTACTGACAAAAGAAAATATTACTTTGGAAGAAGAACTGCAATTGAAGGACGTCCAGCAACAGCTGGATCAAATTTATTTAGACATGGCAAAAGAAGTGTTTATTAGGTCTGGAGCCAAATGGCCAGAGGAAAGGGAAAGAAACACAAATTACTTTTTTTGTTCTTGAGAAAAGAAATTTTTAAAAGGAAATCATTCACTGCCCTTAATATTGACGGAGCTCCTTCCAAAGATCCAAAGTTAATTATTAATTTTGTCAATGCATTTTATGGAAAATGGAAAAAATCATATTAATATCCCTTCAGTTGATGAAGAATTTAAATCTGTGTAACTTGTCAGCTAATGAAATTAAAGATGGATTATCTTCAAGGAATCAATGGTCTATCTCTTGAATTTTATAAACACTTTTGAGAACTTATTCAAAATCCATTAATGTGTATGTACAAAGAAAGCAACAGCCAAAAAGAGACAGCAGCTAGAATGAAACCAGGCATCATATCTCTTATCCCCTAACTGATAACAACCCTGTATTAATAAATCATTGGCGTCCTATCACTCTTAACAGTAGATGATAAGATCTTGGCTTTAGGATATGCAAACAGATTAAGGAAACGGCTGAAATTCAAACTGGCTCTTACCTTGTAAATACTTCAATATTTCAAACAGGCCTAAGAAAGTACATATCAAAATTTTACATAAAATATACCCTGCCAATTGTGTTATTGTTAAGTTTACAGACATTGATATTTCTTGTACATTTTTGTATACAGAAACAATTTGTCACCGATTTTTTTCTTCTTTTTTTTTTTGATTGTGAAATATCCTAAAAGTGTTGGACAGACGTAGAGTCTCACTTTTTTGAAGCTTCTAACTCTGTCTACTCTTTTAATCTTAAAGATATTATTAGTTACTATGATAATCCAGATGATGGTGGTCTTGAATACCGTATTTATCTCATTATCATATATGAACATTTTTTATTCACAAACAGAAATTTTCTAAATCACTACTTAAGATCTCATCTTTTCTCTACTTAAATCACTCAGTTTATTATACAAAAAAGTAATAAGCTATTGAAATATTATGCAACTTTTTCCCTGAAATCTTCATATGTACTTATATTATTTAAATCTAATTTGTATGTGCTGCTGCTGTTTACCTGAATGTTTGTATACTATCATTTTCATCAATAATGAACAAAAAAAAAGAAGAGTATTTCTCTGTGAGGCAGACGCCACTGAGCATGTGTGAGAACATGGTTCTGTTTACAGCTTCGCTAGCTTGTTGTGCTACAAATCACAACCTCTTGACTTTCTACTTCAGTTCTATCATCCTCTGGGAGGCAAAAATGTGCTCAGTAAATTTCTTGGCAGTCTGTCGGTTAGATTCTCGTATTTTATTTTGTGCACAGGTGGAAGAGTTGGTGGTGATGATAGAGGAAAGGTCAGGAAATTATCTGAATCATTAGAATTCATCCTCAGTGGATCGTCTGAATGAACGCAGCAATTTTTAAAATAGAAACCTGGTTAGCAGCTGTCTGACATTTATTACCATCAAGCAACTAATAAAACACATGCTACACTTTCTTATTCACTCCAGCAGGAAACAAAGAACAATAGGTAATAAAAACAAACAAATATATATACTTCAGGGAGGAAAATCATTAGTGTCGTTCGCTCTCTGCAACAGTTTCTTATCGTGAGGTGTAGCAGAAAAAGTCTAAATCCCTCCTGAATTTGAAGTAAATAAGGTCAAAAGCCCTAAAAAAAAAAAAAAAAAGGATCCTCAGGGACTAGTTTTGTGAAACTGCTGCAGGAGTTTTTCACACTGAACACAGTTCTGAATAAACAACCAGAAAATAGATGGAAGTGTTTAAATAAACTGATGAGGGTTTTGTTTGGAAGACACTATTAATGAATCAGTATTGATAACATCTGATGAATTCCTGATTGGATTATTTTTATCCTCATGGATCAATGAAAGATTTAGCCAGTCTTTCCCTCTCTCTCAGTAACATTAATCAAAGTTTTGTTTTAAGGAAACTCGGACAAAAGGGCTTTAACTTTCACCCACAGACTCATTAATAACCACAAACACACACAGTGCAGGAGGCAGATTTACGTTATCGATTATGTCTGTTCCTTCTACGTTAACACTAGCAGGTTTTTATAAAACTACACAAGACATTTCAAGTTCTGTATATCCTGGACTATCATCGATCTGTTGATAGATTTGGTGTTCCACTGATGTCCAAAGAACTTAAAAACTCAAGTTCTGCATTTTGTGTGTATATAAAAGGCAAGGTGAGCTCCACAGCATGTCAGAGTGTGATTTTTACGTCCGTTAAACATAAAATTGGGAGATTCGAAAGGTATTTGTTGCATGAAAACAGAAATTACAGGGTTCATTGAGGGTTAGAAACACCAGGATCAGAGCAGGAGTTTGACAGTGCACTGCAGGCGCCTCATCAAAATCTTACATTTGGTATAGAAGACAAAAGAGAAACCAGAACATTATAACTTCTCTAATAACTAAAAATCCAACAGAATCTTTTCTCAACACTAAGTCATCGCTTCATATGTTTCGATAAGGGTGGTAGTCTTTTTGAAAAATGATCTTATGTCGTTGTTTATTCAATATTAATGTTTTTAGCAGCGTTTAACAAACACCGTTTCCCATAAGCCCTACACGTTCGTGGGCTAAACGTCACGACTCAACACAGGAGACAAATCCATGAGCGGGAGGAGGGGTCGCAGTTTCTAGACAGCAGAGATTACAAAAAAAACATCGAAAAAAGCGAACTACAAAGGGAATTGTAGTTTTTTCTGTGCTCACAAAGTAATCGTCTAACTTTATTAAAATCACTACAGTTTCAACTTCTGATAGCAGCTGCTGTAGCAGATGTGGAGTTATCTCGGTTTAAGGAAAGTAAACTCCGGGAAAACGCTTCATTTTTTCAGAAAGACATGAAAGAAACGCTGAATGAGAGATTGCATTGAGTTATAGAAGCTGGTGGAACAGAGGACAGACAGGAAATGACATTATGACATCAGCTCTCTGTTTACTTCTTTGTTTAAAACAGTGATGATTCCCCCGAGCATTTAATGTTTATGGTTGCTAAACCTTAACCACATCCTAACTATAAATCATTGTTAAGCAAACTGCCGCCCGTGGCACAAATCTGGCTCAACCTAACGAAAGCTGAAGTCCTCCCTTGTTGAGATTACATCAAATCTTCTTCTATGTAATTTACGCTGTATTTCAGTCCTGGCGGACGCCATTGTTTTGCCATTATTGTATTGTATATGTTGTGTGTGCTCTTTGCCATGTTAACATGTTCATGAGTCAATAAAATCTGAATCTGTTTTTCAGTTAAAAAGAATAAAGATATATTATGACCATGAAGAAACTCTTACTGTAACCTGAATTAGCATGCATGGATGGGCAGCCATTGACTAATAATACAATGCTGGAATGGAGCCACGGGCAAAATAACATTCATTAAATCCGTCTCAAGTTACAGCTCCTAAAAGCACCACAGTAGCTCTGCTCTCACCCACCTGCAGTGATTTGTCTTTCACCTGCTTGCTGCCTTTACTGCTGGAAGAAATACGTCTCTAAATGAGTGAGAATCAATGTTCAATAATTGTATTTATGACCTTTTGAATGTCTGATGTGCATATATAGATGTTTGTTGGTGGAAAATTAATGGAATTTTGGTATTTTCTTTTACTTTTTGTGTGTTTTTTTTTAGGTGTCAAGTGATCGAGATTTCTCGGAAATTGAGAAAATCAGTTTTACTCACCATTTAGTCCTGAAAGTGTAATTTGAAGTGATCCTAAACTGCATTGGGTTTGTAGAGCCACAACATGTTGTGTTCGACAAACAGCCTGTAAAAGGTCAAAATACAGTCTCCCATCAAAAATACATAGATGAATAAAAAAAAAATGAAAAGACTCTGATTCAATTATACCTGACCGCTTGTCTCCAAGGGTTGCCACGGTAACAAGGACACCCGGTCATGAAAATTGCGGGCTAAACATAGAGAGCTAACACACACACATGCACAAACACACACACACACTCGTCTCCCACTCAGGCTTATGTGAACAAAAGCTCAGAGTGTAGCCGCTGAGACGAAGCTTTCATAATTTCTGGGGGGGAAATAAATAGTAGTCTTTTTGTGTGTGTGATACCCACAACTACACACACAACACATGCACACACACACACACACACACATAGATGTACAGTAAACACACAAAAAGAGACCCGGTCCTGTGGGTTTTATTAGTAGAGTTTGAAGGCCGATGGTTGTGAAGGCTGAAACACCTCTGGAGTCAACAGTGTGTGTGTGGCGATGTTTTTGAATGTGCTTGTTTACCATCTTCACCTCGCACAAACAGATTTCTTTTTGTTTGATGTAGGTCATGATATCTAATTTGCTGAGTTGAAAACAACATCTTGTGGGGCCAAAAGTGGCCCTCCACCATAATGATTTGGCCCTTCAGTGAAGTCAGAGTTATTTCCTTTAGGTCACATCAAGTTCAACTGAAATTAAATTGCATTTTGTCTGCTACAGCAACATATCTGCTCTTTAAATCACTTGCTCTATGTTCTCCTTTGAGGGTGCCCCCTAGTTTTACAGTATTTCCATTAAATACTTTTCCATCATTCACTTACATAACCAGAGTCCTTATTTCAATACAGCACATCAAATTTTTGCGTAAAGCAATAACGTGTTGTTCTATTATAGGCAGACTATCAGTCACACTGAGCCTGATTGCATCCTGCTACACAGCACAAGAGACACAGAATCTGAACAACAACCTACATTAGTTTTCCTGCTAAAGTCTCCTTTTTATCTAACTAACAAACGTGAACACACATCTTGTCCTGCACTTTAGCTTGTTGAACAAGTCACCAAACAACCACTCACTCGGGAAAAGTGCACCGCTAATATCAGTTAGCAGGCTAGATAGCTAATTATCTGCTCGGCTGCAGCACATTAAACAGCATGTGAACATACCTGCAGATGTCACTTCGGACCCGTTAGATGCTGGTTTGGTTGTTGCTCTTCAAAATCCCTGTTAGCGACACGCTGTCTGTCCATGACTGGTAGCTACAGCAGTTTGTTAACTTTGTCTCCGTTCTGTATGTTGTAACACCAGTAGCCTGCCAGCCGCTGTCAATCAAAAACAGACACTGACATGCCCCTCCAGCCGGCTACGACAAAAAGGTGCATTTCTTATATTTGAACCTTAAAAGATAATTCTGGTTGTCCAAAAGCTATTAAAAACTACTACATTGTAAATTCCTCAAAGAACTTCAGTACAAAATCAAGAGGTTGTGATTTGTAGCGCAACAAGCTAGTGAAGCTGTAAACAGAACCACGTTCCTGCACATGCTCAGTGGCGTCTGCTTTACACAGAACTACTCTCCTGAGACTGAAAATGTGATCACTGTTATTAGTCTTTGGACTTATTTCTAAACAAACTAACGTGACCAAACTTTTCATAATGAAGGAACATGTCACCCAGTGCAGCTGTGTGACTCACTGATGTGTTTTTAATAGTTTTTTGACAACAACGGAGGTCTACAGCACAGAGGAATAAGATATATGAGGCTTTGGATACACATACAATACTTATTAGTAGATCAGTTCATTGTTGGTTTGGATCCAAACATGAGATTTGTTGACAATATGAAAAATATAGAAAATCACCAGATTTATCTTTTTAATTAATCAAGCATTTTATCTCCACTGTCATCTGAAAGTTATCGGAGAAAGCTAAAGCAACTCAAGCTGATCAATCACAGGTTGTATGTGGTCATCTGACATGCAGGGACATGTTGTGATATAACCCCTTCACCCTCCACAATAAATCATCTTTAAAACCTGCTTAAAAGTAAAAGAATAGTTTTCTTCTCCCCTTTGAGAATGATCCAACCAACATATATCAAACCCAGAATTCACACACTTAGTACCCTTCAACCTGACTGTAGTAGAAATACGATGGCTGAAGAGCAAAACCTCCTACCTGAAAAATGCACTTTTTTGAGAAGACTAATAATACAAATAATACACTGTTTTTGGACTATATTCCTTTATTATGTGATAACAATACCATAATAACCATATAAACATACCATAAACAATACCGCATAATATAGTAATATAGATCAAAAACAGTGTATTATGTATTGGGCATCCTTAACAAATAGCATTCTGCAAGAAAACAGGTTTTTTTTTCAAAAAAGTGCATTTTTCAGAAGGGAGGTTTTGCTGTTCAGCCATTGAATAGTATGAATGTCAGTGAAGCATCAAGTGTAAAAGCAATTGATAACCAAGTGTGACACATCTGTATTGTTGCTATGGCTACCAGCAGTTTAATAAACGTTGAGCACTGATCTAGAGTGGTGGTTAAACTGCTGGCCGGAGCGTTCCCAGGTGTCATCACATACGTTTTCACCAGACAGTGATATTAACATCGTGAGCCACCTGCTCGCACGTCACACCGTCTGCCTGTAAGCTCTGATATCCATCAGCTGTACTGTCATATAGACAAACAGATTAGAAGCTTTTCTTCCGTGATGATGGTTTACTTTTATTTATTACCACGATGGCTTAAAAAAAACACACCTGTTTCCAAAACTGGATAAAAGTCTAAATTTGTGGTTTTCATATAACTGAAAACCTGTGATGTTCTTAGTTGCTATAAGTCTCCTGAGACTGTAAACGAAGCCTGTCATTGGTTGATTGACAGTCCTCATTCAGCTCTGTAATTTGTTTTTCACCACTGCCATTTAAAAAAAAATTACCTTGCCTTCAATGTGTGTGTGTGTGTGTGTGTGTGTGTGTGTGTGTTTTGGCATCAGAAAGCAAACCTCGCCTTGAGGTATTAACCAAGTCAGGCCTCATTACACACACACACACACACACACACTTTGTCTCATTACACACACACATACACTTTTCCTTCCTCTCTCCTTTGTTTCACCTCTCGTTCCCTTTTTCATTTTATTCTTTCTTTCAACCGTGAAATCCATTTAATCTTTTTAGTCTGTAGATTTTCAGGATGTACAGTGAGAGTCAATACACACAATCAGGATACGGATGGATAAATGAAATTCGACTTCCATTTATTTTGACAAAAAGAAAATACTTTTTTTACATATGATATGTAAATGTGATTTATTAAAAACAAATGGAAACAATGGAAAGACTTCCAACAGCCCACTGAGTTCAAACATGACAAACACATGTTGCAGTTTTATGTTTCCAGGCAGCATTTTAACAAAGACTTCAGTATGACTTTAAACAATATATTTCACACAGGAGAATCAAACACAACTGCAAAACTGAGTTCATAAAGTAATTTTGCTGTTAACACAAAAAGGAGAAGCCCTGTTGTGACTCAGCAGACACTGGGAATGAAATTATTATCAATTAACGTTGTTCGTACACTCGCTCAGTAGGTTTTAACATTAATGTCATAATGGCCATTTTAATAAGTGCATAAGTCTTTGTAAATCACAGCAGTATTATCCATTGTGTCCATCCATTTTCTGTCACTTATCCAGGGCAGAGTCATGGTGGTAGCAGGCTCAGCAAACCCACATGCCCTTCTGTCTCTAGATACTTCCTGCGCTGTCTCCTGGGCGATCCTGAGGTGTTCCCAAGCCTAATGGGATATATAATCCCTCCTGTGTGTTCTGGGTCTGCCCCGGGCTTTTCTCCCAGTTGGACGTGCCCGGAAAGCCTCCACGGGGAGATGTCGAGGAGGCAGTCTAATCTCCAGCCCTGACAGCCTCAACCGGCTCCTTACAAGGCGAGGGGAGCAGCGGGTCTGTTTTGTGCTCCTACTGGATTACTGAATGTCTCACCCTGTCTCTCACTATGAACCCAGACACCCTGATTTGCAGTTTATCTGCAATCTCATCCTTGCGGTCATTACCCAAAGTTTGTAGCTGAGAGCTGGAATGTAGGTCGACTCGTAAATCCAGAGCTTGGCTGTCAGGGGTTCAGCACTGATGTTAATTACTTGTGGGTAATAGTTTAAAAAACATTGATACTACAGTCACTTTAAAAAGGGAAATTCTGAAGCTCTAAGTAGTTTAAGGAGCTGAGATTGGTTATCTATACCTCACACTGCGGTTAACACTTCTGCAGTGATGCTAAACTCTCACAGCCATGCAGCTGAGTGGCTCTGCTAGCTGCTAGTACGTAGTGCTTTCTGGGTGGAAGAAACCCATAGATATATACATGTAGATACCACATTGAGTGCTACTAGTCATTGTATCGCTGCATCAAAGTGGCAGCAACATTGGAACGGGCCAGTCGCCAGTATATTGTGGGAAGAGGCTTTTACAGCTACCATAACTCACTGAATTGTCAATCAATCTGTCAATATTCCAGCAGTTTGTCACAACATAGACATTTACTATATGTGTAATACAGAATACTTTTGTAAGAGCCACTTAGGTACATATTGGCATTTGGTAAATTGAGTCTGATGTAATCACATGCTATTTACTGTATGTTCTAACATTATTTAAGCTCATGATACAACTATTGTGTAGTTCACGTATATTCTGAAGAGGATTATAGGTGTACTTTGCAGAGGTTACATATATATATTTGCTATTTTTCTTGGGTGCTTGAATGCAGAAACATATGTTTTTGCTTGTTTGTGACAGTGGATTGTGCCATTAGGTAGTTTTAATGCTCATGTGCCAAAGTGCCTTAAAAGCGTGCTGCTAAAATGTAGAGTAATTTAATGATGAATAATGTGTTTAATGTGTACATTGAGATAGCAGGTAATAACGTGTGTTACAGTTTAGAGTACAACATCAGGTTGGTAATGGACCAGGCTTTATGTAACTTAAAATACATTTTCATTCAATGTTTTCCTACTTCCTGTGGATTTATGAACACACTGGGTTTCACAAGAAATGTGGATTAAATTCAGTGAAACACAAGTGAAACCAAAATACTTTGCAGATTAAGTGGCCAAGAACTTGAAACATGGTAAAACAGCCAGCACAAATTAGCTGATCAAAAATAATGGTTTTCATACCAGAATACTTCTGTTTAAAGGACCAGTGTGTAGGATTTAGCACTATCTAGCGTCAAGGTTGCAGATTGCAACCAACTGAACACCCCTCCCCCTTCCGAGCATGTAGGAGAACCTACAGTGGCCATGAAAGTCCCTCTCTAGAGCCAGTGTTTGGTTTGTCCGTTCTGGGCTACTGTAGAAACATGGCGGTGCGACATGGCGTGGTCCGTAGAGGAGGATCCGTTCCCTATGTAGATATAAAGGGCTCATTCTAAGGTAACGAAGAAAGATTCTTATTTTCAGGTGATTATACACTAATGAAAATATTCTTATGAATATTACATTTCTGCCAAGTTTGCTCTGCTAGATGCCACTAAATTCTACACACTGCACCTTTAAAGGGAAACTCATGGGGACAACAACTTTTGAAATTGGTCCAGTATTGAGTGAGAGCGCTTCGGCCGGCAGCTGCTAAACGGGCTGTAATGTAATCCAACGGGGCAAAAAGTACATCCACTAAAAGAGCTTGTTCTTTCCACTGACAGGCTCAAAATCAGCTAAATATTCAGCCATGACAGAGTTGGAGAGAAGAGTGCTAGCAGGAGTTTGTTGTGTTGGACTACAGAGAGTGTAGCTTAGTGTTATCTAAAATATATATTTACTTGATTTCGACTACGATCCAACTCTCGCAATATTTCAGAATGAGACATTTCCTTGAGTGAGACTTGATTAGACACAACAACAAACAGACCGGATCAAACGAAAGATAAAGAAAAATATATTTCTCTGTGTAGCCCTTTCTATAACGCTGTCAGACACTTACAATCTTACAATCTTTAATTACAATCTGAGCCTGTAAGTGGTGAAAACAAGCACTTTTAGTGGACGTACTTTAATGGGCGCTATTGCCCCATCAGATTACAGATTACAGATTACATTGCAGCCATTTCGTGGCTGTCGGCTGCAGCACTCTCACTCAATACTGGACCAATTTCAAAAATTGTTGTCACCATTAGTACAGATTGAAAAATACCCAAGTTTCACTTTAATCTAAAGTAACAGTATGCTAATATTACTAAAATAAATTAAAGTTGAGGTTGTCTTTTGTAATTATTTTACAAGTATATTCTATTTTCATACTGTGTTGTAATATGGTGACCATGATTATTTAAAAAATACAGGAAAGAAACTCAATATGTTTTTTTTAATAGTTATAACTATTAACAATGTCAAACGTCAATGCAAGTCAACATGCTTCACAGTTCTGTTTTAATGATATTCATATTTTCTACACTGTTTACATGAATTATGTATAAAGTCAGTTATATCATCAGTTGGTGCGAATGGTTCCAGTCTTCCATCAGAAAACAAATAGGCATATTTCCCAAAATGGCAAACTACTGCCATAACTTACTTCAGCAGCATTAGTCTTCCATATAGACAGAAAGATAAGTGTGTAAAACCTTCAACAGTAATAGCAAAAACACTAATGACATTCACCCAAACGGTCACAATAAATGAATAATGTGATATTTCTCTCTCTGTCTCTCACCCTCTCTCATTAGTGCTGATGTATGTCAGCTAGCCTTGCTGTTCAATAACCACTAGTCTATAATACAAGTGCAATCTGAAGGAGTTCATCTATTTAAAAGCCATTATACACACACACACACACACACACACACACACACATATACACACATACAGTGCAAATCCTCACACACAAATACATTACAAAGGTCATTAAGAATATATTAGAGGTGTCGGTGTCGTTGTAAATTCACAACATATTAGAGAAGTCATTAAGAAATGTAGGGCAACACACACACACACACACACACACACACGGATGGAGGTTATTAATGTCATTCATGAATGAGACTGACAATCCAGAATGACTAAAGCAAGGCCCGTGTGTGTGTGTGTGTGATAGATGGACTCAGGTGTGTGTGAAGCCCCGCCTGCTGACTCTGGAATAGAAATAGTTTTTTTTTTTTAGAGATTAAATATCACTCTAGTGGCTTTCAGTGTGAGTGTGTGTGGGCGGCTGTGGTTGTAACACTCCGCTATTGTCCCATTTCACATCAGTACTTGGCAAAGTGTGTTGTTTTGTGAAACCGCGTGTTTATGTGCATTTAGAATACACTCATTTAACTTGGCAAATTGTCTGATTCTAATGGGAGCCGACAAATGGAGCTCTCTGAAGGTTCAAACGAGAGTCTGCAGCCGTGCTAGCAGCTCCGTGAAGCTGCACAGGCACACGGTGGTTTAAACTAAATGCTAACATGCTGATGTTCAGCAGTTAATATTCATCAGGTTCACCATCTTACTTTCGCCTGGTGGCATCAGAGTCAGAAACAGGTTTATTGCCAAGTTGGTTTGCACATTCAAGGAATTTGCCTTGTTGCTGGGGTACATAACGATTTAAAAAATAGAAAGTAAGAGAAAATACAACAACCACAAAAGTCAGATGATCATTATGGAGGCATAGGAGTGCCATAAAAAAGGATAAATCTGTAAAAGAACAAGGAAATGTGGAAACATAAAGACAAATATAGATATAAAAGAATAATTATAACATTTTCATATATGTCACATTTATTTTTTCATTTATTGCTGTATATATTTATTAATACATTTTTAAAAAACAAGTATTTATCGTGTATGTAGGCTATAACCTATTTTTTGCATATAAATTACTTTACTTTTTAAATGTTATATATATTTATTTTTACATAATGTCATTTATTTTGTTTTCCCTGATTCAGACTGCTAGCACATTCACACTGCGCATGCACAGGTCCGTGTTGCGTCTACTTCCTGTTGTCCGCGCTGTAAAGCTCCCGCCAAAGCAGGATTCTTCTGTGCAGGAATGATGTACTCAGCCTGGGCAGGAAGGCCCGCCCAAAGCCAGCTGATTGACAGGTTGGCCCTTCAAGGAATAGCAAAAGCATAAGGAAAAAATAAAGAGATAAAAATAAATCAATAAATTAAATTTTAAAATATACAGAAAAAATAGAGTAATTTATATGCAATAAATAAATATAAATATTTAAAAATAAATAAATAAATAAATAAATACAGAATTAAATGAACAAATAATTGTGAAAATACATGAAAATTTATGAATAATTTTTCTTTTATATTTTATTTGTCTTTATATTTCCACATTTATTTTCTTACTTACTTTTACAGATTTATTATTTTTATGGCACCTCCTATGACTCCATAGATCATAAAAGGTTTTACAATAAAATATATTCTAGGTGAAAATAGCTGTTAGACTTTTAAGAATATTTGAACAATATATCGACCAGGAATGTGTAAATGTTCACAGTATAAACAGTATGAACATAAATGTAATTATACAAAGAACTGTGTCAATGTAACGTGCTGGATGTGATGGATTCACAAACAAAGACATTTTTACTTTAATGTAATGTGTAGTGTCCATGGACAAGATAATGATGAAGCCAGCTGCAAAAAGTTTATATCCATGGAGGAGTCGGCCATGATCTTTTCTGCTCGCCTCAGGGTGCTGCAGGAATGGCAGTTTGCTGCTGATCACCTCCACATGGTGACATTTGCTAATTAGCACTAAACACAAAGTACAAGTGAGTCTGTGGATATGTCATAAAAAAGTAAGTGAACTGAAACTTTGACCTACTGGTGACACGCAATTAAAAGTCGGAGGACCACCAAAAATGATTAGGATTCATCGTCTAGGGACCATGAATGAAAACTTTAAGGCAATCCATCCAATAATTTGAGATATTTCCATCTGTACCAAATTGATGGAACAACCCAACAAATGACATCACCATCCATAAAGCCACAAAAGAGAATAGAGGTCTTAAGGTATCTAAAATTTTGGACTCCAAAACAGACTTGTTGAAAACCTACCTGAACTAAACATGCATAAATTGAATTTTAAAGGAAAAGACTGAACCTGAAAGGGACCCAAGAAGACAGTCAGAAAAGATCAATATTAGACCTGATCCAGACCCAAACACTCACAGAACAACAGAACTGGCAGCAGCACAATGCTCCTCTTTTCAACAATATATCATTTGTCCTGCATTTCACTGTCCACGCACTCATTCTGCCTCAAAAAAAACACAATTTTCTCCTGTGGTGATGATGAAGATGATGATGCATCAGTAATAATGTTCATAAAGGGACCCTTCCCAAACCTAATCGGACCAAATATGAATTGACTCTGGTGGTTCTGGGTCAAGCCTCAGTAACAAAGAGGACATGTGAAGACCTCTCACAGCCCTCTAATGTACACGCAAAACATGGATGAAAACCCGAGCATGTTTGACTGATGTTAGACCCGACCCAGAAGAGAAGAAGAAATGTCTCCAGTCATTAATGTCCAAACTGGTTCACCTGCAGAAAGAGGCATAGCAACAATGAAGAGTGAATTTACTCAGGTGTGAGTAAAAGTACTGAAGAGGAACAACAGAGCTGCAGACAAAACACAAAAGAATAAATAATTAAAGTTAACCCCCCTTTGAGGACGTCTTCACGCAAACAAAGGTGAGTACAATTGGTGATTTACTGTTTAAACAGCCATCAGTAGTACATACAGTACATTGGCTGTACTCAAGATGCTTTTCCTATTGTCATTTTGTGCTGACATGTCAATGAAGTATGCTATGAGGTAATATATAAATAATCCAACTGTGACGTTTATCAGTATGCATATCAAAATTGCATACTGAAAGTGTCAAAATGTCAAGCTTTCACCTTTTTAGAGTGATGACATGTCAGCTGCCAACTGTCTTCTGACTGAAGAGCAGCTTTTGTGCTGCGTCTGTCTGGATGTGTTCACTGATCCGGTCCATATTACCATGTAGACGCAACTTCTGCAAAAAGTGCATCATCCAGCAATGGGACGATAACATCTAGTGTCCAAAGTGTCCCAAAGAGTCTTTCCATAGAAGGCTTGATCTGCATGAAGCTTAGTGTAAATTCAGACAGGAAGACTTATCTTAATCATTCATTCATATTTTCACTCTTCTCTCTCTCCGCTCCTCCTGCTTTCACATCAGCTGTTAGTTGCGTCACTTCTAGTTAACAAATCAGATCCCTCCACAATCCCTAAACAGCTGATCACGGCCTAGCTGTCAAAATTTAAAACCGTTTCCCTCTCTGTCGCTGTCAGCTGTCATTTCAGGCAATCACATCGCATCCACCTCCACAGCCGCAACACCGGAGCTCACTCCTCGCCTCTCCATACTGGATCATCATTCGTCTTCCCAATCACACGTTCCGGCAAGGCTCGAAGTCACCGGGAGCCGATACAACACCACCTCGATCCATGCCTCTCCATCACCGCCACCGGTGTCTAGACTCCATCGGGGGGTTATCCTATTCCTGCATTCATCGCCTCCTCCATATTCTGCCACACCACGATGGAGTTTAATCGCCAAAGACTTTTCACATTCACTATCATGCTGTCCAATAAACACTATTCGCCACGTAAGAAACTGAGTCTCTCCTGATTGAAATGTCAGTACTGCCAAACTAAGGAGAAGTTGCCTGTGACATCTGCACACAAACCAAAATGAAAGCTCTGAGGTCCCACTTGGTGTGTCTGGCCTCCTACTGTGACTCACCTGGAGCCTCATCTGACGGCGTCTCGCCTGAAAAGACATCAGCTGATGGATCCTGCAGACAACCTGGAGGGCAGGATGTGTATGATACATGATAAACATCTGGAGCTCTTCTGCAAGACCGACCAGAGCTGCGTGTGCACGCTATTCGCATGAAGTTGTTCCACTGACAGAACAATATGAAAGAAAGAAAGCCGAGCCGGGGGAAGAGAGAAGCTGAAATTCACCGGAAGATTCAAGAGATGAAACATTCGGTGAAGCTCGGCAAAGAAGCTGCAGACAGAGAGGTGGCAGATGGTGTTCAGGTCTTCACCGCTCTGATAAAGTCTTTGGAGAAAAGCCCAGGCAGAGGTCATCGCTACGATTGAAGAGGAAAACAGAGTTTCTATTCTGGAAGATTTTACTTTGAGGCTCAAGTTAAAGGGAATTCTCAATGGATATTAGGAGTGACCACAGAATCAATCAAAAGAAAGGGAATAATCCCTCTGCGTCTAGAAAATGGCCACTGGACTATATGACTGAAAAATGGAGATGAATATGCAGCTCTCGTTGGCTCTCCTCCACATCTACTCTCTAAATTCGAATCCGCAGAAGGTGGGAGTGTTGGTGGATTATGAGGAGGGTCTGATCTCCTTTTTATGATGTAGATGCTGCAGCTCTTCTTTACTCCTTTACTGGATGCTCCTGCACTGAAAAATTCTACCCATGCATCAGTCCTGGTCTTGATAAGGACGGCATAAACTCTGCACCCGTGATATCCTCTCCTGTCAATCACATCAAAAGTTTTTAAAGATTATTTTCTCCTCAGCTTTTGACAGATGCAGTGATATTGAACACTATTTGCTAAGTGGTTTTCTAGCCTTAAATATGCCTTGTAAGATAGTATTTTCCAACATACATTTTACTTGTCATAACAGGAAAAGCATGTGAAACCAGTAATGTTAATAATGATTTGGGCACAGGTATTTCTAATGACATTAACAGTTCAGTATTAATCATGCACAATACAAAGACCATGAAACTAAAGCAGCTAAATGGATTTAAGTCAATATGTCCTCTGAACTAGACCTGTTAGTTTGTTCAAAGTGGGAAGTTTTGCTGATTCATTCACATGCGACTTCTTCACTGTCACACACAGTGTTCTGCCTAAGCCGGTAGTGCTACATTTCTCGCTGCATTATCACTGCTGCTTATTAATAACATTCATGTTATAACCCCAACCCATGCTCTTTGAGGAAAGCTTTATGAAGGAGTCTGTTTGTAGCATGCATCCTGCTGCTGCTGCTGGCATTTCTTTACTCCATTTTTGGCTGTTCTTCATATTGTTATATATTCTTGCTTCTATTCATAAGATCCTTGCTGCTGCAGTCTGTACCAGTTTCAGCCATGATAAAGAAATCTGTTTTAGGCAAGAATAAATGTAACAGCAGTTGTCCAAACAGGATGAGATAAAAGCAATGGATATCTTTGTCCAGGTCAATGGAATGTTTTATTAAAAGAAGAAAGCAGGAATTATTACAATATGAGCAGAGTGAGCTTTAAACTGACTGACAGACTGTCAGTGTGAGGAGATGATCTGGGTGTGTCAAATGAAGTAACCTCTGGCTTACTGTTTAGTTGAAGGAAATAAT
This sequence comes from Thunnus albacares, assembly GCF_914725855.1. Lineage (NCBI taxonomy): Eukaryota > Metazoa > Chordata > Actinopteri > Scombriformes > Scombridae > Thunnus > Thunnus albacares. The sequence goes on along the minus strand of NC_058128.1, from coordinate 3,596,316 downwards.
GAGACAACCATCTCATACACACTAAATAAAAAGGCATTCTATCTGTAGGTAGAGACAGCTGGGTACCAGTACTGACCCTGAATGGACTGAACTCAAAAAATAATCTATACAAAAGATTTGTTCGTTCATTTTTTGCCAGCACTAATCAGGGGCCCGTTGCACCAAATTTGCATCCCAACCCATCCATGAGCATGCAAAAGACTGTAGAGCTCAGAAATTAAATCAGGCACTGGCACCTTTTATGATCTGTATGTAAGCAGTGCTTGAAAATCTCTTTGTGAAACAGGCCACAGTTTCTCTTCTGTTGTATTTCTGACAAAGTAGCTGCTAAACCACAGGTGTCACCAGGACTTAAATCTGAAGAATTATGACTTAAAGTATTAATTATCAGCAGGGAGCACTGTGTCATATTTTGTGTTTTTCACAAATAAATAAAGGATGATAAACCAAACGGGTCTTTACCGGTCATTTCCTCTGCTTATATTTATTTCTGCCTTCAATATGTCCACTAGTTTCTCTCGCTCGCCTCGTTCTGCAAGTGAGCTGTTGAATAATTTTAATATGTGTTCCTCCATCTTAAATGCAATCGCTCCTTTCAAGACAGAAAATCTAGTTGCCTCTCGATGCCCAGGATAAATGAAAATATTCGGGAGCTGAAACAGAAATGCCACAAGGTGGAGCGTCTGTGGAAATCATCTAAACTCACAGTTCACCTTGAACATCTTAGGTATCTTCTTAAGACTGCAACTCTAATTTGAAAACAATCAGTTGAGCACAAAAATGTTGTTCAACATTGTGAGCAGTGTCACTGATCCTCCCCTGGGTAAGATACTAGAAGCCACCCCTGAGAAATACAAAGAATTTCTGTCCTTCTTCACCCAGAAGGTCTCAATTATTAGAGGTTTGCATTTCTACCCCTGATTCTCCCATTACGGTTGAGAAGCCCTGTGCAGTTTCCCCTCTGCTCATTCAACCCAATTTCTCCATTTTCTCTAACTGATATGATAATGAAAATGAAACCCTCAACTTGTCCTTTAGATATTCTTCCTCTCAAATTTCTAAAAGGATGTTTTCAATAACGTTTTGCCCTCTGTTCTGCTCATTTTGAACTGCTCTCTGTTGACAGGTTCTGTTCCTGAATTTTTTAAAACTGCTCTTGTGCAATCACTTTTAAAAAAGCCGTCTCTTGATCCTTTTGATCTTAACAGTTTTAGGCCTAAGCTTTTCTAAGCTTCCATTTTTAGATAAGGTTTTAGAAAAGATTGCAGCAGATCAACTGCTTGCTTTTATTTAATGAAAACAATATTTTTGAGAAATTCCAAACTGGTTTTAGAAAAAAAAAACATAGTACTGAAACTGCTCTTCTAAAAGTTATTAATGACTTATTGCTGTCAGCTGATGCTGGCCGTAAATTCATTTTTGTTCTCCTAGACCTAAGCGTAGCATTCAATACCATTGACCATGATATTCTTTTGGACCGTCATGAAAACTGGGTTGGTGTCGACGGCGCAGCTCTGAAATGGTTCAGGTCCTACCTAAAAGACAGATGCATTGGTATTGTTGATTCTAGGTCAGCTACAGTGAGTTTTCACTGTGGGGTGCCCCAAGGCTCAGTGCTAGGTCCAAACCCCTTTTCCATTTACATGCTCCCTCTAGGCTACCTCATACGCAGAACATCATTTCAGTTTACATTTTTACGCAGATGATACTCAGATTTATCTAGACTGCGACCCTGAAAACAAATGTCAGAACAATGCCAACCCGCTAAATTGTGGATGTCATAAAACTTCCTGCAGCTAAACACTGAAAAGACAGAGATATTAATCATTGGTCAAGATAGTGCAAACAACCAAAAACCAAAAACAACTAGTTCACAATCCCATTCAATAACTCAGCATTGCAGAAACCTTGGAGTCATTTTTGATCAAAACTTCACCCTAAATAAACATGTTAATTCAATGGTTCAGTCCTGTTTTATCATCTCAGAAACATTTCAGGGATTAGACCATTTGCTGCACCATCTGCACCATAACCAGTCAATTGGACCACTGTAATTCCCTGCTCTCTGGCATCAGCAAAAAATCCCTCTCCCACCTCCAGCTCATCCAAAACTCTGCTGCCAGGATTCTAACCACGGTCTAGGAAACATGATCACATTTCACCAATCCTGGTTTCCCTTCACTGTCTACCTGTTGCTTTTAGAATAGATTTTAAGATTTTATTGATTACTTACAAGTAATAAGTCCTGAGAGGCCTCGCCCCAAGCTATCTATCAGATCTCTTATTGCCCTGTGTCCCTTCCTGCTCTCTGAGATCATTGGATGCATCGCTTTTTGTTGTTCCAAGGTCCAAATTGATACACAAAGGGGATCGATAGCCTTTGCAGTGAGGGCTCCTAGCCTTTGGAATGACCTGCCTGAGGAGATGAGGGCTGCCAACTTTGTCTTGTCTTTAAATCACTGTTAAAAACTTACTTGTTTAAAATGGCTTTTTGGTGATCTTATTATATTTTATGGTTTTATTTTAGTAAATTTTACTTTATTGGTGTTATAATGTGCTTAGTTTGGCTTTCGGTTTGTTTTTACACTTCAAATGTGTTCTGTTTTTATTGAAAAGCACTTTGTAACTGTGTTTTGAAAAGTGCTATATAAATAAAGTTATTGTTGTTATTATTATTATTATTATTATTATTATTATTATTATTAACCTGTTCACTCCACCCTAATGTTTCTGTGAACTGTGGCAGATGTGTACTTTGTACATTTGGTACATAGCTTTATGCAGCACTGCCTGATGCTGAGTCACATGTGGAAATAATCCAGTATCTCACATGTTTGCTGCTTGCAGGTGAAAAATAACTAACAGTAGTAACAGTCTTTACGTAACAGACACATTCATGTGTTTGTAATTGGCTGACGTGAGATGCTGAGTCATGAGTGGCCTAAAAGATCAGTCTAAGTTTTATTAATCACATATATTTATTTCCATAAATATGTGAATGATAACAGGATCTAGATGCTTGAGCTGCTTGATCAAAGTTTTGCAGTTTTACTGGTGATCATTACAAACATTTATTGAACCAAAAACCCACAGATAATACCACTTAACCGTGCTTGCTTACGATTTTTTGTCAGGTTAATGTACTTCAAGATGGCATTTGAAAAGATGCTTTTAATTCCTGCAGAAACATCAACGATAGAGGTATGTGAAGTGTCTTATATTTTGAAAATGGAAAGGCCAAAGCAAACAATCAGAAACATATTTAAGGTAGAAAATACTTGAGCATGAACTCATTCGTCAAGAAAAAAAAACGTCTGTGAATTCAATCTTTGTCACCTGCACAGCTTGTGTTTTCCCTCTCTGCTTTTCTCACAGTTTATTAAAGAGCAGGTTGTCAGTAACTGAAACCATATCTCGTCTCTTTGTTATGGTTGTGTTTGATTAACTGGCATAATTAAAGTGGCAATGGCGTTCAATTCACCTGAATGTTGATACAGCAGCAGGACTGCAAAGACTTTGAGATTATAAAGGCTAACCGCTGATGTGATTGTTGTGCTGCTGTATTGAGATCCTCCATCAAATAACTGTTATTTTGTTGTAATACTCTTGCAGTTGTGTGACAACAGATAACCTAGATTTCTTCCTTTCTTTCTGAATTTACAGTGAAGTGAAACTGGACAATACAATGAAGTCAGTAGTGTTTCTCTGATTTGACTAACTAGATGCTGCATCGTTTATGACTTGTTGTCTTCTTCACCAGTTCATTCACACAGTGTGTAGTGTCGAGATAAATGTCTGAGTCTGGATCATAAAGATAAAAGTGTTCATTGTTCTTCACCACATGCTGCCATCCGAGTCAGCTGGTGATGTTTATTTTGACTGGTGTGTACTGCCATCTAATGGCTGGTGGTTTATTCTGTGATGAGGTTCACTACAAGGCCAAAAGTAAGTGGACAACCAAACATTGCACCTTTTTTTATTATTTTGTATCTATTTGTGTGCACATTAATAAATGATTTAATGATTTGATATGTACACAAAGACATTCACTTATATAAAAATGCACTTTTACCTACATATACTCATCTATACTTGAATTTAAAGTAAACGAACACTTGTGCAGGAGAGGCAGGAAGCTAAAAGTTTATGCCATAAAAACAGGAGATTAATTGATTAGTTGCCAACTATTAAATTAATCGCCAACTATTTTGATAATTGATTAATGATTCTGAGTCATTTTTTAAGAAGAAAATGTCCAAATTCTCTGATTCCAGCTTCTCAGATGTGAATAATTGCTGGTTTCTTTAGTCCTCTGACAGTAAACTGAATATCTTTGTGTTGTGGACTGTTGGTCAGGACAAAACAAGACATTTAAGGATGTCACATTGGGCTTTAGGAAACGGTGATCAACATTTTTCACCATTTTCTGACACTTTATGGATCAAACAATTAATCATTTTTAACAAAATCGACTTTAAATAAAAGCAATGAGTGATGGAAAGACTACTACAAAATAAAAGAGAAAAAAAAAGAATAAAAAAATCTGCTGCTCTAACAGCCTCCACTCTCCTGGTTTCAGGCTTTCCGGCAGATGTTTTAACCTGGCTGCAGGGATTTCCTCCCATTAAAGAGTATTAGTGAGGTCCAACACTGATATTGGGTGATAAGGTCTGGCTTACAGTCAGTGTTCCAGTTCATCCCAAAGGTATTGGATGGGGGTGAGGTCAGGGCTCCACACAAAATTGGGGAAAACCTGGCTTGGAGCTGGCTTTGTACACGGGGACACTGTCACGTAGAAACAGGAAAAGTACTTCTCACTATCGTCTTAAATATATTTGTATGCTGTAGCATTAAAGGATAAGTTCACAATTTTTCAAGTCTCTTAAAACAACAGTCAGGGGCCCAAATGAACATTGAAACCTGTTTTTCTTGCTGTAACCATCCCTCCTGTTCATACTGACCATTAGAAGATCCCTTCATAATACACTTACAATGGAAGTGATGGGGGACAAAATCCACAGTCCTGCTTCTGTGTAAAAATGTATTTCAAAGTTTATCTGAAGCTAATATGAAGCTTTAGCGTCCAAATGAGTCAAATCAAGTAGATATCTTTCAACGTGAGTCTTTTTAGTGCCAAAGTCCCTCTTTTTGTTACTATACTTCCACCACAGCTCAACAAGGAAACACTGTCCGAGGAAACACAAAGAGGGAATTTGATGCTAAAAAGACTGTAAATGTGTCAGATATCCACTTGATATGACTAACTCAGACTGATGAAGACTCATATAAGCTTCACATCAACTTTTAAATAATTTTTTTTTTTTCAAAACAAGGGATTTGAATTTTGGGCCCCAATAATTTACAGTACATTGTAAGAACATTTGGAGGGAATCTTTTAATTGTGAGTATGAACAGGAGGAAAGATTACAGCTAGCAAAACCTGTTTCAGTGTTCATATGGGCCCCTGAAGATTGTTTTAAGACAGACCAGAAAAATCCTGAACCTACCCTTAAAGATTTTCCTCATGACTACAAGTTCTTTCATTTAATTTACTCCTTGTAATTTCAGAGCAGTGTTTCCTGCCTTCAGCCATCCCCTGACTCCCACACCCACCTGCAGGCCTGTTTTCAATCCCCCAATCAGCTCCTTAGCATACTGTATATACCAGCCACTTCCCTTCTGTTGCCATCCAGGCCTCCTGTTTTTGCTTTTACCTGCTCATAATTATGGCTAAAGTAATCTTTAAATTAATAAAACTACGTTTCTGCCTGACTCAGAGTCCATAGCCAGCAACACTGAGTCTTTACACCTTCCTGGAAAATGCATTTCCTTCCTCACAAAACATTTGCAAAGCATTGCTTACATCCGTATTTACTACTTTGCAGTCTTCTTGATGACTTCCGTGTATTTCTTGGTGAATTATAGCCACCCGTAGATGAGTGAAATAGTGTAAAACAATTGGCACGACTGTGTATTGCATCACCTGCTTGCATGAGACAAAGAGGTAAAAAAACTCCACAGGGTACCTTTAAGAGGAATGAAGGGGCCTATTCTAAACAACAGCCCTAGACCAAAGGTATGGGGACAAGGGTGCCCACATTTTAAACACTCTGATTTATTATTTTGATTGGATTAAAATTTTGGTTTTTCGGTTGGATCATTCTAACACTTGCTCTGAATTTTAATCTAAAATGATAACAGTCAATGACAGGAGATTAAAACCTGCAGTGCAAAACTTTTACATATAAATGAACGTCTGTTAACATTCAAGCCTTTCAGACAAAGCTGATTAAGCCTATCACCGGCAGGTAAATCTCTCTGTATTTCACAGTATACCAGAGTTTTTAATCTGGTGTCTGGTTTGACATTCCTGCCCTGGCCGGATGAATGCACATGCTCTATGAGCAGAGCACGTGCACTAGACACTTCCGGTTAGCCCTCTGCTAACTTGAATGGGGATAAAATAATTTAATCGTGCGGCTCTTCTAGACTTTCCAAATGTTATCGAACCAAATGGAGTCTATGACATTAGCACATGTTGACAGCGTTTTGTAATTACTCTCACTGCCAGAGTTAGAGTGGGGAGACAAAAGTCCCATACTCCAGCTGTGAAAGTACCCTTGGACCCTTTGACCACTAGAAGTGCTTTGAAGCATATTTTATACCTGGGTCCCAGTTTCGTTTAGTTTAGTTTAGTTTACTTTAGTTCTTGCGTGTGCACAAAAGTATGCAAATGCACAAACAAGCGTGTGAAGTGATACACATTCCTGCCAATGGTTTCACAGTATTCCACCAATCTTAAGGTGACAGTAATGCAACAAGAAATGTAGGAATGAACAAGTGAAGGGGAAGAAGGGTACAGGGAAGAAGACTGCTAGCACATAAATATGGATGTGGTTGCTGGGGCTAAGGTTTGGGTTAAAATGATCACTTTGTTAAGGTTAGAGAAACATGGTGTGGGTTAAAGGTACTATTTCCTTAAATTTAGGCACCCTATGTCGTCGTGGCTACAATAATAACCACAGGGTTAAGGGTTAGGGGATGATCGTTATGGTTTTTAAAAAAACTGTCCGGTGGTTGGAAACAGGAAACAAACAGCGATCTCCTGCAGCAAAGTCCACTGTTGGGTTAATGAGGAAAATTGTCAACTTATATAATGTGTATATATATGTTATCTGAACTGTGACCCTGCTCAAGGTCATAATTACTACGGCTGCTAGATGGCATCTGTCACTCAAACATAATTGTTGGTTTTGGCGACTGACATTACGACCTGTTGTGTTGTTTTGGGGGGGGTTTTTTGAGAGGAGAGTCTCAGACTTAAACATTGCAGGGTCCTTTTTTTTTTTACAAACTTGTCAGGCCAGATACACACAATACATTTTGGTGAATAACACTGAACAAAAGCAAGTGTTTCTATTGGTAATCAGCTTTCTGTTTTAGGGTCATTCAGATATTAGTAGGACCAGTTTTTGTTTTAGAATTAGGCCCTAGAGGCACTAGATGGGGCTAACTCTAACCCCAAAAAGATCTAACAAGCTGTACTGTTTTTCTAACACACCAGTACTGGTGACACTTACAGTGAACTGCAGGGGGATTCCCAGTAACACTGTGTTAAAAGATAACTCGGCTGGTTGTTTGACCTTCACTGGATTGTTTGATTGCAAGATGTTCTTTCCGAAACACCAAGACATCCCATTTCCTGTGGAGCTGATACTGCCATGACACAATGTGCCTTCCTGTCTATTGACCCCCTGTACTACTCTAATTTCCCCTTTATCCAAATGTCAGCCATTTGGAACCCGCTTTGGACTCCTTAGCTCTCTATTAGCCCTTCAAATGTCTCTCTTAACCCTTCAGTACCCCTTGATCAACTTGCAAAAACATCGGATCAGCCCCCTCATACTCCTAAGGGCCACATATTTTTCAATGTAACCCATTTATTATCCCGCTATCCCCCACCCTCCAAACCCCATCGTCTCCTTCAACCTTTTGATTGGCCTCCATCAGCCCTGAAAACATTGGCAGATCAAACCCAGCCAAAGGGGAGGAAATACTGATCACGTTAGAAAACAAGAGAGTGAGAACTTGTGGATTTTCGGCCTCTACAGTTTATTCTGACATGATATGATTGCAGATTTCACAATAAAACACTTCTTGCTACAGTATTTGTCTTCCTTTTTTAATCCTGGTCCCTTTTTTACCGGTAGAGGGGTATTCAACCCTGAGCTGTTAGTTTTTGGTTTGTCACACGACTTTGTCCCCAGTGAAAGTCTGCATGTAATCTTATGGCTTTTACATTTGTAAAAACACTAATGAGACATGTTCTGATTTTTGGTCTCAGTGCTGCAAATGTTGCTGGGATTTACCAACATTATCTGCCTCCCTCAGGATGCATTTTATTAGATACATTTTTGAAAAAAAAACAACTTTTTGAAGTCCAGTGGATGGACTGCTCTATTTTTATCTTCATACTATCTGGGTGACTATAGAAATACCCATAGTCTTTTAAGAAAAAGCAAATTAACTGTCTTACATTTTGTTTAAACCCACATACAGGTGAAACTTAACTGCTCCTCAGACTGGATGAATTTGATCAGAGAAGGTCATAAATTTTATTTCTTAATTTCATGTTTCTAAAACTCACGTCCAGATTACTGACCACATCCCAGAGCTAAAAAGAACTTTTTTTCTTTCTTTTATTTTTAATGTTAACAGTACTGAAGAGCAATAAAAAATATGCCTGGAATGAGAAGAGTTTTCATCTCTGATCTTTTAGCGGATGTTTCCAGAAATACTAAGACCAATCACATCTAGAAGTTTTGTTTCCCGATCTGTGTGAGAAGTTATTTTCAGTGCAGATTCTGATTGAATTAACGGAATAGTAATATTAACACATGGTGTTGTAAGACAGCATTAGAGCTAGGCTAGCAGTTTCCCTCTGCTCCCAGTGCTAAGCTAAGCTTAAAAAAAATCAGCACAATAAGGGGCAAAACTACATTCCAAAGAATTTCACTTTCACACACAAATTTGCTTGTTGACCAACAGCAAATCTTGACAGTGCTGAACTTTTGAGGGCACAGAAAGTCAGAGAAGCTGGGAAATAGCACTGTAGCGGTGTTGTACCATCCACATCATTTAGACCCTCTGCCGGAGTATAAACTGCTCGACAAAAGAGACATGGTGTGCAAACATGGTTTGATCTGTTCGCCTACAGTTAGCAATCCAGCTAGCTGGAAGAGCTAATGTGACAGCGTAGCGCTAGCATGTTCCTGGCTGCCTAGCATGTTAGTGGTCAGCTCACAAGCTACACAAGTTCATAAAGTAGCCTTACGAGTAGACATTACATCACCAAGCTTCACACCACCAACTTTGCAAAGATGCACAGGCACTTCACTGCGATTTTATGGTGACCGAGGAATGAGATGGAAAAGAGGATTTTCCAAATTGTTATACTGTAGCTTTAAAATCACTCGAGTTTTAGGCTATAGCTCTGATTTTATGATCTTCTTGGGTTAATAGAGCTCCAGTCGGATGTGGAGAAGGTTGAGCTTTGAAACTGCTTCTTTTATAGAAGACTGTTATAATATTGCATACCATCAAATAATACAAGCGATATAATGATTCACAAAAAAATAAATGTTTCTAATCAAGCAATATATTCTACAATAGAAAGCTGAAAGAATAAATTGCTGCAAGGCAGCAGTTTTTCTCCCAAACGAAATCTTCCATGCCACTTCGTCCCTCTGTCTCCTGCTTTCTCTATCACACTCTTAAAAGGCAGAAATGTCATACAAAAGTAAAGAGAAGAGGTCATATTTTGACCACTGAGTCCTCCTGTTACAGTGCAGAGGTTAAGGTCGGGGGTTGAGGGTTTTCCTCAGTAGCCCTTCATGGCAATGGACGCCCCTCCGGAGCTGTCATGACGTTTGACTTGATGGATCATCAGGAAGGAGACCAGAAGTCCCAACAGCTAGACAGATAAGAGACAGGTAGACAAGTTGTCAGACAACCTGAATTCACACCAGAAGCGTGAAACAATTATTTCATCTTTGTTTCTGAGGAATTTTTCCCCAGTATGGCATGCAGCATTAGAGTTCTCCATGGGCCCATGTCAGCATGTTGGCCTAATGTTGCTGCTGTTCCTAATACCATAATGACTTGTTCTTGTTTATGATTTGAAACACAAAGTTTAGAGCTTGGACTTGACTTTTTGGTCTTAATTTGGGACTTAAGGCTTCCCTGTCTTAGCTCAGGGCTTGACTCAGACATCATTTCCAAGACTTGAGACCTACTTGTGACTTTAAAACAACGGCTTTGTCACGCCATTGAGGGGTGTGAACAAAAGCTGTAGCAAATTCAGAACGCATTGTCATTACAGATGGGAACAAAACACTGTACTATAGTTGCAAATTCATCGAAAACTGACATAGAATTTGACAGTAAACTGACATAAACTACTGAATGTTTTTTTTTTAATCAAGTTTCTATAAAATGCTATCTTTACCTTCAGGTTGGACGTTCCTACCTAAATGTGCAATAGTTGGTTTAGTAGTTCTTAATTAATCATGCTTGTACCTTTACTTTTACCAAAAATCAGATATTTTCTAACATTCTTCTTCTTTTGTTCTGATTCCACCAGGAGAGTTTTATATATGTCCGACCCCTGCTACAACTGTCCAACACCTCATATTGTCTATGCAGAAAACAACTTATATAGCGGACTAAAGAAAATACTCATCCCACTTTGCAACTCTATACCACCAGAATTATCAGTCTGTCAATGGACAAAACCAATTTTTAGTAGAAGGCACAGCAGCTCAGTGTCCTGTTGTTGTGTGATTATTTTCCCTCCTGAAGTTTTTCACAATGAAACTTACTGCGGTGACAGCAAAACCAAAGAAGAAGCCCATGGAGATCTTGAAGACGATGTCTAAAAACAGGAAGAGGAGGGCACCGCAGCTCTGCAGAGAAGGAATGGAGAGAGGGTCATTATCTGGAAGGATCACTGATTGGTCGATTGGTTGGTATTTTGACTAATTTAGTTGTTTACCTGACTAAAGACTCTATCTGGGCCTCTCGCTCCCTGAAAGAAAACAACAACAAAATGTGGTCACCATAATAAACAAAGCAAAACAGTCCACTGTATATGTATCCTCTGTCAAATACCAGAAAACAAAAGTACTGTACATTCTAGGAATGTTAGAAAATGAAATGATTTTAAAAAGAAACAAAACACATTCAAATGAAAGGCCTCAGGATGCTTGAAAAGAAAGTGCGTGTCAGATTGTCAGGCAGCATCTGAAACTTTTATTAAAGTATTATACATCTAATGGACTTGGCAGAAATGGAATATAATATTCATAAGTATGTTTTAATTAGTGTAAAATCACATGCACTGCCCAGAACAGACAAACCAAACACTGGCTCTAGAGAGGGTTTTTCGTGAGTTTTGTGGCCACCGTGGGTTCTCCTACATGGAAGAGGAGGGTGAGGGGTATTCAGTTGGTTGCCATCTGCATGCTCACCACTGGATGCCACTAAATTCTACACACTGATCCTTTGAATACTAGAGAAGCTGCCACCACACTTATCTAGTTAGGTTTTAGCTTAATTATCCAGAGTACAGAACAAAGGGCTTTACAGTGGTGCATATACAAAGACACCTTGATAGCAACATAGCTCAAATGAAGATTTTTATGGCTTTTGGTGAATTTAACATCTTACTGAAAGGTGCCTTGTGGAGTTTTTTTGTGAACATGTTGAAAGCAGATTTCTTTTTTCAAGCATACATTGTTTTTAACCATTTTCACTAGCATGCAGTTTTCTTCTTCACTGTCTTTCTTCAACTGTCAGTCAGTGGAATAGTGTGAAACAAGAGGCAGGAAATGTGTGTGCACAATACAAGCAAAACAGGGAGGGACTCGTAAGATATTTCTCTATAGCACTATAAGAGGTCAACATGTAAACACAAGGAGCTGGAGATGCAACCAACCCTGCAATTAATAGACATTCTGTCTATATTCCCTGCTTATTAACATAAACGACACAGTTGACTACACAAAGTCCACAATTTTTGGTACACTGAGTGAAAAGTGGTGAGTTCTCCCAGGAGATGAGGCTAACTAAATTTCTATATCTCTTAACCTGATTCTTTTTTCATTTTACAAATTGTTAAGATCTTTCAGGAGAGCAAAACCAACCTGAGGTTTGGGTGCACATCCATATCCTGTGCACTCACAGGATTGAGGGATTTCGTTATCCCAGTCCTCAGCACTCGCCACTCCACAGCACTGGCCCTGCGACAAGACACATGAGAGAGTGAGTTTCAGCAGCTGGAAACAGTCACTGTTAAGCCTATCGTATTTCTGTGACTGGAATGCAATCATAAATGCATCAATCTCAAGTTTAAAAAATGTGACTGTTGATCTGAAAGGTTTTTCTGTATGTTAAAGAGAGACACCCTCTTTTAACACCTACTGGAAAGCATTCATCCAAGAAGAACCTAAAAGAAACATGTTTAGCCTAGCTAGACTACATTTATCATTATTTAGGGTTAATAGTTGACAGAGAGCATTACAGATTGCTGGATCCCGTTAAGCATTGCTCTGAATCCTTCGTCCTCCATTAAAGGCTTGGCATATTCAGTGGAGGCTGACTGAAAGTTGTCTCTGGCCTACAGACAGAGAGCACAATATTAGCATCAAGATAGATGGAAAAAAAAAAACAAGAGGAAATGTCAGCACTGAGACAGAAAGAGAAAAAATCCAGATAAACAGAGAGACAGAACAACATCAGCATCATGTCAATAGACGAGAGAGAGAGAGAGTAGGTTAGCATCAAGAGAGACAGAGAAGAACAGTGTCCAGGTACACATAGAGATCACGGTTAGCATCAAGATACAGCGAGGGAGTAAACAATATTAGCATCAAGGTAGACAGATTCTCTGACCAAAATTAGACTCTCAACAGACCATAACAACCTAGAATGTTTACTGCCGGTTCACCATCACTGTCTGTGTGAGCTACTACAATGTCATTTAATAGAACACGCTGGCTGTGGCTGGTTTATTTGGGAAATAGTACAATGGACATTTTTCAGTACAAATTGCCTAAGTAGTATCAAGATACAGAGAGAGTTTGTAAAGGTAACGTCAAGATAAACGCCAAATTTTAGCATTAAGATAAGAGAGCACAAAAATAATGAAAGAAAGAGAGAACATCATGGTTGACAGAGAAAGAATAACATGAAGATAGAGAGAGAGAGAGAGCAGACAGATATATATAGAGAGAGACAACTTTAGCATACTGATACAGAAACAGAGCACTAGCATCAAGAAAGTCAGAAAAAGAATATAACAGAGGGAGAGTAATGGTAACTTAGCATCAAGATAGAGAACTTCAGCATAATAATATACAGCGATGGAGGCAATAACAGGAGCAAGACGAGGATGAAAATTAGCATCAAGATAGCTCAACAGATAGCTAGAGTGATAGATTACCTTGTTTCTCATGACAGCGATAATGATGCCAAAGATCAGCATGATGATCATTCCAACCGCCATGAAGCCTGCAAACTGTACATGAAACAACATGAACAATATGCAAAGATCAACAAAATTGTCTATTTAACCAAAAAATAGACATCATGACTCAGTTGTAGAGTTGATTCTAATAAACCTCCATGTGACAGGGGGTGTTGTACATACTATTTTGAGGATGAGGTCTTTCTCAGAGCAGCCAGCGTAGATTCCCAGGATGGAGATGCCAAGGATGCCGATGGCAAACACCCAAACCCAGCCGATTCCGGGGCCCCCAACCGCCGACATCTGCTCCGCCACGGCAGGACAACAACACAACACAGACACTGAATTACTACAGAGCTATAATCTTTAACAGTAGATAAATTAATAAGGCAGGAATTATTCTACATTTCTTATTGTCAACAAATCCCATTAAAGAAAACAAAAATGCGTGACTCCACATGTCTCAATTATTTGACTTCCCAACACTGTAGAACCTGTTGCATGTTGAAAACGTAGTCAAGATGCCATTTAAACAAATGCTATAATCCAAAACACCTGATAACTGATGGCTCTATATCTCTCCTCACCTGTGCTATTATAAACTGCTCCAACAGTAAACTTTACTAAACTATAATCTTCTGCTCCATGAAATCAATTTTACGTTAATTCATTTCAGCTTTTAATCCAGCCAAAAAGTTGTTGGGTTTTTGTGTGGATTAAACAAACAAGATTCATTTGTGAGCGTTAGAGGAGCAGATTTTGTTACCTTTAGACAGAGCCCAGCTAGCTGGTTAACTCAGTTTTTATGCTAAGCTAGGCTAACTGCTCGCTAGCTCCATTAAATCTTCTAGGTGGCATGAAGACAACGGACCAATGAGAGACCAATAAAGTCTATCTGTGGTGTGCCGCTGTTGCTTTGTGGATACAAAGCTTGGTAAAATTCTACATTTTACGACTTTATGCGTTTCAGATTTTTATCAAATTACGTATTTGGTATGATTGCAATTCAGGCAGGTTATGCTACACCGCAGTTTCACATCTAGATTATGAAGGTCCAACAAGATTTGGACATTTTTCCCCAAAACCTGCACCATAATGAATGTAGCATTGGTGCCAGGTAAAGTGATATGTCGTTATAACGGAAAATATAATATATTTTATAATAAAATATATAATAGAATATACTATTATGTAATAAAAGTGAAAAGTTTCTTACCAAGTTTCTTTTTGTTCATAGTGGCAGCAATACACTGCTTTATAATCAGGTGATTTTCTTGTTATTACTACTTACCAAGAGACTTCTCTTGTTATTACATATCAAGGTATAGTTAAAACAACAAATACCTCATGTTATTAGATGTGTTTTAGGTTCTTGTTATTACATATTACATGTTAGAAACTCGGCACATTATTGTAAACTCAGGACTTTCTTCAAACACTGAATAATACACAAAAATGCTACCTTCATATATTGCTGCTTTGTCAATTCGATTACATGGCGGATAAGTTTATATCAGGCTTCGGTTTCACAGTAAGATCAGTTCATTTCATTGGCGATAAGAAAAATATATAATGTCACCAACCTTCTCCTTCACATTAATCTATTATAATAGCATTATGTAATTACATTGAATTGAACAGACAGCATAAGAAAGTTGCAGTAAAATGACATTTTTTTTTAACATAAGATGACACCAGTTTTTTCAAACAACAACAGGCAACAACATTGCCTCAGCCAATACACTTTAAAGCACCACACCCATTGACTATCAAGCATTATCCCATTAACAACTTTAAATCTTGTTTCCTGGAAAGTGGATCCTGGTTGGCAGAGGACAACGCTCAGCAGAAATGGAAAGTAAATTTGATTTGTTTAAAAGTGGATAGGATGCTGTGTTCCATAAGGAGTGATGTGTTTTGTTTTAGTTTTTTTGGTTTTTTTGCTGTCTTTTGTCGTGCGGCCCTCCGTTTATCTGATAGCATTGTCAGTGCCATCCTGTTTTTCCTCTCACAGGGAAAGTCAACTATGAAAATGGAAACCTCCCCCGAGCTTCATCTGTTCTGCATTAAGAGAACAAAACAAAGTCTCCTCTACATTTGCACAACTCCCTGCCACCTTGTAAACACTCTGAATTCTTCACCTTGACTTGTTTTACATATTTCTAAACAGGTATTATGTATTTTCAGATGTGTTACTGTTTACAGAATTATACAGGTGATGTCCTGACAAACAAAATCAGCTTTGATTTTCACAAATCTGCTCCTTTTGTTTTAATCAAAACCATCACAGAATCAGTTTCCAGAGCCTTCATACAGCCGGCTGCAGGCAGTTATACATATATTTTTTTTTAATGTTACAGGAAAATAGATATAACTCATGGTTTAAAAGTGCAATAAGTAATTAATTTGTTAAGGAAGCGAACCCTACATAATCAGTTTTTACAAAACTGACACGATTGTTTTCACTTGTTTTCACATTACAGAAAATCTGCCGCACGTTCTGCCAAGAGACATCCTGTAATAGGAAGCTGTAAAAGCGTTATTTGGCAGCGACCGCTGACCAAACTGAGATAATTAACTCGGGGGGAATTCATCTAGCAGATAACAGCACATACTCATCATTTAAACATAAACATAAACAGCCTCATTTCTGCTGTAGCTTCTGCTGACAGCGTTGGTAGTCTGATCCAACACTAACCATGTATTTTTATGTTTTTCTGAAAAGCAGTAGAAGTAGAGTTAATATTGTTATTCCAAGAACAAATTTGGGTGTTGGGGCCAAGAAATTGTTTGACACATACTGGTAACTGTCTGCAAAACTGCTAAAAAGTTGTTTTTACACTTGGGTTTTTGTGTGGATTAAACAAACGAGATTAATTTGTGTGCGTTAGAGAAGCAGATTTTGTTACCTTTGGACAGAGTCTAGCTAGCTGGTTAACTCAGTTTTATGCTAAGCTAGGCTAACTACCCGCTAGCTCCTGCTTCATATTTACTGTAGATGTGAGAGTGGCATCGACCTTCTCATCTAACTCTCAATAAGAAAGCATTTTTCCCAAAATTGCAAACTATTCCTTTAATGCTCTACAGAGAAGCTGCGATTTGATCCAGCAGTTAAAGGATTATAAAGGTTTATTACAATTTATTTTCTTAGGTTTAACCATCATTTCTATCAGCTTGTTTGGAGGCAAAACTGGAAATGAGAACACCTGAAATGTCATAATTAAACTTTCATTTTTAAAGAAAACTGTAAACGCATACAAGTACGACAAGTATGGTGGGTCAAAGATGGTCTGTAAAGCGTGATGGATGTTTACAAGGGATAATTTTGGTAATAATTTTACCATTCGCCTTTGTTTTCTCTTTTTCTTTATACGTTTGACTAACCTGGGTGTTTCTAAGTGATCTGATAGTCAGACTTCTTATGTTTGTTGCTGTAGTCTAACTAACTTGATGGGTGCAATGGTATCATAACTGGTAGATATGACAACACAGCTATAAAATTAAGACCCAAGCTATAGAAAACTGGAATCACCCTTTCACACTGGCTTCTTTTAACCACGACTGTTGCCATGGTTAAATGGCTAGCCCATTTGTGAAGCTTTATTTAAACTAAACACACTGAAAGATTACAAGATGCAGTTTGTTCAGGCGTACCCGTCTGAGAGAACAAGTGCACAAAAGAAATGCTAAAAGTGAAATTTAACTGTTTTTGTCACCTTATTTCTTTGTGGTTACTTATTGAATTAAAAATATATACATTACTGATTTTAGGTTTTCTGTATTTTGATGTAACGCTGTAAGACATGATGAAGATTCAACAATGATGCTGTTGTTTACCTGAGCGCCGTAGGTGGAGGCCTTCACCGCCGCGAAGATCAGCAGACATCCGAGGATCTGTGGACACATCATTCTGGTTAGTTTGTGCTTCGTATGGAGGCTTGAGTGTGCCACCAAAAACATGTTTTTTTTGTTTGTTTGTTTTCTTTTCTTTTTTTATGATTTGGGGACAGAAACTGGAAACAATGTAGAGGAACATACAATTACCTGAGACTGACATAACATATAATACTACATGGGATAATAAAAGTTATAAATATAGTAATACATTATAAATAAACAGTTAGATGAAACCTGTAAACTCTGCAATGACACCATCTTTACATATTCCCATAACTTTATAATAAAGTTCCCAAAGGCATCAAATGCATCATGATGAATTTGGGCAAAAATGTTTAAACGGTGCACAAAACTTAAGAATATTTATATTTTATGACATGGTGCAGCCATAAAAACATGAAATCATTGGTCCGAATATGTGACTCTGTGTTAACATCATATGGCTTTAATGAAAAGTTGGGGTAGTGTCAAGGCATTGTGTGATGGGTGCCATGAAGGGGAAAAATGTATATCATTGGTAAAAATAAGTATGGGAACCACTGCTTTAAACATCAGAAAGGGGGGGAATAAAGCATTCAGATGATAAATGTATGTTTTAAAACACAAAATGTAATATAATTGACACATGAGGTTATTTTATCTTTACACTACAAAGAGTTTTCACATGATTCTAAGAGCTTTCAGTAGATGGAAAATTGTTTCTTCTCTCAGAGTAAAACAGTAAAATTGTAAATATGTGGTTTCCAAAACAAAAACATCTGTTTACTGTCTTGCTACTTTCCACTCAGACAGCCATAACATTTTGTACTATTGCATGTCAGGATTTTTTTTTTTTTTTTTTGGCCTCATTGACCTCCTGGCAGGGTGTCTGTAATTTTTGCTCAGAGACACTAGAGGGAGACAGAGCTCTATAAACTGAACACCTGAGACTTTCTGCGTCACACCTGATGATATCAACTAAAGGCTGATGCAAACACCCACATAAATGTCTCATCTCGGACATTTTTTTTTTTTTTATCTCTGGACACCATATGTGTGCATGCAGGCATAAAGTTTTCATGTTTTGTTTTAAATATATTCAAGAATCGAAGTATCTCATCTAAATGAATTTAATGTAAATCTAAAGATGTTCTAATCTAAAACACTCAAACTTTATGAAGTAATTAGTAAAAACAAACAGGCTGGTGAAAGAAGGTGAAATTGAAGCATGCATGGGCTGGAAAAGGAAAAAAAAAAGATCATGCAAATGGAAAAATAATCCTTTTTGAAACTTTTAGATGTTAAAAAAACTTGATCGTTTTATTTATTATCGGTTGCATTTTTAATTATGAGAAAGTGACTTTTTTATGCAGTTTTTTTCCATCCAAAAAAATGTTCCCCCAAATTGAAAACAGACTCATCAGACCCCTCCTCTTTTCCTCTCTCTGTTCTTTTAATCAGCTCTGGAGCTGAAAACATGTTTCTGCAGCAGAAAGGAATGAAAGAAAAGGGGGACGGCTGAAATATGATCTCCGTTGTAGATATTTGTCCTTCCCTTTCTCTCTCTCTCTCTCTTTTTTCTTTTCTGTCTCTCTGTTACTGGAAATGATGCTTTACTCAACATGTGCAATAAAGCAACATCTGGAATCATTGTCCAAAAAAAAACTGTTTTTGATGTTTTATCATTTAATTTCTTTGAGGTCTTTTTTACGTGTTATTTTTGATATGTGAACTTAATTTACAGGTTAAGACATTACTGGTTTGTTTAAGAAAATTATTTTTTCACATTCTTGTAAGAAAATCTGTAACTTCTATGTTATACATGTAGTCTTATACATGCTGACATTTTTTCCATCTCTACTTTTGTTAAGAAAAATCATAAAATTCAACAAAAAACTATAATTAACTAGAATTATTTTCACATACATTTTTTTTTTTTATAAAACACTTTTGTTTCCAAACATTAAAAAAAACCCATCATATATTTAAAAAAAAAAAGAAACTGAAACTGAGACATGAGCCATTATGTAACTTCTTTTTTGTGGATTTTTTCTTTCTTTCTTATAATTTTGCATCACACACAGATTCTAAACTAATAAAATTTTATCTAGATGTATAAAGAACCAAACCAAACAAACGAAAACCTAAAAAAAATACACATAAAAAAACCCCAAAACAAAGCAAAACAAAAAAAACCCCTAGAAATCAGAAAAGCTTTTCTACTTACGACAAACAACACGTTGAAGAAGATAAAAAGGCATTTGAGGCATCCGTTAATTTTCCCCATTTTCAGCTTTTGGTGATTGGTTCTCAGAAGATGAAGTGAAACTGTGTGTATATAACACAGTGTATGTGATATGTGCAGCGGTGTGTGCGCTGTGATAAACTGCTTGCAGAGTGAATGTGAGTGAAGGTGAACACAGAGCTACAACACACAGAACTGATGTGCAGCCAATCCCTGAAATCTACATGAGACAACAGGACGCAGTCATGAACATAACTTTCATACCCCAGTTGCAGCTTTAACCCTGTAAGGCCCACTGTTGCTATACATCACTTTTAGCTCTCCTAAAAAAAATGCTGCAAATGCTTTTTTTTTAAAGACTACATTTACATAGTCAATGGGTCCTTTTGTTTATCGTTGCAATGCCATTGGATGGTAAATGTGTTAATAGGTCTGGCAATCTGGCCATGAACTCAAACTACCTGCAAACTTTCTGTCAAGCTCATATTCTTGTTTTGTTGGACCGGATTTGTCAAGAAAGAAGTAAGTAACATGCCTTGAATATTTTTTTTGTGATGATTACAATGTCTACAACATGTAGATACTTAGTTATTGTGGAAAACATTCATCAAAGTTGATTTTGAACTTGTTATGTCTATGTTGTAATTCTACAACGCTGGGTTAGAGTGGTAGTCAAAATAGCATGTGCACCCTAAGCATGACATGGGGACACTGCACTTCTAACACGTTCACATATGGTAAAAATACTAATAGAAATATAATTTCTTTGATGATTCACTATAACTAAGTTCTAAATTTGTTTTCTCTGTTAAAATTTTGAGTTTAGACAAGAATTGAACAAACTGTTTCTGGTTACAGTATTTGAAACTCAATCTGTAGCAGAAACTGTATCTTATCAGTTAAAAAAAATACATTTAACTGATCCTGGGCTTTTTTCTGTGCGTTTTGTTTGTTTGCCCAAATAGTTGCCTGTTACATTAGTTAGAAACAGGTTCTGAATGTTTTGGGGGATGGTTGTTGCATTGTTCAGGTCCTGGTGTGGGGATGTAAATGTTCTGGGGGGATGGAAGTACTCCTTTTGGTATGATAAGTAGAGAGCATAATAGGCTCGTCAGACAGTATTGTGTGAATTTAGTGGAATGTGTAAATTAATTAGGATTAATTTGCATTGTTATTATTTAGCCTGGAAAATACTTGGCTCTCAATCCTGAACACTTGGTCCACCACCCTATCTATTCCTTCAGGTTATCTCATACAGTATAATACTTATATGTATCATTAATACATATATTTATT
The DNA here is from genome assembly GCF_914725855.1 of Thunnus albacares. Taxonomy (NCBI): domain Eukaryota; kingdom Metazoa; phylum Chordata; class Actinopteri; order Scombriformes; family Scombridae; genus Thunnus; species Thunnus albacares. Next base: position 3,575,374 of record NC_058128.1, on the reverse strand, counting down.
ATTATTTGTTTTTACTTTTTTCCATTTCTGAATGCAACCAGCAAAGAGAGGTCTTCTATACAGTGTGCAGGATATGACTGTTGCCATCCAAAACGGTGAGAGTGATTTTGAAATGGAATCAGACAACACTGATTCGAGTGACGAAGAGGCAGATGAAGATGCCAGTGAAGTGGACAAAAAAACCCCAACAACCCACTGACTTCCCAGCCAGTGATTATCATCGAGCCCCAATCAAACCAACACACCATTCCCTGTGACAAGGTATCGCTCGCTGAAAAATCACACATGTTCCAGTGAAGACAAAGAGAGGACGCTGCAGGCGCTGCAATAAAGGATAAACCAACACGCTATGCAGCAAGTGTGATGTCCGTCTTTACTTTTCATGGCTGAACAATGGGATGGAGATGAAATTCAGTTTTGGAAATACAATTTTTATCCTGTTTTTTTTAATGAATGAATGACTATTCATAAAAAATATGACTGTTGTGTGATTATTATTCATGGTATATACTGTTATGGGGCTACATAAGAAGTCAACCCTGCAAATTAGCCCTTATTTGTTCTGTATATTTGTTCAGAGGATGTGAGTACGAATACAGAAACTTTACTCCCAGCTAAGCCCAACGTTGTAATATTACAACATTTCCCTAAAAACTTACTAAAACGTAAAAAAACTGAAACGCTTTAATTTCTGCATTACAATAACACTTAAAGAGCAGTCAATAAGGGATCTAAATGGATGGATTTTATTCACTTTTTTTTATTTAAAATTTATTTTTTTTTTAGTTTTTGGGATCTAGTACAGCATTGGAAGATGTATTTATTTCATTTAAATAGGTAACTTTTACATTAGAGACCTGGTGAAAGTTGCAGCTAAGAGAAATTACATAATTAGTCACATAAGAACACAGACAATTATTTTACAACATTCACATAAAGCAATAAGATATGACTAGAGAGGCTTGACTCATTAAAACAATAGCTTTCTTTCGTGTTTGAATGCCTGATATGAAAGTAGAAGTTTCCAAATGAACTTTATCTTGCAAATCATTCCAAGCCCAGCACAAAAATGCAGTTTTGCCAAGTTCAAAACAGACTCTGGGGCCACTTAAGATTATCTGTCTTGATTATGAATGCTGTTAAAACAGGATTAAGTATTTGGCAGATGGCCACAGGAACCAGTGACTTTAAAAGATAAGGCTGGCTATATTTTATATTTTCCTTATAGTCAACACGAAAAGACCAAAAACCAAAAATGTGTTAGTCTATCTATCAGTACTTTCTGACTGTCTGTGGCGCTAAGGTCATTAGATCTTAAAAAACAGTTCACAGATACATTGTTTTTTTTTTAGCAAACAAACCTGAAAAAGTCCTGCATTTGTTGAGGACTATTCTCTGCAGTGGATGTATCTATATTTGGTGCTTTAGTGAGTATTTCCAGCAGCAGGAAAGTGTGTGTGGTGATTGAATCAAAATAAACTACAACGTGTGTGTTCATGGTTTGTAGATTTTAGACAAGAGTGGAGGTCAACGGCACAGAGGAACAACATTTTTGACTTTTCATTGGATTTGTTGACAATAAAAAACATAGAATATCACCAGGCTTATGCTTTAAACATGAAAAGGAGCATTTAAATGCATCCAGTTAATAACAAGATATAAATTACAGTAAATTGATGTGACTAAACTTATCTGCCACCTTTAGGATTACGTTTAGGCAACAAAAACTACTTGTTACTGTGAGGGAAAGATCACAGTCATGGCTAAATAAACTACATGCTAACATCAGCATGCTAACATGCTCACATGCTGATGTTTAACTGGAATAATGTTTACCATATTCACCATCTTAGTTTAGCGTGTTAGCATGCTAACATTTGCTAATTAGCAGTAAAAACAAAGTACGTTGGGGGATCATCGCAGTAGGATACATCTGTAACACATTTTGTGCTAGTAGATGTTGAGATATTTAAGATATTTCAGTGGACAAGTGAAAACTTTGGGCTGTTGGTGGTGCTACATTAAAAGTTAGATTCATCCTCTGGGCATAATTGATATCTGTACTAAATTTCATGGCGATCCATCCAATGGTTGTGAGGACATTTCACTCAAAAGTAAAAATGTCAACCTTATAGTGGCTACAGAGAAAGCAACATGATTATCAACACTGGTAAGATTCATCCTCAATCAATCCCATAGTTACCAAGACATGTCATTAAAAATCAAAAATGTTAGTCTCATGGATGCGTTCCTCAACTTAAATTCAAGAGGTGGTTCTAAAAAGGCTACATTTCTACAGTATATTCTATTTTCTCACTTGCACCAGATTGTTCACCATCTCTTTTGTAAAAGTGGAAACGAAAAGCAGAACCTAACCTAATGGTTATGGGAGGCTGCAGGTTACAGGACATCAAGTTCTTGTTATGGAATAACACCTGATGACAAAAAGGGTTTGTTCTGTTGTGTAAATTTGTCTCAGTTTCCTCATTTTGCCTTTACGTGAGACTGATTTTCACTTCCCTTTCATAACTGAAGGAAAGTTGTTATTTGAAAAAGAAAAACCTCAAACAGATCGGAGCTGAGATAAAAAAAAAGTCAAAAGTTCCTTTACGAAAGAGAAAGAAGAGACTCTTCAGACTATAAAAATGCAAATAAACAGCAAATCTATGGTCTCTCAGTGTGACTTGTTGCTTCTGGTTGAGTTAATTTTGCATTTTCAAAACAAACAACTTTGAACAAATTATTCAGCTTAAGTTCAGTTAGTTCACAGTTTTAAGACAGCAGGGGACTTAATGTTTAGCCATTACAGTGTCTACACTGAAAATGGTAAAATACAAAAAAATTCCAAACAAAATGGTGTAAACTGTGTAAAAGGAGGAGATGAAAAATGTAGTCTAGGGCTCTAGAGTTAATGGGGACTTCTGCTCTAATAAAGAGTTTCCATGACAACACTGTTAAATTCCTGTTTTTGCATCACTATGATTGTTTCTTTCTGTCCACTCTAACTGTTGTAGATCTATGAACTGTTCACTAAGGGTCTGATGGAGGAGACCACACCCCCTGTGCGTGTTTCAGATAATGGCTCCATCCTTCCCGTTTAACAAAAAAATTTTGAGGTCAAAGGAAAAAGAAAGACAATATGCTGCTTGTGCCCCCATGAGGGCCTATAGAGGAATGGGAGTAGGCGTGGGCAGTTAGACAAAATAACTAGAGTGTCACATGCAGTTTTTTCATGACCATCCAAAAAAAAGATCAGAAAAGTTGTGTGTCAGTATCCAACATGAACGTGAGACAACAGTTTAAAAAAAAAGGGAAGGGGAGAGAACACACTGTGGGCAGAACAGAGGAATGGTCACGCCCCTGCAGATTTGAGGTGTCTCTGAGCAAATACAGATGTTGGTGGGAAAACAACCAACCTGACGTCCAGGAGAACACTGACTTCTATAAAATGCATGTGTGCATTTGCAGGTTCAACTAGACCTAGAGAATAATTCAGCCTACATTTGGGTGAAAAGTGTAACTTGTAGGGATTTTTTGCTTGTTCTTCACTGTTTACACAGTCTTGCCACTCACTGCGCATGTCTCAGAGAGGCACGCCATATATTGTTTTTGCAGAACAAGTTGAGCAACTCGGAAATGCCATCAGTTTCCATGCCTCTTCTGCAATTAAGTACAGATTGGAGACAGGATCAGCCTTTGGAGCACCTCGACAGAAGACTTCTGGAGCAAAGAAACTTAAAACAAGACCTCAGAGTGTAAAACCACATGTGAGACCAGCAGTGGTGGAAAGTAACCAAGTACATTTACTCAAGTACTGTACTTAAGTAAAAGTTTGTGGTACTTTACTTGACTATTTCTATTTGATGCTACTTTATACTTCCACTCCACTACATTTCAGAGGGAAATGTTGTACTTTCATTTATTTGACAGCTTTAGTTACTTTTCAGATGAAGATTTGACACAATGGATAATATATCAAGCTTTTAAAATACAACACATTGTTAAAGATGAAACCAGTGGTTTCCAACCTTTTTGGCTTTTGACGTCTTACAAAAAGCAGTGTATAGTCGGGGTCACATTTCACATGTCTATGAGTTGTTAAAAGCTCCACCAAATAGTGATTTTTCCCTCTAAACTTCTCACATGCTTTCATTTCAATAAATGTTCAAATGATCCAATATTTCAGCAAAAATCAAAGATTAGAGAAAAAGTCCAAAAACTGAAAACAGATTTGTGTATCAGATCTAATGATGTCATATATAATAATATATCAGTCAGAGGGACCAAACCACTACTTTTACTGCAATACTTAAACTACGTCAAGCTCATAATACTTATGTACTTTACTTAAGTAGGATTTTTCATGCAGGACTTTGTACTTGTAATGGAGTATTTTTACATTGTATTGTATTGGTACTTTTACTTAAGTAAAGGATCTGAGTACTTCTTCCACCACTGGACACCAAAACCTTCTTAGTACCAAGGGCCGCCACCGGATTATGGAGGAAACAGAAGTATATAAAACAAATGGCCAGCTTGGCAGTAATCTGGCAACTATCTCACAAACACTGTCAGACATCAACATAAATACATTTCCTGCCACTTCCATGCAGACGTGTTTATATCCTCTTGCCTGGATGTCCTGAGTTTACTTTGCTACTGTAAACTGAACTTAAATCCACTGATCATAACTTAGTGGTACAATCTGGATGTAAATGCTGGTGTGACGAGGCCCAAAAAAATATGTCTATATTGGTATTTTATGAGTTCTCTACCTATGTGTACAGTACATGTATGAATCTGAATCTTGCTCATTGGTTCAACATCTCCTTTATTGTGGATACCATGGTCATTTATCAAAGAAAAAAAGACAGAAACACTCTTTATAGTGTGTTTGTTCCCTTTAACCCATGATTAGGTTAGTCAGTTAATTGTTAGCTAAACCTGAAGCATGTGTACTGTTGCTATGGTTACCTGCAGTTTAATAAACCTTGAACACTGATTGAGAACAGTGGTTAAACTACTGACTAGATCTATGTGGAGATGTCTTTGTGTACAGTTTTATCAGACACCTGCCAGCCAATCAGAAAGCAGGATTCTCCTCCACTGTGGTGTAAATGACTCGCAGCTGGAAACTTTGCAGTCTGGAGGTTGTCTCCATGTTGAGGAATGTGCAGGTCTGTGCACAGAGCTGTTAGGGTATATGAGTCTTATTGTTAAAATGTTTACAAGGGGAAAAGCTACATTCTGGCCTCAAAGATACACACCGACTCCACAATTTAACAGGAGGGAGCAGACCACAGTGAGGACAGCAGGGAGGGGGGCGGGGGGGGGGGGGGGGGGTGGGGGGGGGTCTGAAAAGGTGAAACTTTTTACTTAAAAACACAGACAGTCCTTTAAGTCTTCAATTAAAATTCTACCTGAGAAATGTTTTTCATGTTATGCACAGACATACCTACTGGTCAGACTCCCGTGAAATTTGCTTTCAATATTTATGGTCTCCAGAAGACACCTAGTGAGTTTGGGGATCATGTTGCCATTTCTCTAATGCCACCAATAATTGAAGAATTGAAGATTTTATTGAGTCCATTCAGGCAGCTGTAGATCAGATGGTAGAGCAGGTTGTTCATTAATAGCAGGGTCATTTTTTGATCCCCTGCTCCCTTTATATGTTGACATATCTATCTATCTAGCTGTTAGATAGACCAAAGTAGTGGATTTTTACTTGATTATGCCACCAGATGAAAAGTCAGGGGATCACCAAAATTCATAAAGACAATGGATTTCTGCACCAAATAGCATGATAAATCATCCAACTCTGTAAAGTCAGGGGATCACTAAAGTCATTAGGATTCATCCTCTGGGGACCATGAATATCTGAACTGAATTTTGATGGCAATCTATCCAATAGTTAGTGAGATATTTCAGTCTGGACCAAAGTGGTGGACCGACTGACTGACTTAGGTTGTACTTAAGCAGAATGGTGCTTTTAACTAAATGCTAATGTCAACATGTTAACATGCTCACCATGACAACGTTAAGATTCTAATATTTAGCAGGTATAATGTATACCATGTTGACCATCCAGAATAACAACAATCATAACAATAACAGCAGCAATAGCAGTAGCAATAGCCAGGGAAGGATGCCAACAGGACTGCGAAGAACCATGAAGGCTCGACCTGCAACCCAGGGTTTCCTGCGAGATGAGAAAGCACAAAAAACTCTGGGGAAGAAGCCAAGTTAGTAACATGCATTGATGTTACATGAATGCATACAGATGGAGAGGAGGAGGAGGAGAGAGGCGCTCAGTGCATCATAGGAAGTCCCCCAGCAGTCTAGGCCTATAGCAACATAACTAAGGGCTGATCCAAGGTGAGCCTAGTCGGTCCTAACTATAAACTTCATCAAACGGAAAGTTTTAAGCCTACTCTTAAACATGGAGAGGGTGTCTGCCCCTCGGACCTAATCTGGAAGATGGTTCCTAAGGAGAGGAGCCTGATAGCTGAAGGCTCTGCCTCTCATTCTATTTTTAAAGACTGTAGGACCCACCAGTAAGCCTGCATACTGGGAGCGCAGTATTCTAGTGGGATAATACGGTACTATGAGCTCTTCAAGATATGATGGTGCCTGACCAGTAAGGGTTTTGTAAGTTAGGAGAAGGATTTTAAATTCTATTCTAGATTTTACAGGAAGCCAATGTAGCGAAGCTAAAATGGGATAAATGTGATCTCTTTTTCTAGTTTTTGTTAGTACAAGTGCAGCTGCATTCTGGACCAGCTGGAGAGTCTTTAGAGACTTGTTAGGGCAGCCTGATAATAAGGAATTGCAATAATCCAGCCTAGAAGTAACAAATGTGTGGACTAGTTTTTCTGCATCTTTTTGGGACAGGATGTGCCTGATTTTTGCGATATTACATAAGTGAAAAAAGGCAGTCTTTGAAATTTGTGTGGGAGTTAAAGGACATATACTGATCACAGATAACTCCCAGATTCCTTACAGTGGTGCTGGAGGCCAGGGTAATGCCATCCAGAGTAGCTATATCATTAGATAATGTGTTTCTAAGGTTCTAAATGGCTCCTGTAACCAGGAGTGGTTGGCATGTTGGGATGTGGAGTGAAATCTACAGTTGCCAGCAGCTAGCCAGAGAAAAAGTACAACCTGGACCAACAACATAGTATGTTGTCTTCTTTATATTTGGCAAATAAGAGCTTCTTCAGGGCCTTCTTCCTGTATTTACGTTCTTGCTCCCGCTCCAGACACATCTGACCAATGAGAGGGGAGAACATTGTCTCACGTCACTTTAAGTGATGAAACCGAACCAGGAGTAAAACATCCTGAGGTTAAAGGGAATGTCCATTTTGTATATTTAGTCATAAACTAAAGGGTCCTTTCACACCTACCTCATTTGTTTTGGACTTTTTGACTTTTCAGTTTGATCCGAACTGATCACGGTCTGGACCAAACAGCTGAACGTTGGTGCAATGAATGGTCAGAATTAAACTGAACCATGGTTAGGTCCATTCCTTGTGTGAAAATATTTTTGGATGGATGCTTTTGGACCAATTACAGGAAGTTCAGCAGGCTTTTGTCAGAACCAGAAAAAGGAAAAATGAGCTGCTGTAGCACATGGGGAGAGGAGGAGACCAGGTTTTTAATTGAAATATGGTCTGACGTCATTATAAAAAGTCAACTGGAACTGCGAGAAAGATGATATGAGAGAATGAGCGAGCAATGCCGCCTGAAGATAAAGAAACTGTGGGTGCAGTATACAAAGGTGCGTGATGCCATTAGAAAAGGCGGTGCATCCACCAATGGGAAGGACAAATTTCTTTCTTATGACAACCAGGATAGCATTCTGGACACTTGCCCCACAAGGTCACCCATTAAGGTGGTGGAGTGTTCCCCAGATGTCAGACGCATGCCCATCTACAAACCAATCAATGTCAAGTATAGGGAGACGCTGCCCACGTAGGTGATGATGACAGGACGTAGGTACTGTATGTCCTGTGAAGTTCTTTAATGCACTTACATAATTGCAATGTGAAACCAAAACTAACCGGATCAAATGTAAACAATGTACCAAAAATAAGAACCTAGGATTTATACGTTGGAACTAAAATGTAAAAAAGGAGACATTTTGTTTTAGCAGCAGTTAGCACTGAAGCTATCTGTTGACAACAACAGGGTATAGGTTGATTTTTTTTTTCCATTTTGGTTATGTGTCAATGTGGTTTTCACACTGGTTTTCTGAATAAACAGGATATAGTTACAGAGGACGCCCACTCTGCTCAGACTGGAACAGAACAGACTGCTGCCGCTGCTCTGCATCAACAAAGAAACATCACATTTTTAATTATTATAATAAATAAAAATATAGCAGCATTACAGACACCTAAAAAAACAAACTGAGGCAGTGTTCTTGGCACCTTACACATTGCAGTTTCTGCATCTGAAACAAGAATGATAGAAAAAGAATGAAAAAACAGCAGGTGTTGAGGTTTAGCTGCTGTTGTTACCCCTGCTGAACTTGCTGTGGTGTCATTCTGAGGGTTTGAGAGAGGTTTTTTTGACATCTTGTCAATCATCAGCTAACAGTTCTCATGTCACAGCTGAAACTTAAAAAAAAACACATTTGACCACTTATGACAACCAGGATAGCATTCTGGACACTTGCCCCACAAGGTCACCCATTAAGGTGGCGGAGTCTTCCCCAGATGTCAGACGCATGCCCATCTACAAACCAATCAATGTCGAGTATAGGGAGACGCTGCCCACGTAGGTGATGATGACAGGACGTAGGTACTGTATGTCCTGTAAAGTTCTTTAATGCACTTAATTGCAATGTGAAACCAAAACTAACCGGATCAAATGTAAACAATGTACCAAAAACATGAACCTTGGATTTACACGTTGGAACTAAAATGTAAAAAAGGAGACATTTTGTTTTAGCAGCAGTTAGCACTGAAGCTATCTGTTGACAACAAACACCGCATACAGTGACTGAATGCAGCGTCTCCAAAAGGCTGAACTCATGGAGGCTTGTCAGGTTTGAGTTCTGTCCCAACTCTACTGTCAGCTAGCTGGCTACAAGATGGTTAGCTAACAAGATACAACATGTAAAACAGACCATTTTAGTTGCTGTTGGGTGAATTTGTTAATATTAGCTGCAACAGATGTTTCATTCTGTGATTTTGATGGATAGATGAAAAGCAAGTTTCATAGGAACTACAAATATTTTGCCTTAACACCACTGTGTTCCCCTGATGTTTATCACCATGATAATTCTCTTTTTTCTTTCTTATACAGTATGTTAATATGTTAGGGAGTCTTTGCTGAATACTAACTCAAAGTCATCCCATTTATTTAAAGGTATTAAATAAATCTAACTATAAATCTGAATGGTTTTATAAATGGAGTTGCAAAGTAGGAGAAATTATTTTGGGCATCCCATGGTTACAGAGGTAAAAGTCCAGTGAGAAACATCTAATCACTGAGCTTAAAATTCTGTTGCATGCGTACGGTAAACTGTCAACTTTGTTGACTTTCAGATTCTGAATCAATTTCGAATGAAATGAGTAACAATGGTGTCATATTTTGTTCAAAACTGCAATAGTGAAGTGTTTTTATTTTGCTGCAGCTCTAATTCTTCTCCATAGCAGCAGCGGCTAAAGCTCATGGGTATTATATTATTGAGAGCCATCCTCCATACCAAACTGAAACAAAACATTCCCTCAAAAACAAAGATATCATCAAAAGAAAAACAACACCTCACTTTAAATCCCTCCATTTAGCATTCATAAGCAGCATAAAAACATTTAATACATGGTTTGTAACAGAGTTAAGAGCATATGTAAGGACATTTTTAAAGTTTTTATTAATGCACAGTATTTGTCAACAATTATAACTTCTCCTATGAAGAAAAAATATATAATTACAACTGTGTTATACTTATATTTGCTTATAACTACATTATAGTGTATTATAAACCATTTATTAACTGCTGATATACTGCTTATAAATGCTAAACAGAGGGATTTAAAGTAGACTGCTACCAAAAATTTGCAATAGGAAATTAAAGTGGGGTAAAATACTTCCTGAACCAGCTCTATTTGGAGATGCACACGGTACAAATTGGTGGAATAGGTTGATTTTATTTTTTCCATTTTGGTTATATGGGTCAATGTGGTTTTCACACTCATTTTCTGAAAAAACAGGATATAGTTACAGAGGACGCCCACTCTGCTCAGACTGGAACAGAACAGACTGCTGCCGCTGCTCTGCATCAACAAAGAAACATCACATTTTTAATTATTATAATAAATAAAAATATAGCAGCATTACAGACACCTAAAAAAACAAACTGAGGCAGTGTTCTTGGCACCTTACACATTGCAGTTTCTGCATCTGAAACAAGAATGATAGAAAAAGAATGAAAAAACAGCAGGTGTTCTGGGAAACGAGGTCTTGAGGTTTAGCTGCTGTTTTTAACCCTGCTGAACTTGCTGTGGTATCATTCTGAGGGTTTGAGAGAGGTTTTTTTGACATCTTGTCAATCATCAGCCAACAGTTCTCACAGCTGAAACTTAAAAAAAAACCCACATTTGACCACTTACCCCCGGTGGTTTCTTGCCAGGCAGATAGTTTCGGTTTTATTTACAGCCTACGTTGGCATTATACATTTCTGCAAACCACGGATGCATTGAATCTCAAGACTTTTCTCTGGCTAGTACGTTATGTGACTAGAATTTGTCCCATCCATGTAGGTTTCCTGACTCTGAAGGATCATGTAGTCCTGAAAACAAAGAAATTGTTTATTGACTTTGTTTAAATGATGAAATGTTAATGTTTTTCATCCAATACGGTAGTAGATACCCACCTGTCTAAGAATATGGGCAGGAGACTGATTAAAACTTTGGAAATGAGGTGGGAGTCTTCTGTCATGTATTTCAGCCACAGATCATTTTCTGATGGTATTTCAGTGGAGATAAATGTTTAGGAATGTGTTTGGTTGGTGTGCTGACAGGCTGGAGGAGTCTCCATACACAGTTCAGTTGGTACACACTGACCTTCGAATGGCATGGAGATTACAGTAGTGCTGATAAAGAGGCCAACTCCTCTTGTATTTTCCATCTTTATCACACCATAAATAGAACTGGAGCAGCTCTAGAAACTCACAACTACTTTTTTAACAGCTGCAAACACAACTTCCTGGATTTCTCAATGTGTTAAATACAGTTTTAAATGTCGTAAAACACCGAAATGAAAAGAAATTAAGTTTAGGAGTAGAAGATAGTTTTCTATGTGTGAGGACAAATGATTATATTATATTATATTTCTCATATGCATTCAAGAGCAGGCGCTGTTTCAGAAACCTTTCTTGGTCTGTTTGTTCATATACAACATCACCGCTATGAATTCATTTAGTCATTAAAATTTATTTTGAGGTGGTTGTCATGACAGACTCTTGAACTGAGTTCAGAGTATCTTTGTACTCAACGTAATGGGGTTTCTGAAACAGCTCCTGTTTCAATTACATTACCATCTGTATGTATCTTTAATACAGTTTTGCCCTATGATGTATTTGATGCTGTAACACTGCAATACAATGTTATCATTTGTTACCACACGATGTTAAAGGGGACTAAATACTGTGATGAATTAGATCTTTGCAGCAAGTTTCTGCTAAATGTTCTATAATTACATTATAGAATATACATTCTATAATAAATTCTATTATCTTGTTCCTGGGACAGTTTCTGTAATCTGCTTTTTTCCCTCTTTCTCTCTCAGCAGCCAAGGGGTAGAGAGTAGCGATGTGCAGAGGGCTCAGTATTTGTATTTATTTATTATTAATAAAGTCATATACTCTTATCTGTCAGTGTTGACAACTTCATTTGTTATTTTTGTGAATTTGGGGTCTTTACACTTCAAAGACTGTGAGTTGAGTTGTTTTGTTTAGGCATCCTTAGGCTCTACCTCAAGGCTCATGTGCAGCAATAATATGACCAACAAAGCTCATTAGCAGTGGTTGAGATTTTAATGGCGGCGGGACATGATGGAGGCAGAGAGGAGCCGCAGACTGAGAGGAGTCAGCAGTTTACAGGAAGACTCCCCACAGACCTCCATCTGCACTGATCAGCTATGTGCACACGGAGAGCAATGCGCCTATCAGAAGACACAAAGCAGTTGTAAACATGATGAGGGAGAGATAATGAGGGCATCCTAACTTTCTCTCTGGCAGGGCCAAGGATTAAAGTGATAAAACTATGACGACACAGAAATGTTCCTAGTTTAACTGGTTATTTGGATCCTCTTGACCTCTGGTATCTCCCTACAATCTTCCTTTAAGTATTTTACTTTTTCTTTTTTTTCTTCCAGAATTCACAACAGGGTTTCTCGATTTTTTTTTATGTTTTCTTTGGTGAGGAAATTCCCATGCCCCCTGCACTTAGGGTATGTGAACTTTTGTTTTCTTTTTCAAAAAAGCATTAAGGGAGCTGAAAATAACCTCAAACTTATGTTGTTCCTGCTATACTGTGACCAAGGATGGCAATGCTAGTAGATCTGTCAATCCAACACTTTGGTCCAGAGCCACATATGTGACAGCCTCTGGCCATACCATGAAATTTACTGTGACTCTTGCTAGTGTGGATAAATATATTTAACATGAGGAATAGTTGCATCGATATAGAGAGATCCATGGTCAAGTTCCAAGGTACAAAACGACTTTTGATTAGTCACCTTTTTCAATAAAGGGCTCACAATTGGATGTGAACACTGAATAACTTATGATTGGATTCTCTTGTTAAATCTATGGGTACATACTGTATACGCGCTTACACTCATATACATGTGATATCATGCTACTCGATTCTATTATCGAGTCATTTGTTTGATTGTTTGAACGTAGTTTTAAAAGCGTAACCAGGGACTGGGGGCTGCAATTGTCTTCAGCTAGATGCTGTATGGTCCCTGTTTAAAGGGGACCTATTATGCTCATTTCCAGCTCTATATTTTTATTCTGGGACTGTACTAGAGTTGCTTTGCATTATTCAAAGTTCAAAAGACTCCTTATTTATCTTATGCTGTCTCTTTATTAGGGGTGTGCCTGAATACAAATACATTATTCGGCAAAGCACAAATAGTGGGTTTTTTTTTTTTTTTTTTTGTTTTTTTTAACGAATATTTGTTTCATACAAATATTTTTAAAATTATTTGTATTCAGGAAGAAAAAAAGACCATGTTAAGTACCAGCGTGCAGGTCAGTTACATCACTATCTCAGTCTCTCTCCTCTCTTCTGCTGTTACGTCTATCAGCAGGTCTCAAAGAGGGGAGTCACATCCACCTGCTGCATGACGCACATTTCCTAATTTGGACATCACTCCCAGAGTTGGGGGTGTTCCCCAGAGATAAAGCTGAGCTACTGACACAAATGAAGCGCTCCCAAGGGAACACTTCATGAACATTTATTGTAACACTTTGTAAAATTAAAAACATAATAAAAACAAAAACAGGATTTTAAATATACCGATACAGATAATTTTGCTGCCTAAACAAATACAGATACAAATACAAATACTGGGCCCTCTGCATATCCCTACTCTTTATGCAGCCCCTCTGTCTCTAACAGGCAGTCTGAGCTCCTGTTCCTCACCAAATTAGCGGAGCTTCGTTAGTAGTGCTAAAAACCGGTTAGATATATGGGGCTCTTTGTTGAGCGGATAGATAATGCAGGGAGGAATAGTACAAACAGAAACAGCCAGAGTGATGATGTTTGATGAATAGCTGCAGACAACCAGCACATCTCTAAAAGGTAAACAACTTATTTTACTTCGCTGTGCTGTGTAATGGAAAAACACTCACAGCATGCCAGCTCGATTCCAGTCATGGCTCTGCGTGACTACCCCCAAAACGATGGAAAAATGACATAATGTTAACCGAGCGGAGCAGTGAACTGGTGAGCTGTGCATGGAGCAGACGACCATATAAAGAAATCGAGCTGACGTCAGCTCGGGCTGAAAGTAGAAAAAACTGCTGGAAACCAAGTGTTCAGAGCAGTCTGAAGCCGGTGCTTTTTGCTCACAAGGATTACAGCTACATACATTTACCTCATTATTTGACACAGCTGACATTGTAACATTATGTATATACTGAAAATAAGGAAAAGCATAATAGGTCCCCTTTAAAAGATAAGGCTGGCAATATACTGCATTGGCCCAAAAAGAGTATTTTTACAACTGTGTATTTTTACTCTGGAAATTAAATTTGAAAAAGTGGCAGTCATCATATAGTCGATTACTAAAAAATTACAAACAATTGTGTTCACAAGATCAGAGGTTCTTTTATAATGGAGAGAGTACTTACAGAGAGAGTTGCATGATGGGTTATTTGTAGCTTTCTTCCAGTCTTTTTATAGTGAGTCTCTTAGTTAGTCAGCACTAAAAGTGATTGCATCTCCCGACCTATGACTGACTATGAATCATCTGTCACACAGCCATGAATTACTGGTGTCAAAGATAATGAGGAGCTCAAACAGACAAATTGAAAAAAAAAATGAAGATAATTTTGACTTCTTCCAACATCCTGACAGGAAGGAATGTGAGTGTATGACTGATAGACAACATACACAAATGTGGGATGTTCTGCTTTAATTGAAGTATTTCAGAGAGAGAGAGAAGAATAGTTTCATCTTTAAAAAATGCTCAATAATTTCCTAAAACAGGTGTAGTTTTTAGAAAATGTTACTCAAACAGGAGTAAATAGTGCATTTATTGTTCTAGGGAGTATTTCTATCAGCAGGACAATCAGTGTGTGTGGAATCAAACCAAACTACGGGGTGTGTCATTGTAATGAAGGTCATGAATGTCACACAGTGTAGTGGTATGACTCACTGAGTTTTGAGATTTGAGTCATGACACTGAGAAGGGTTTTCTGACTCAAATTCTGAGTGTCCTTGTTTATTACAGACCACATCCTGTCATTTACCCTCGTTAAAAGTGCCATCCAGAATGAAGAGTTGAATTATAAAGGATCATTGTTAATATTTAATTCTCCACCTCCCCTTGTAATGTTAAAGGACAGGTTCACAGTTTTTCAAGTCTGTCTTAAAACAACAGTCAGGTCATATGAATGTTGTGTGTAAGTGAGTAATGTAAGTGTGTAAGTGATGGGGGCCAAAGTGTGTCTTTGTGTTTCCTCGGACAGCGTTTCCCCGTTGAGCTGCGGTGGAAGTATAGTAACAAGAAGAGGGACTTTGGAACTAAAAAGACTGTAATGTTGAGAGATATCTACTTGATTTGACTCATTTGGACGCTGAAGCTTCATATTAGCTTCAAATAAACTTTTAAATACATTTTTTGCACAGAAGGAGGACTGTGGATTTTGTCCCCCATCACTTCCATTGTAAGTGCATTATGAAGGGATCTTCTAATGGTCAGTATTCTTCCAACATCCTGACAGGAAGGAATGTGAGTGTATGACTGATAGACAACATACACAAATGTGGGATGTTCTGCTTTAATTGAAGTATTTCAGAGAGAGAGAGAAGAATAGTGTCATCTTTAAAAAATGCTCAATAATTTCCTAAAACAGGTGTAGTTTTTAGAAAATGTTACTCAAACAGGAGTAAATAGTGCATTTATTGTTCTAGGGAGTATTTCTATCAGCAGGACAATCAGTGTGTGTGGAATCAAACCAAACTACGGGGTGTGTCATTGTAATGAAGGTCATGAATGTCACACAGTGTAGTGGTATGACTCACTGAGTTTTGAGATTTGAGTCATGACACTGAGAAGGGTTTTCTGACTCAAATTCTGAGTGTCCTTGTTTATTACAGACCACATCCTGTCATTTACCCTCGTTAAAAGTGCCATCCAGAATGAAGAGTTGAATTATAAAGGATCATTGTTAATATTTAATTCTCCACCTCCCCTTGTAATGTTAAAGGACAGGTTCACAGTTTTTCAAGTCTGTCTTAAAACAACAGTCAGGTCATATGAATGTTGTGTGTAAGTGAGTAATGTAAGTGTGTAAGTGATGGGGGCCAAAGTGTGTCTTTGTGTTTCCTCGGACAGCGTTTCCCCGTTGAGCTGCGGTGGAAGTATAGTAACAAGAAGAGGGACTTTGGAACTAAAAAGACTGTAATGTTGAAAGATATCTACTTGATTTGACTCATTTGGACGCTGAAGCTTCATATTAGCTTCAGATAAACTTTTAAATACATTTTTTGCACAGAAGGAGGACTGTGGATTTTGTCCCCCATCACTTCCATTGTAAGTGCATTATGAAGGGATCTTCTAATGGTCAGTATGATCAGGGGGAATGATTACAGCAAGAAAAACAGGTTTCAATGTTCATATGGGTTCCTGACTGTTGTTTTAAGACACACTTGAAAAATTGTGAACTTATCCTTTAATGCTACAGCATACAAATACATTTAAGACAATAGTGAGAAGTACTTTTCCTGTTTCTACGTGACAATGTCCGCGAGTACAAAGCCAGCTCCAAGCCAGGTCTTCCCCAATTTTGTGTGGAGCCCGGACCTCACCCCCATCCAATACCTTTGGGATGAACTGGAACACTGTAAACTGGACTTTATCACCGAACATCAGTAATACTCTTGAATGGGAGGAAATCCCTGCAGCCAGGTTCCAGGTTCCCTGCAACATCTGCTGGAAAGCCTGAAACCAGGAGAGTGGAGGCTGTTAGAGCAGCAGACTTTTTATTCTTTTTTTTATCTTTATTTTGTAGTAGTCTTTCCATCACTCATTGCTTTTATTTAAAGTTGATTTTGTTTAAATTGATTAATTGTTTGATCCATAAAATGTCAGAAAATGGTGAAAAATGTTGATCACCGTTTCCTAAAGCCCAATGTGACATCCTTAAATGTCTTGTTTTGTCCCGACCAACAGTCCACAACACAAAGATATTCAGTTTACTGTCAGAGGACTAAAGAAACCAGCAATTATTCACATCTGAGATGCTGGAATCAGAGAATTTGGACATTTTCTTCTTAAAAAATGACTCAGAATCATTAATCAATTATCAAAATAGTTGCTGATTCATTTAATAGTTGGTGTAGAGGAAAAACTAAAGTATCATATAACACATAACCTGTCATTTAATGTATAATCCTTGAATATACAATTATCATTTAATACATAACCTTTGAATCTAAGTATGATTTCTTGTGTTACTGGTTTTTGGCAAGCAGGACTGGCTCCCTTCCGCTGAACTTTGCTCGAACTTTTAAAACTGCACATGAACTGTCTTTCCCTCATACAATGCCTGACTTGTACCACTTTTACATGCAAAATGATGCAAGGTTGAAATATAGCCTAAATATATATATATATATATATATATATATATATATATATATATATAGATAGATAGATAGATAGATAGCTTGAACATTAACTGTCCCCCATGCAAATTTGAGACAAAGGGTGAGCCTTGTATTGAGAAATGCTTTAATCAATCATCAATGTGTTTTTCTCATTGAGTGTAACTATTGAGTCTTTGTTCCTATTAGGGATGTGCAGAGATCCCAGTATTTGTATTTGTATCTGTATTTGTTGAGGCAGCAAAATTATTTGTATTTGTATTCGAATGAAAGTGAAAAGAGGCTGGAACACTCGAACTGGAGTGTCCCAGATCATAGATGACTGCGCTGAGTACTGAGCTAAAACTTTACTCATCGCCTCATTGCAGACAGACCTCTACCTATTTATACACCCATAACACACAGACAGCACAGCATGTAACATGTAGGGAGGAACTACAAAGGCAATTATTGCTTTGTACTTTTCATTTATTGCCTATTTTTTTACAACATTAACTTTGTGGAAAGGAGAAGGGGAACAACAGGTTATGGAGAGTCCTTTGGGAACACTTTGAAAACCCACTATTCTAGTTCCTATGCATATAAAAACTCTGATGACCACCACAGTTAGCAACTAATCAATTAATTGCCTAATTGTTGCATCTCTAATGTAATTCTGTTTATCTTGTGTAGTGGTTTTATGGTAGAAACTTTTAGCTTCCTGCCTCTCCTGCACAAGTGTTCATTTACTTTAAATTCAAGTATAGATGAGCATATGAAGGTAAAAGTGCAGTTTTATATAAGTGAATGTCTTTGTGTACATATCTAATCATTAGATAATTTATTAATGTGCACACAAATAGATACAAAATAATAAAAAAGGTGCAATGCAAAGGCAGACTTGAAAAATTGTGAACCTATTCTTTAATCCTGCCTGAATAGGGATTTAGAATCTATACAGTTATATAAGAACCTCACAGTGCATTCAGATCCGGTGCGTACATTCTGTGGTTCACAGGGTTTACGGTCTGTATTATTGCGTTTGAGAACTGACTGTATAGCTGTCTCATATCGTCTCTCAGCCGCAGATGGCCGATAGCCACAATCACATTAGCTGTGGGTTGTTTACTGCTGCTGTTCCTCTGCTTTACATCTTTATCAGTATCCACTTAGGCAGAGCCGGGGCTTAATTTCATCATTAGCGTTCTTATTTCAACTTAATCGGGATATGTAAGGAAAGACAGACCTGAACTTTATGAGAAACATAATGAATGTAGATGCTCCCACACAGGTGTACTGCACGATCCAATTAAACAGTAACATCCTATAATGCTCTGTCACATATGAACATGAATTGTGTACTTCACAGTCTTCACAATAAGCAGATTTGGGATATTTTGGAGCGACACTGTCTCCAACAAAACCAAACAGGAGAATATCCTTTGAGAGAATGGCGTCCAATCCAATGAGAGATGTTCAGGGCCTGACTTGATTCCCACTGATGTAAAAGACGATGTCTAGCTAATAAATGTTTGCTTCAGCGTTGTGCAGCCCACTGAATTTGTGCAGTAGTGTTTTTCCCCGCTGGCCTCATCTACGTGTTCCCGCTCAAGCCATTGACTTTACATTGCGACATTGCAATCTTTAAAAATCACCTTTCTCAGCTTAGGGAAAGTTTTATAAACATAAAACCTTCTGGGATTCATGTCCTGTCCTGTCAGAAATCTCTTTTATAATGGTGGTCTATGGGGAACATGCCTTTTTGGACCAAAGGAGATTGTTTTTTTTTGCTGTAATACTCAGAGCCACTCAGAGAAATTGGCAGCAAGGTTGAGTATCAACGCCATATCCAGCTCTCTTAATACATCCACGGCCAGACACAACTAACCAATGAGTCGAGAGCATTCCCACCTGGCTTTTAGCGATGCACTTTGGTTCATTTGGATGTTTTTCTGTGCAAAAAGAAGGAACCAATGGGGGAAAAGCAACAACTTTATCAACACATCCACTGTTTCGCAACAAAACGCCCTAAAATGAGATGAGTCCAATTTGGGCGCAAGAAGAACAAATATGTATCCTGTCAATAGCCTCTTTCTAATTTATGGAAAAACTAATATTTCATTTACTTTTTTTTAAAGAAGAAAAACTTCAGGACCTGCTGTTGTTATTCCCTCGATAATCTTGTCAGAGTGTAGAGCCAAGGTGCGGACGCTATGCAACAGCTGTCTCCATCCAAATGTTTCAAAACTGTAAATTTCCATCAGATTATTCTCCTGAAACTGTGCTCTGTTGTGAAATAACCAGAACAAATTGTCTGGCATTTTATGTGGCTGCTCTGAATGAATGAGTCATCACTGACCTTTTGATCACAGGGATAGTAGAGGGATTGAAAGAACAAGCGGAGTAGAAAGATCTACCACAAATTTGCCTCAAAGGGCTTCACATTCTCTACAGCATACCTCACTTAGACATTCGATTTGGATATGGAAAAGCTCCCAAGAAGCCCTCTAAAAAAACAAAAGAGAGAAAGTTCATTCAGAGCAAGGAGTGATCCCACTTTCAGGACGCACAGGCATACAGTAGAGGTTGTATATAACAAGAGTAGACAGATACAGCAATAATAAAATCAAAATATGGAAAAACAGAACAAAATTGGGTTTATAAATTACAGACATACATCCTTGTCTGTCTGTCCTCTATTCTCCGACCTGTGACCTGGAAATTGGGTGTGTCCTGCCATCAATGAAGATGTTCCATCCAATCCCTTAAATGCTCGGATGTCTTTTAGTAGATAACAACATCCCTTCAATAGGAAACTATTGATTATACGTCTGATCTCATGAGACAATAAGAAAGAGTGGTCAGGCTGCTGTTCAGAGTTACTGCAATATTAATATAACGCTGTAGATTGAGCACATGATCCAGAGAGACGGGAGTAAGAGCACCATGCATCATATTTTCCACAAACTCAAGAGGATAAGGTTTAGGGCATATTCTGAATTAGCATGAAAGAAGAGAGGAGGTAATGAAATGTTAGTTTAACGAGCACTAGCGGGTGGTGCAGTAAGTGCTTGGCAGATGTTTTTTTGCCCTGGATTTCGCTTCTCAGGCTACATAGTCTGCTTTACCTTACTGGGGTAACATCCCAATTCTTTTAATTGCAACCACATTTCACTCACTCAGCTGCCAGTCGGCTCTGTAGTGACATTTGATGGTTTGTACTTGCACATATATGCGCTGTCCAAATAATAATAAGGGTGCAGAGATATGGTTGATTAAAGGATAAGGCTGGCGATTTTCCATAATTTTCTTCTTGTCCACAAATCTCATGTTTAAAGCCAAACCAACGATGAACTGATCTACTTACAAGTATCGTGTGTGTATCCAAAGCCTGATATTTCTTACTTTAAAAATGGAAGAAGAAAAAAAATCACAAAAGCACAAAAGCCTGTTATGATCCCCTTTCATGCATGAATTATGAAAACCTCAGTCAGTCTATTACTATAGAAGGTTTGGCAAGATATTCCTGAGCTGTGGAGTGTTTCCGGCCGGCAGACGACCATCTTGGTTTTGAGCTTTTACAGTCTATGCCAATGGATGGCAGTGTATGGGATGACACACTAGAAGTCCATTGTGGTGGCTGATGTGCAACTATACCATTAAAACCCATGCATATATAAGAAAACGGCTTTTGAATAGCTGTCCACTGTAGTGACCACTACGCATGAAAGGGTTAAAGTCGTACCTTAATCATACACATTATGGGACATCCATCATCCATCCACACTCTGGACTGAAATAAACAGACACTATGGCGATACCTTTTATGAAAAATTTTGTCTGAACGCACAAGAACTAACACATTATTCGTTCACACATCAAACAGCACACGCACACACTTTGCCTGATCCTAAACTACTTTGTAGAACGGATGTTCATTTGCTGTCCCTCCGCTGCCTCACTGCCTGACAAGATAACATTAATGTAAAGCAGCAACATCCGCACACGGCTTCAACTTCATCCACAATGCTTCCTAACTTAATTTCTTAGACAGTTATCTGTTTAACACGGCTTGCTGGTGGTCTCCATTTTGTTTTAGCTAACAGACACATTTCTCAATGTAGGAAAATACATAAATTACATATGTGAGTAAATGACAGGCTCGATGCAAACAAACCCCACAAGCCTCAGCCCTTCTCTGTCTCTGTGTGAATCTTTATGGGAACAAACTGTCAGTCAAGAGGAAGAGGGAAGCGAGGGAGGCACGTTAGCCAAATTGAAAACACCTGCTACCACACCATTACAGCAGAGTAAACACATCTGCAGCCCGTCATTTAATGTTTGATTTACGTGGGTCAGTTAACAAGCACACAGCCTGCTGTCAGTGTTTGTTCACTGGCCCTACTGGTATCTAAATCATATTCAACCATTATTAACGTTACGAGCTACAGATGTGTTCACTCTGCGGGTCGAAATCTTGTGATGAAAGAGTTACAAACTTAAATAATAGATAAGAGAGTGGGATGAAATTAAAATGTGGACAACACCAGACTAGAATCTCTGAGATGTGGGTGTGATTATAGAAGTCTGGAACCAGAAAGGGTAAGAAATCACAGAGGTATGAAAAAAAAACAGCTTCTGGAAAATCAAATGATCTCAGACTGTTCAACAGGTGCACCGTTTAAAAAAGCATCAATAGTGGAAGACTTGCCTCCACTGAAAGGATCTGCTCTGACTTCACTCATCTGTCTTATATCTTATGGCTGGAACGAAGCATTCAAACAAAAGATTAAAAATAAGTGCAGTCACTTCATTTATCAAGCACATTTATCAACAGCTGCACAAAGAACAAAATCCATTTAATCTGTTTATTTATTGTACATCACGCGATTCTATACACACTACAATCAAGGATCGGTGGACACAAACACATTCCACATGATAACTTTCCAGAGTAGTAAAATCCAGTATGTGAGTTTTATATAAACCGCTGTGCAGTGTGAGAAGCCTTTAAATGCAATAATCTGTTAATGGTACTTTAACCAACACTGAGAAGAGAGAAGAGGAGAAGGATGTCATAGTTCTCTCTCAAGCTCTCTTTTCACATTCCTGACACAACTAGTTTGTCACATTTAATGTAAATAGCCTCATGCAACACTATGACTGCCTTCCAGGACAGCCTGTCTAAAAATATAAGTCATTATCCCTGCATTTAAACTACAATCATGTCTTCTCCCTCCCAGCTCTCATTCCTAGCAGTGAAGCCATTTGGAACAAACAAGAACCATCTGATCGACCATAAACTAATCTTCAAGTCTTGTTGATATTCTGGTTAAAACAGAACAGGCTGTTTATGGAAATCACACACAATTCCCTGAAAATATTGAGCTCTGTTTTGTTCTTCTCATTCTGAGATACTTGATATTTAATGTGTAGAACCTCTCAAGTCCTAAAAGTTAGTACTAGATCTCTGAATCTCTGAAGGCATTTCTCTGGTTGTTGACAAGACAGTACCTCGTGTACACGTGATCCTTATCTTGTGCGCACAGGCTTTTAAAACATCTTTCAGGACTTTTTGGGGCTCTGTATTACTCAATAAATAATCAGGAAAATGAAATTCTGTCACTTTTCAATGCTTTTTATTAAACTTCCCACAACTCTGTGACACCTGTGTGAAGAAAATGTAACTGTTAAAAAATTTCTTTGTAATGACCATGAAACAATAGAGACCGGAGCCGAAATATCAAATTTAACAGAATTTATTTTCTTGTACAAGAAGGAGCGTTTCACAATGCAACACGCAGGATGAGGTTACAAAGAAAAAGGCTCCCAGTAGAGCGCTTATAACAGGGTTTTATACACCTTAAGAGGGCGTTACAGTTCTCTTCTTAATCTATCAAATACAGACTTATAGATAACGTTGTGTCTGTTTTCAGTTCTCCTGTCCAACTGACCCTCAGATCACATGTCTCACCCTGTCTCCAACAAATTTTAATTTCTACATCTTCCTCTTTACAAATATAGTGCTTAACTTCCTTTAACCGTAGCTGATGAGTCTGTTGATGTTGCAGAGTTGCAGTACAAGACAGTAACAATTCATCATGATCTAGATAAAATAGAAACACTCATACACAGTGTAATCATCATTTTTATAACAGTAACAACAGTTGTTACATTATTTTTATCCCCACTGGAGACAAAAATTCATTCCCCTCATATTGATTTATGCTGCTTCACCCACAGACCATATAAAATATCTAAAATAAAAATAGGCTATTTAAAAAAAAAAAGTAAAACGTGAGAACAGTCATTAGTGCAAACAACAATAAAATCAGAAATGGACTTTCAGAGATGACACATCGTTTAGGCGACGTGATGATGCAGTAAATAGACAAACGGTTTTCTGCTTCCCTGCTCAGAGATTTGCAGAGATGTGGGTAAAAGAGGGGCGACACGCTGCAGATCACCCTGCACAGCGAAGCAGAAAAAGAAAACAGAAGTCTGTCATCACACCAAACTGTATTAATAGTCTAACAAGTAGGTATATACTGAAGCCTGTTTATTTTTATGGTGACGGCATGTTGTTACTTTCTATTCAGTATTGAAGTTCACTAGAGCTGAATTAAACAGTGACCTGTAAGAATGACAGTAAGTGTATTTGCATGTTTGGCTGAGTATCCACAGGACTGAAAGAAGTGTTGGGAGATTTAATCCTAACATGTTGAATTAGCATTTAACCTTTTGTTTTGTTATATATGATCACATCTCCTGTGTGTCTGCATGAGGAAAGGACAAGAGGTGAATTTGACGTCACATCATCGCTGAGAGTGAGAATATTGCGCTACTTGATGAATTAAATTTAAAAAAAATGGATTAAAATATTTCTGCAAATGCAGTGGTATAGTTCAACTTCCATAATTGTTTTATTAAAGTTCATAATTATTTTATAAATGTTACTTAACAGCTGCAAGAAATAGCCTAATAGGCTTCATCGTCTGCATAGGCCCTCTGTGCCTTCTGCTTTATTTTCATGAGTAAAAACATTTCAAAAACACATCTCTCTGATTTTTTTTTTCACAAATCGCACCCTGTGGAACAATAAACCTCCAACCTGCAGCTGACACTGAACCTTGAGGCAGGAGACACTGTGAGACAACATCTTATCATTCTTCACTCCGTTGCTCTGCTAATCCAACCGCAGCCAAAACGGCTTTAGGCGAGAAAAAGACACGACTCTCACTGTGTCATACTTTCATTTTAACAGAATGAAAACCACATGAGGGGAAAGTTTCATTTAAGGACAAGTTGGCAACTGAATCACAACAGAAACAGAAAACCACACACACACACACACACACACACACACACACACACACACACAGAAACAGAAACAGTTTTGTTCTCTGGGGAATTTCTATCATTTGCCTGTTGATGTCAGCTCATCAGACAAGTCCCAACAGTGTGACAGAGAAAGTTAAACCTCCGTAAAGGATTGTATTCAAGATATTGAGGAGGAAAGAATTTAAGGAAAGAAAGAGGAGTGTCGTATTCTTCCTTTTAGCTGAGGGGAAGGTAGTCTTCAGTTGTTCCTTTGAAAATCCCTATGTGAGAAATATCTCTTGTTCAAGGTTGTGAGTCTAATTTGTTTAATATGTTGTTCAACATGTCAGCACCTGGTGGGCGCCGTCGATGCCAGGACAATTAGCCTCACCTTCTACTTATATAAGATACTGGCAGCCAACTCGTCAAATCCATTTTTATTTAAACAGCACAGTATCACAAATTTACCTCATGGGGCTTTACAATCTGTACAGCAATACAGTGTCTTCTATGTGAGGACCCTTGGTTAGAATAAGGAAAAACTTCTTAAAAACATGTCACCCAGTGCAGCGCTGTGGCTCACTGATGTGTTTTTAATAGTTTTTGGACAAAAACGGAGGTCTGTCAGGCTTTGGATACACACACAATACTTGTTAGTAGATCAGTTCATTGTTAGTTTGGATCCAAACATGAGATTTGTTGACATTAACAAAAATATAGAAAATCGCCAGACTGATCCTTTAACGGGGAAAGAAATGGAGGAAACCTGAAGGAGAGGAGCAGCAGGGGAGGAATCCGTCTCTCAGGACAGACAGACAGGAAATACCGTGCAAATTATGGAAGTACGGTATGGATAAACAGGATGACAAGAATTTATGTTATCTGTATGTGATATTGTAGTTGAATAAATATAAATTAAAAAAAAACAGGATGACAAAAATATAGATGTACAGTCCCCTCCAAAAGTATTTGAACAGCAAGGCAAACTCCCTTGTTTTTGTTGTTCACTGAAGACATTTGGGTTTAAGATCAAAAGATGAATATGAGACAAGAGTTCAGAATCTCAGCTTTTATTTCCTGGTATTTACATCTAGATGTGTTAAACAACTCAGGACATACCACCCTTTGTTTGAACCCACCCATTTTTCAAGTGAGCAAAACTATTGAACCATGTGACCACTTTTGACTACTTTTTGGCCTGGGTTTAAACCTATAAAGACTGCATTTCTTGGTTTAAACCCAGGCCAAAAAGTAGACTAGTCATGTAGAGCTATTTAATGTTGGAACAATCAACCTTAAAGGCAACACCTGGTCAACAAGAAACACCTGTTGGTCACATGTTCCAATAGTTTTGCTCACTTGAAAAATGGGTGGGTTCAAACAAAGGGTGGTATGTCCTGAGTTGTTTAACACATCTAGATGTAAATACCAGGAAATAAAAGCTGAGATTCTGAACTCTTGTCTCATACTCATCTTTTGATCTTAAACCCAAATGTCTTCAGTGAACAACAAAAACAAGGGAATTTGCCTTGCTGTTCCAATACTTTTGGAGGGGACTGAAGATAAAACATATGAAGAATCAGTTTTCCACCTTTTTAGTTTGGTTGTATTTGGTTTGACTTCAGTTTATTATTTTTTGTCATTAAGATTAAGTTACAGCTCATGTCGCCTCCCCTCCTTGTCCAGCCTCCAGCTGGATAATGACAGTTTTTATACACAGACGCTATATGATATTCAAGCTGGCACAAGTTATATGATATTCATGCTGGCACAAGTATCCTGTCTGATGTGTTCTGACCTGTTATTCCCAACACGAAGGTCTAAATGCTGATTCTGTTGGTCTGCAGATGGCAGATCACATGTGATGAGCCACATTGTTGAACTAAAGGTGTCGGATGGGATTGAAGTCAGTAAACTTCCACACCAAATTGGGAAAACCTTTTTCTTTTTTTAAATTTTTATTTTATTTTTTATGGAGCTGGTTTTATGTACAGGGGCATTGTCATGTTGAAAAAGGAAATGGTCCTTCTCAAACTGTCGCCACAAAGTCTGAGGCACACTATTGTCTTGCATGCTGTGTGTTTGGACTTCTCTTTATTGCAACAAAGAGGCCCAAAATAGGAAAAAAAGGCCCATCAATTTTCTTACAGGGATGAACAAAATTTACAAGTTGTGAACAGAAAATTCTAATTCTTTGAAGAATGGAGTGTTTATTGGACCTTCTGACAAATTAAAAAAAGAAATTAAATAACACTTTGTGTATATGAGTTTTGCTTTGTCATATTTGATAGATTCAATCATTTTTTGCAATTTATTGCTCACAGCATTTTTTTTAATCATACAAAAAAAATACAGGACACAACATTTTTAACCCCTTCAACTCTAAGTTTCCTTAGAAAAGATTCCTTAGAAATTTTTTCCATATTGCACAACAATGTCACACATATTCTGTATCTGCTACATTGAAACTTCATCATACAGCAATGACAAAACCCACCAATGGGAAAATGGGTGAAAGAGGAACCTTTCAGTTAGTTTTGTTTGATTTTTGGTTCACATCCTCGTTATTTTGCATTGTGGTAAGAAAACAGTTTCTGTCCTTGTTCAGGCAAGATGGACTTTACATTTCCCGCAATAGACATGGGAGAAGCGATTGCCTCTGCAGGATTGCTCTCTGTCGAGTTTCCCATGTTGGGAATGATCAGTGCCATCCTTTCTCATATCAGGGGGAAAACTATAGGTCGGCCTTTTGTGGGGAGGTGATCCTCCCCACAAAAGGCTGACTTTCTTCCGCTTCCCACCCTTTCCTGGGCTTGTGAGTGAGCAGCCTGAAACCTTCACAGGGCCGTCGGGTTTCCGACTACAAATCTTGTCCTGTTGCCTACAGACTCTGTATTCATGTGCAGATAGAGATTACATTAGCTGCTACTAGCATAACGCTAGTAATACATGGAATGAATTAAATTGTCTCATGCCACTGGCTGATTTTAAACTTAAAATCCAGTATTAGTGATGTCTGTGATGGTTTCTGAGGCTATATGTGCTTTTGTTTGTTTTCTTTCCCTCTGCTGTACTCAGGTCTCTTTTGCATAGAGGATCTTGGTCTCAGTGAGATGATCTGATTAAATAAAGGTTATTTATAGTATAAACAGACAATAGGCTCATGGGAGATGAGCCAGGCCTGCATAGAATCGATCACAATGCATGCTGGTTAGATTTCTGTGTGACTTGATGCCGACTTGCTCTGATGTCATGCATGGCATGAACGTTGCCGGCAATAACCTGATCTTGTATTTCTGTATTTAAAAGATCAAGGCGGCAGCAGTTTTTTTTTTTGGAGCCAGGCGCCACAGTTGCTCTCCACCAACTGCAGGCCTCAGGGCATGATGGGAAATGTCTGGCTGTCCCCTGATAAAAGAGCTGATTGGCTCAACAACAGCATGATGTTCCATTTAAATGGTTTATTAGAGATTTTTATTGTATTACTATGATATTGTACTAAAAAGTTTTCTTTTGTTAACAATAATAAAAATAAATGTTTTGACTTTTACCAGCCAGAGAAGGCTGAAAAAGTCCAGTAGCCTTCAAATATTACAGAAAAATACTTTTGGTAACAAGTGAGACATGAGGATGATTAAACTTCTGTACAGTTGTGAAGCATTTTATCATTATTATGATATATATCATTATTCTTTACAGAGATTAAGCTCAACCAAAGAGGTCGTAGAAAAAAAAAAAGAGAGGCATTTTGGATTTTTTACCTCAAAAAATTTAATTGTGGGGTTTTATTAGTTCTTTTACATTTCCAAATCCATTATTGATGTGTTTATATAAAGTACCTCATTGCTCTTCCCGTTTATTGTATTTTGTCTTAACTTTTATTTGTTTTACATTTTTAAAGGGGACATTTCATGCACATTTCCAGCTCTATGTTTATATTCTGGGGCTTTACTGGAATATCTTTGCATGATTTACAGTTAAAAACTCCTTATTTATCTTGTAATGACCCTTTAAGCCCTTTCTGTCACAGCGCTGAGTCTGAATGTGTAAGATATTTATAAATGCACCGGACAGAGCGGAGGGACAGACAGCTGCTGAGTGCTGGGAGCTGTGGAGGAGACAGACGTTTACTGGTGGGAAGAGAGCTCAGAGTTTTAAACTTTGAGCAGCAGTGAGAGCTCAATCCGTCTCTGTGGCTATTGGCTAGGCAGGCTGGGGGGGGGGGTTATATCGGTTTATATGTAGCAACGTCATCATGCAGAAACGAGAAGGGCTTGGGAAAATTACATTTTTGCAACTAAAACATATGTGCGTCAACCAAAATTTAAATTTTCAGATTTGAAGCTACAGAATGATATAAAAATAATGGACCCACCCTTTAAGGATCTGAACACAGTTTAACTTGCTACTCAACTGTTGTCCAGAGTTTGAGTAAACATACTGTAATGTGTGAACCGCAAACCACAGAGTCTGTCTGATGCAACTCTTGATTTCCTCACAGGGAGAATTATCTCCAGAGGGCAGATGAGGAGAATATGAAGGGGAAGTCAGAGTTTGATAAGATGAAACTGAAAATTCTACACCAAAATTAAACGTCACCTGCAGACAGCAGCTGGGCTCAAGACCAAAAAAAAACAAGAAATATAACATCAGAGCAGTTGGTTTTTGATTTGAATTATACTTTTGCATGCGGTTATTGAGCAAGTAAAGTACAGGAAATATCACTTATTCAAGGATGGTTCTCCTGAGAGAGACAACAGAGAATAAAGGGAAAATGAGAAAAAACTGTAATATTTTGAGAATAAAATCGTAATTTAAGTCTGAATATTTTGAGATTAAACATATGAGAACTGTTAGCTTTATTGTGACAAAATACCAATGTTGATGACCTAAAGTTCTAGTTTCACTTATCTCATGATGAACCCGTTAAACCGGTACATGATGCATTTTGAAGCAGCAGTTGGAGCACAGCGGGGTCTGGTTTATCTCCAGAAAGCAGAGCCAAAGGTGCAATCAACTTAATGTATTAATGTTTTTTCAAAATCCAGTTACAACTTTTTTTGCGAAATATACATTTTTCTTTTTTATACTTTTTTCCCAAAAATTGACAAATTTTACTCTCTATATAATATATATATATAAAAAATTATGTTATTTTCGATGTATTACACCTTTTTTTCATAAATTACAACTTTATTCTCAAAACATGACTGTGATGGGCCCTGTGGCGTCATCTGGGAGTTTCTCCCCTGCGGGTGACTTACAGGTAATTACAGTAACTCAGTGCACCTGGGCTCGGTGTCCTGACGTTACTTAAGCCACAGCTGTAGTCATTCAGTCTCTCTCTCTGCTCTCCCTCCCAGACACCTGCTTTTGGTTTGGTTTGGCATTTAATTAGGTTTTTTTTGCATTCTGCACTCATACACACACACACCCATACATTCACACACACCCACCATTAAAATACTCACAGGACTGATTTAACTGACATTCACATGCCATATTTTAATTAGTCATCGCCTCCTTAATTCTGTGTAATTGGCACATCTAATTTGATTTAATGTGGTCTGATTTGGTTATTTATGTGATAAAGTTACTTTGTTTAAATGTTTGCTGTGGTGTGGTTTCCCTTTTTGTTGTGAATTCCTGAACCCTGACAATGACTTCTTGAAATAACTTTTTTCTCAAAAAATGCTCCTAATATTTTGACCTCCTTCATGTATGTTAATGCGTCAGACAAAATACTTGGAACACTTTTCAATATAACAACCACCACCATCACCCACTACGACTTCAATAATGAACATAAAGTAGAATTATCACCTTTCTGATAATGTCAACAAAAACTGAAAATGTATAAACTTCGTAAAAGTAGAATTTATGGCAGAACTGTTGTATTGGATCTCATTAGATTGCACAGGTGTTCCTAATAAAGTGCTCGGTGAGTGTATGTTGAAGCAGCAGTTGGAGTCTAGTACAGCGTGGGACCTGGTTTGTCTCCAGAGAGCAGAGCCAAGGGTGCAGTCATGACATCTGAAAGTGATTAAAGCTCAGTGAGCTTTATGCAAATGATATGAAAGGCAGCCAGAATCTACCAGTTCTAGTCTGCTGTGCATTACGTTAGCGCTCTGTGCTCTGCTCATATTTTATTATCCCATTCAGACTGAAACCTAAAGTCCGGTTTTGGGCTTTAACTTCACCACCTCAGATACAGTACAGCACACATCCGCTTCCTCGAGCTTTTCAATGCAAACATCCTGGAGTCTGAGAGTTCCAAACAGAGCAAAGGTGGACTTACACACACACGTTTTTTTTTAAAATTAAAATAGGCTGCAGTAGCCTGTAGAGGAAATGTCAGGAAATGCTAAAACATACATGTAATCGAAATGAGCGATTCTATTATTAACTTTTTTCTCAAAAAAAAAAAAAAAAAAATCAACTTTACTCTCAAAATATTATGACTTCTCTAAATATTGCAACTTTTTTTCTCAAAAAATTTCAATTTCATTTGTTCTTTGTTCTCTCTCTGTTCTCTTTTTTTTGATTATTATAACTTCTTTCACAAAGCTATGATTTATTCTAGAAATATTACAACTTTTAAATAAAAAATTACTTTATTCTCAAACTTATTTTTTTCTTGACTTAATTATCAAAATCTCAGATTATGTTTTTTTTCTAACAGTGGCCCTAATACTCTGTCACTGTTCATAAATGACAAACAGTTGAAAAGAGAGAGAGAATAACAGAAACATCTTTGAACTGCAGCAGCTGAATATGCTCAGACAGGTCATTCAGAAAATAGAGAGTAATCAGAGAGTGGCTCATCATCATCATTATCATCATCATCATCATCATCATCATCATCATCATCATCCAGTTTTCCCATCTACCCACTTTACGATACTTTAGAAAACTCAGCAGCCTGAAACAGCATGATGTAATCCAGGAAATTCCACCCAAGCAAAGCATGTACAATACACACGATCTTTCACTATTTCCACTCACAGTCCTGGAAATTATATAACATCTATACCAACTATGTGGAAAGATTGATGACATTGGAAAAAAGAGTTGTAAAATGGGAGGAGCTGTTGGTTCCAGAAGTATTTTCCTCCACAGTTGTAAGTTCCCATGTGAAAGTTTCCTATTAATGGTATTCGTGTTACTTAACATAAAAACACACAAGTGCAAGCTGGACATTCTTTCCTGCCATGCACAGTGCCATGGAAAACAAACACAACACAGCATACAACCACTAACTCTCAGAGCCAGTATGAGGGGGATTTACCTCATACTGTGAGGAAAGTCCTTCTGATCAAGGACACTACAGTCCAGACCCCTCCGCAGCTGAACACTGCCAGAGCTCCACCAGAACCGCTGGTATCACGATCTGCAGCCGCTTCATCCAGTCAAGCCTCAACCAGCCAAGCATACCGTAAAAAAAAGAGGACACAGGGTGGCGGTTGTGGCTCAGGAGGTAGAGCGGGTTGTCTATTAATCAGAAAATCGTCGGTTTAATCTCCGGCTTCCTCAGTCCACATGTCGAAGTGTCCTGGATCAAGACACTGAACCCCAAATTGCTCCTGATGACTGTGCCATCCTCCTGATGAGCAGGTTATGAATGTGTGTGTGAATGGGTGAAAGTGGCTCTTAGTGTAAAAGCGCTTTGAGCGGTTGGGAGACTAGAAAGGTGCTATATAAATGCAGTCCATTCACTATTTACCACAGTGAAACACTGGATTTTCTTAGGAAATACACAGACCAACAAGTGCAAAGGCAAAAACATTCCATGCAGGGCTGCAGACTTACTTTATTAGGTGCTAGCAAGCTAAAGATTTCAGTAGCACAAAGAAAAATTTAGTAGCACACACAGGTAGACGTTTAACACTTACATAATGTTCATATTCTGACCCCTCATAGTATGGAGCGGGTTATTTTGATCTGGCTCAAGTATATACCAAATTTTGAACCAAAATTGTCTTTTGCATCCATAGGTTATCCTATCAGTCATTAATAAATAATTGATTAATCCGTCATTAATGTTTCAGGGAGAGAGTGTTTTCTTTAGGTTTGTCACAATTCGTTTATGGAGTAAATACATTCACAATCTCCAGGGGTGTTTTTGGGATTTGAGGACATTCAGGGATTAGCCTGGACCTCTGTAGGGGGGTCCAGCTACAGAAGTCCAAGCTCTATTTTGATGCATTTTTATGCACTCTGGCACCTTATTTACATTTAAATTTTACATGTCTTAATCATTGAAAAATTGAAACGTGTACCTCAAAAGATGTTTACTTTCCAGATTAACCCTTTCATGCATAGTGGTCATTACAGTGGACAGCTATTCAAAAGCCGTTTTCCTAGATATGCATGGGTTTTGATGGTATAGTTGCACATCAGCCACCACAGTGGACTCTAGTGTGTCATCCCATGTTTACAAAAAATGTAAACATGGGATGACACAAATATTTTTTTCATGCCTAAAGGGGAATAACACTCAAGAAAAAAATCCTGACTGAGGTTATCATAATTCATGCATGAAAGGGTTAATTATGAATTGTGATGTTAAAAATATTAGTAGTTGCTAGTTATTAGAATTAGTATTGAGTAGAACTGCTATCATTAAACATATATTGACATTGGCTACAGTACCAGACCAGAAAAAAAGAGCACTGTTGCGCTGTTCACCTCTCCATCACATGCTGCGGTCTGTCTTTCTCTCCAGTGTTTCCCGGAGGATTTCTTTTTGGTGGGCGGCCCACTGAAACTACTGGTATAGTCACAGATACTGTGGTGTCGACAGTGTCGTCATAGACATGCCCAGTAAGGTGGTTGTCTGCATGGGTGTATTTCTCTACACTGAGCTGAAATTAAAGTGCACATAAGTTGTAACTGTAACTAAATATCGTTAATATTTATTTACAATACATAAATAAACGTAGGCCTTATATATGATAGATGGATGGATGATTCTCACACCGTCTATATGTTCCTTAATATAGAACAATGTTTGTAATATAACAAAATAACAGAACTGACTTATGGGGAATTAATTTGCTCAAACTTAAAGCCAAATCAAAACAGCTTGACTTACAGAATCAGCTTTTTGTGTGTTTCCTAATAACTCAGGGTTAGTGCTGTGTTTACAACAGTTACTGAGGTCAACAACCTTTCAACAGCTAAAGAAAACATCATGTTAACAGAGTTGTTGTGTAGTGTGAGTGTGAGTATATTCAAAGATTTGTAAGTCCTTTTATAGCAGGTTTTAATCTTGTGCTTTGACTTTTGTTTGTTAGGATGTCCTTTAGTTTACATTTGGATAACAGATTAGGGTTAGGGTTAGGATTAGGGTGCCTTTGAATATATTTACAGAACAGTAATTCATCTAGATACAGGAGGAAGTCAGACCTTAGCAGTTTGTTCTGCCTCCTGCTTTGAATGTGTTCATGTCTCTCCATCACCTGACATCTGGGCTGCTTCTATGTGTTTCTCTTTCCTCCTTAAACTGTTTCTTTAAATCTTGAATCAGTTGCACCTTCTTCCTTCTTCCTTCACTTCTCCTCATTTTTCTTTCAACACCATTAAGTTACATCCTGCGACTCTTCCTCACTTCTGTCTCCTCTTTCCTGATTCCTTCACTCTGAAAATATAAAAAGCTTCCTTTTAAAAATCTGACAGAGCATGAGGCAGAACTTTAACTTGTATGCTGTTAATTACAGTAATTGTGGACAAACAACACACAGTTGGAACGCATCAGCAGTCAAGCTATCAAACTATCAAGCTAACATTAACATTACTGTGATGTAAAGCAGCAGCAGATAAACTGGACGGTTAAAACAACACTTACGTCAATTTAACAAACATAAGCTTCACTGAGGAGCTTTTCCAGCTACTTACTTCATTGTATTTGTCTGACATTATTATTTTATGCTGCACATGTTAATGTCATATATGATCCTCTGAGCTCTGATTCATTTGTCTGTCTCATGAAGCGGCTCCAGTCTGCCTGTTGGCTTCAGCACGGAGGGTTTGTTTGTTTTAAACACACAACAAACTGGATTGCAAATTTCAAACAAGCAAAACTGCAAAAAACATTACTTTTGCAGTCCTTTTTGTTGTGCAGAAACTGCATCTCCCTCTTTTTTGTCCTCTTGTGGCAACTGACTGGGACTGCAGACTGATCAGGGCAAGATTTTGACTACTGTGCTGCTGAGGCTGGCATGTGGGGAAGGTCGCCTTTGCATAAGAGAAGTCACAAAGACCCTTCCTCCATTTTCTCTGTTGTCCTTTTCCTCTGCCACAGGGAGGACTATGTTGGACAACCACTATGTTGGTTGCTTGAGAATTGATGGGTATGATTTGTTACTTTATAGGCTTGTTTGCAGGTGCAGATGCAAATTTGACCCAGAACATCCTCTATGTGCAAATAAATATACCAGCTGAACAAAAATAAATCATTTTGAAATATTTCCATTTTTGTATATTCTGGGCCACTTTAGGAAAAGTCATAAAATTCCAGGTTTAAAGAATGTAATTTAGGGTGTCTTTACTGCTTTTAAATGAAATTCTCTCCTCTGTTTCACCGTAGACTGGGATGAACCTGCACACACACAGAGCTCAGCGGAGCAGAGGAGAGGCAGTGAACTAGTACTCATGTTGATGGCAACTACACTCATTACGTTACGGTAAGTGCAATAAAAGCTTTGAGGGTAAAAAGCCAATAAGAGTGATTGTAAATCTTTTTGCAAAAATGAGTCTTGAAAAGAGGGAGGGGTCTTATATTTGGGTCAATACGGTAATGTTAATTTCGCTGATTTTTACAGATATGGTTAGGTAAGGTTAAATTTGATTGTAGTGACTCCTGTCAGTTACACGCAAACCGCAATAAGCAGGCACAACATTACTATTCCATAAATATCTCCCAACCCACCGCAGGCTAATTAATGTCTCTCCCAACTGCAATAGATCTGAATTTCCACAGTTCTGTTTTTGCTATCATTCAGGTTTTTGCTATGAGGCTACTTGAAATGATGAAGTGATGATAAACCAATAATATAGAAATATAACGTGTCCATTGTTGATAGTGCCATTACCCAACGATTTGTATTCACATCTCTGATGTAGGCTACATTATCAATACAGCAAACACAATACTAATGAAAACATATGTAGCAATTATTTATTTATTATTCAAGTTATGTACAAAGTCAAATAGCCACTCTGGTGTATATTAGCTGTTTGGATTCAGAAATTGATGACATTAAGATATTAAAAAAATATGTCCTGTCTTTTCCCAGGGAGGCGCAATGCTGTACATGCAGCTGAACCCAGCAGTGCTTATTCTGTGTACAATAACCCTTGCTAAATGAGAGATTTTCGTCTCACCTGGCAGTCTGTGGCACAAGAAACCTTGGCTGGGACCAGGAGTTGGAAGTCCTCATTTCCTCTACAGCATAGCACATGAGCTTTTCCTCTCAGTGGTGTTTCGTGCATTTGAAGGCCATCGGTCCATTGTGCACCGGGTAATCTACAGAGTAGCTGGTGAGATCAAAGCTGAGCACAATGATTTCAGTGCCAACAAGGGATTAACTGCCAAACAGTAGTCAAGGATTCTGCCAGCTTGCACAAAGTCCAGTCTTTCAGCAGTGCAGCTGGTGCACTTGATGGATGTCACATCTGCATCAAACCACCGGGTAATCTGCATCAAGCTGTCTTTATCAACTACAAGTTGTTTCCATCCATCCAAATGCAAGCCATCTGTAACACAACAGGCAGATTGTCATATTTGTGGGATACTCAGGGTCTATATGTGACGCAAGGGTCCCGAGGAATAGCCCCATCTTTAGCCAGGCACTATATCCACCGTCCGGCTTTTTCCTTTTGGCAGATGGGGGATATACATGCCTGTAAAAACCCATCCCCATGATCACACCCAACCAGTTCCCTCTACGAGGACGGGTTGAGAGGTACAATCATCACCATTCAAGGGTTCGCTCAGTGGTTGAACGTGATTTTGGGATGATGAAAGCACGATGGAGGGCCACATGTATCAAGGCACTGGAGGTCAGTCCAGCCTTTGCTCCAGATATCATTGATTGTTGTGCCTTCTTATACAATCTGTGCCTCAAGACTGTTGACATCACGGAGCTAGAAGACAACATCAATCCTGTTGGAGATCTCCAGGTTCCTTACCATGACGCACAAGGCGGACAGGAAACAACTAGGAATCACATCAGAGACAGGATGGCTGCTTTCCTGTCTGCACCTGCCCTCTTTCCACAGCACCTGCAGGAGCATGACTACCCGTGACCGCTGTTTTTATGTTGTTAGATTATCTGGGTTTCTTTTCTTTTGTCTTTCTAGTCATATTTTTATTACTTTTTTGTTTTTGGCACTGTCCCACACGAAGTTCCCATTTAGGGACGATAAAGTCCTTCATCTGTACTTAACTGAATGTCCCATTGTTGATCATATGCTCAATGTACAATGAAGATATAGGGATGGGGAAAAAAACAATCTTCACACCCATTTCTTAAAGTAATGATGGCTACTGATCCACGCTTATATTCATTTTATAGGTATATCCAAGCTGCCACTATGACAACTAATGCCGATTAATCTGTGAAACAAGATCTCAGCACATAAAACATTTTATTTGTCGTGTACAACTTAAGTTATCTGGATATTCCCAAAAACATGCATTTCACAACTGAAACAAATGTTCATCTAAAATAAAAAAAAGAGAAATTGCCAACATAATCCTTATTTAAAAGATAATTAAAGAACATAACACTCAAGCCAAATCAGATTTTGTCAACCATTCTTTCAAAAGCACTAATAAATCTCTAAGTTTGTTGAGTGAGTTCATCATGACGCTTGTCCTGTTTTTCCAACTCTTGTTTGAGGAACTCCAATACTCCCTCAAGTGTGTTCCTCCTTCTCTTGGCAGCTGGTTGCAGGGGGTGAGTCGGGTGAAGGGCTAGCTGTAGATATGGATGGTCCACTTGGCCTGGAAGGACCAATCAGAAAGGGGGAATTAGGAGGGCTGATGGAGCATGAAGGTGCAGGACTGTTGAAGCAAGAGGCAACTAGAACAAAGGGAAATGTTGTTGGCCTTGGCTCCAGCGTCTCATACATGTCTTTATAGTAGGGCCCGGTGCTAAGGGTCACTTCTCCATTGTCTGTTCTGACTCTGTAAGAGACTTTCTCAGGTCCTGTGGATACTGATGTGCAGTGCATCAGCTCTCAGCAGCAATAACACTAACCTTTGACCAGAGACAAAATAATCTTTCTGTTTGAGGTTTTCCCACCTTTTAAATGCCTGCTTGTGGGTTATGACACCTTCTGCTTCCATCTCTTTGATCACGAACCGATAGTACAACACAATGTAAGGAGAGGAAAATATTGTTTGTCTTTGTAAGTATCTAGCCCTTTTAAATGACCCCCCTGGGATACCATGAGTGACAGATCAACTTCATTATGTATTAAGACTAGGGCAACTACTTACCCCCATGTCTGTTTGGTGAATAGATGTTCATTTTCCATTTGCAGCCTTATGAGCTGCCTTGTCTTTTCCACTGTCCCTGTTGAACACACAACATCTAAAACAATGAGAATGAGGTAAATCTGACATATTTTAATTTATTTTTATGTAGGCTACGCATGCATACAGGCATTTGTGGCTTTGCTAAGTCAAGCGACCTTATGGACAAAGTGATACTCTCCTCATTTTTGTTTTACCTTTTCACACGACACATTCTGAGATTTTGTTTAAGACTGTAAAGTTGGCGAGAGGGAAACAAAGATGCGTGTGCTTGATCTAAAATACTTGACAAAGTAGAAAAACGGAACTCTTGCATTTGTATGGTGTTTCCTCCATTTTCCTGTTGCATGTGCACATCCTGTTAGGATGAACGTAAGCCTGCACCAATGCAGACTCGCTATTTAAGGGTTTCACAGTCCACTTACACTCTGCTTATTTGATTGGGATGTGAACACACACACAAACGGAGGGTATAGGGGCTTTATACAAATAAAGTTTAAACATCAGCATGTTGATATTGTCATTGTGAGCAAGTTAGCATAAGTCCAACCAACACTGTGCTAAAGTACAGCATGACAGAGCTGTTAGCGAGGCTATAAAACCTACAGTAGCAGTTAGCATGTGTTACCATCTAACTCTGCCAGGTTAGCATTTATTAGCAACTTATAGCCAAACCAAATTAGCATTTATTAGCAATGTACTATACTAACGGCATACTAGCTAAATTAAACTTGTTTTTGTATCTCACACTCACTATTTTTATTTCTCTGTATTTTCTACTCCTAATTTTAATGTAACCTCCTTCTTTCTCTTCTTTCACCCCCTCCATATCTCTTCCATATTTTAGTTCAAATGTAGTTTGCCAAGCCGTTTATGAGTATTCACGTAGTTCGCAATGTTAACATTGTTAAAAAGCAAAAAAGGAAAAAAAAAGATAAAGTTAAAGTACAGTATAGTGCAGTATAAATATGAACGAAACCCAATACAATATAAATACTACTTCTATTTATTTTTCCTTTTTTTCCCTTGTGTTTAAAATGATATAATTTTATTATTTATCAAAATACAACAGTAATATTATACATATTATCAATACAGTATTTTTAAAGCTCCTAGTTTTATTAGTTTTACAAATGCATTTCTAAAAATCCAAACCATTAAGATTAGATGTGATTCTCTCTCCTAAGGACATTTAGGATATTTTCTTAACATTTTAAGCTGAACCTTGAAATGAAATTTTCAATCACCGGTCCTGCCTCCAGAGGAAAGCCTGCATCCTGTGATAGAGCTGGGTCAGACAGAGACAAATGAACCCACAAACACATGAAGCTGAGCTCCTGTTTTTCTATATCATAAAAACACTGGTAACATTTAACTTGCTGATGTGTTGGGATTTCCACTGTTTCCCTCTGTTTCTTGGATGGTATAATTGATGTTTGGCATGGTGCTGAGGTCCAGTCTGTTCAAAGCAGTTTTATGACAATCAAGCCATAATAAATATATGTTAAAAAAATATCTATAATCATGTAAGACTGCGTAGTAACATACAGTATATTTGTGTGTAAGTAAGCTTAAGCATCTCAGCTTTAACGTTCAGTGAATCGAACCAAAAACCAATGAGGCTACAGTGGTGACGCTGCATTCATGTCTTATTGGAATTACGAGATTCCGACTTTTAAGTAGCGTTCATGTACACATCCAAGTTATAATTACAAAAAGGAAAGCTCCGATAAATCTCAGTGGTGTCAAGCACATAGCGATGCCTCACCTCACGTCAGCCATTTACTGGATATTTTTAACCTTTGCTGGACCAACTCTGTAATCATACGACATCCATGAGTTGTCCTGCAACGTGAACACCCACGAGTTGTAAACATCTCAGCCATCCATCACACTTAAACTCTTAATAATGACGGTTGATTGACAAGAGACTCCTAAACACTCACAAGAGGCTCTTAAAGGGAAACTTTGGTATTTTCAACCTGGACTCTATTTTACCATCATTTTGTGATTAATGGGAACAACACTTTTTGAAATTGGTCCAGTATTGAGTATTGGTCCAGTATTTAGTGGATGTACTGCCTCGTCAATGTATGTCCACTAAAAGTGCTTGTTTTTGTCACTGACAGGCTCAGATTGTTATTACTATTGTATACTAGTGTTATAACTAAGCTACACATCCTGTTCTCCAACACAACAAACTCTTCCCAGCACTCCTCCTCTCTCCAACCCTGCAATAGCTGAATATTTAGCTGATTTTGACAACAACTCAACGCTCGTGATAGTCCGCAGCTGTGTTGTGCGTGAGTGTGTGCTTGATCACACACAGCAGGTCACTCATTCAGCATTCCCTCGACTGTCAAAAGCAGAAAATATCTATAATCTTACACAAAATCCTTTTAAAACATTTTTTTTTTTTGCATAAGCCCAAATCCAAACTTTAGATTTATCTATGTACAAAACTATTTTTGGGGATTTGGCAGTAGGTTGGATTTGTTTCACAGGACATTTTAAAGGAAAACCTTGAGATCCAAGTCCTCGTTCCTACTGGTGGTAGAGTCGCAAAACATATCATAAAGTGATATAGTGCTTAAATACAATCCATAATTGATAATTGATGTCCATCATTACACACATAACATTTAGAATTCCCTATAACTTACACAAAAATCCTTTTGTTCTTACTAACAACAAAAACATCTTTTTCAGAGTAATTATTTAATCTTAATCTTATTTTAATGATCTTATTTAAATAATTAATTAAAAAAATATACATATATGTAATTAAAAATAATTAAAATAAAGAATAATAATAAAAAATAAACAAATCTGTTTTGGGGATTTTGCAGCAGGTTGGATTAGTTTCACAGGACATTTTACAGAGAAACCTTGAGATCAAAGCCCTTGTTCCTTCCCACTCATGTGAGAGTCTCTAATTCAATATGCTTCATGTTTCAGGAGGGCTTCCTTTAAGTTACCTCCTCGTCTGGAAATTTGAACTCTCTCAAAACCAGTATACCAGTATGAGGTTGGTGGATGTGTCATATGTGCATAATGAAGGGCAAATGGACCGTATTTGTTTGCATTTCTTATAGAAAAACAATGTTCTGCCATTCTAGTCTTCAAAGATCTGGTCGTCGTGCCGATGTATACATTATCACAAGGACACGTAATGAGGTGTGACTCCAGTGGTTATACGGGAAAAGCCCAGAATCATGCACTCTTTTCCTGTTACAGGATACAAGAAGGAAAAGCACTTAGTTGCATGTTTACATTGAGTTCATCAACTATATTTAAAATGACCCTCTGGTAAGGGTGACAGCAGTCGTGTAAAGAGGCAAGCTGAATGGACTAATATGTCTTTAAGGTTCCCCATTGCTCACTTAGAAACAAAATAATTGGAAAAAATACAGAAGTTTCCCTCTAAGAACCTGCAGGAGGAACCAAAAACTACATGTTTTATTCAAGTTTTCTACATTTTTAAATCTATACTTTTTTTTTCATGAACACTGATGTTTGTTAAGTGACAAGTTTAAATTAGAAAGTAAAATCCAAACATCTTTTCTTTCTATTTATGGTGTGTATATATGTTGTTTGTCTAACATTTACATACAGCAGGTCCGATACAGACATGATGACGCAATAAGCTTCATTCTCATACTGAATGCTGGATTTCAAATAAAAAAAACATTTGTATATTTTCATGATAAAGCTCAGCTACATATTCAGCATCATCTACATCACTGCACACAGCTGACGTTAAGAAGCTCTTAACTGGGCGCACTCACTTTGAAGAACTGCTTTGGGAAATGCGTATAGGAATTTAAGAGCGTTTGAGGAAATGCTCTTTAAGATCGATTGTTGTTGGGAAATGAGGCCCAGATCTTGAACTGGATAACCCTGTGAAAGCAGGAAGTTGTGAGGGAGAGACGTGGAAGATGACAGCCAAGTAGTGGAATATGATATTTTGACTGAGCAGGCACACAGTCTTACAATACTCACCTGCAACCTTTTTTTTAATATGCAAGATATTTTAGACTTGCCAGAAAACAAGATATGCAGCTTCCTCTTTGGGGAGGTGGCCCAAATGCTTATCCGGTTTCTGCTACGAGACGCCTGCAACTGGTCCAGAGTGTTCAACCTCCCTACGTTTCCCCACACCACTCCCTTTTCACTACACTGGCTCATTGTTGTAGTTGAGATCTGCTCCCTCCTAAATCCAAGCCATGGTCAAACCCTCCGACCTTAGGCATTACAGCAAGAAGAAAGTGCTCCAACTCCATTATTTTGACTTTAATTTCCTGTCAACATCACCTTGAGCCTACTGAAGCTCGAGGAAAATGAGAATTTCCTCTACAGCAGTCTCAAAAAAAAGCATCGACTGCCATTTACACAGCGGTGCTAATCAAATCAGTTCTCCCACACAGCACCGGGATCAGCTGCTCATGTTACTGTTATCATAGTCTTAGTGACTGCTCGCAATGTGTTGGTATTTGACAATATGATATGAGGGTGTCTGAGTGTTGCCGTTCAAAAACATGCAAAACACATTTATATTTAGTCATTTGGCATTTATCCAAAGCAACTTATATGCAAGAGAAGACAATCAAGCGTTAGAGGACAGCGACTGAAACAGAGCTGGAATACAAATTCTCAAATAGCTGACCAGGTACAAGTGCAATGAGAAAGAACTCCAGACAGACGTTTTATTTTTATTAGTGTGTTATCTTATTCTCTATTTACCATTCAACCGTTCATTTTCAGCTTTTTATGTATATTTTTTTAAATATTAAAATTTATAATATTTGAAAGCTAATATCTCAAAAACTAAAAGTGCTAAACTGTTCATATGTGATGTACAGATGTCCCATGTGGAAATGCTTAACATATTGAAACATGTTACCAACAGCGCCACCATGTGATCGGTTATTACATGTTTTGTGTTTTGGCTAATAACTCATGAACGGTAAGTCCTATCCAAAAAATATTTGGACAGGA
This sequence comes from Thunnus albacares, assembly GCF_914725855.1. Classification (NCBI taxonomy): domain Eukaryota; kingdom Metazoa; phylum Chordata; class Actinopteri; order Scombriformes; family Scombridae; genus Thunnus; species Thunnus albacares. Next base: position 3,532,186 of record NC_058128.1, on the reverse strand, counting down.
TGTTCCTTGGATGATGCTGATTAGACTGATACAAGCCACGTCCACTTGTGCCTAAAAATGTTTCCGCCATTTTGGATTTTTTGATAAACATGTGTTTTGCTTCTGTTGGCACATATTTCATCTAATCTTCACCAAACTTGGTGCATACCATATTTAGAGGACCCCAAACTAAAGTTATTCATTTACTTTTGGATATCACTTATGGTTTGTCTGTAATTGGTTAGCAAACATTTAAAGGCGCGGCCTAATGCACTTAATGGGCAATAACTCCTCAATACTGAATTGGATTGCAACCAAATTTGGGAATAATGTACACAAGGTGACCTTACAGAAGTGTGTAAAATTTCATTAAATTCTGCACATTAGTTTTAATATCACACACAGTGTACACGGCCTCATTATTGTTATTGTGGAACAAGCTGATTGTTCTTAATTATATTATTGATAAATATGTATATAAGAACATATAGTATATACATAAATATAGGTTCACAATTGTTCAAATGTGTCTTAAAACATCAGTCAGGTGTCCATATGAACAGTGAAAGAGGTTTTCCTCGCTGTAATCATTCCTCCTGTTCATACTGGCTATTAAAAGATCCTTCAAATATGCTTTCAGTGTAAGTGATGGAGGCCAAAATCCACAGTTAAAAGTTGATGTGAAGCTTATATGAGGCTTCAGCAGTCTGAGTTAGTCATATCAAGTCACATTTACAGTCTTTTTAGCATCAAATTCCCTCTTTGTGTTTCCTCGGACAGTGTTTCCCTGTTGAGCTGCAGGTGGAAGTATAGTAACAAAAAGACTTTGGCACTAAAAAGACTGTAACGTTGAAAGATATCTACTTGATTTGACTCATTTGGACGCTGATTTTGTCCTCCATCACTTCATATTATTCATTTTTGCACAGAAGGAGGACTGTGGATTTTGTACCCCATCATCAAAATGTCATGTATGCATAGACATAATTGGCCAATGAAGGTGATTCTGATTCTTGGATGGAGACAAAAAAGGAAATGGAACAAACAATAGATTGGGCGTGCCGCATAATTTCAGCACTGCAGTGCAACCACTTTTCTCCTCTCCTTTCTCCTTACAGTTTCCAATAACATCTTAAGCTTTTTCCTGTAGAGGTTGAGTGCACTTATTGTAAACTATCTTTGGACAAAAGAATCTGCCAAATGAGAGAATTGAGGATGTTCGCTGTAGCTGAAACATGGTGTTTAAAAATGTTTTACATAGCCGAAAAGTATCCGGTCACTTCATCAGGATGTTGTCTTGGCAAGAGTTGATATGGGAGTGTGGGTACATGTCTAGATCAATTATGTTATATGGAGCTTTAGCAAAAGTTCAGTCAGGAAGACTATCTTTTGCATGCTCAGGTCTGTGGTGTTATTTCTCAAACCATCTGTCATTCTCATCCCTCACACATGCTCACTAAAGAACTTCCTGTCTGTCATTGCCCCGGGGGCATCAATTGAGATGTCATCTGTTCACATCAGCTGGTCACATCTAACCAATAGCACGGTGACAGACCTTCATTGTCAGCCTATCATTTGCAGCTGTCTTTTTAAATGATGTTATTCTCCCTCTCTGCCTCGGTGCTTTCATGCCGCAGTTACAATGCCCCGCCACTTCCCCATCACCGCCAAGTCTTCGCAGATTCATCAAGTCATCATCAACCTTACCAGTCTCAGCAGAAGTCATCATCCCCCACCAGAACCAGTGACTGTACTCCATGGGGGGATTTATCTTGCTGCTGCTCAGGACTGATGTCCCTCGATTGCAAAATCTCCTTGTAGAGTCGAAGCATCAAAGACTTTTGACAAGACTTAATGATCAATCAATCAATATCAATATCATCTGTACAATAAATAATTCTTTTTGCTTCACTTGTCTCTCCTGATTGAAATAAGTGACAAAGGAGCCCAGAATCTGGATTTATACACATTTACTAATAAATTACTGTCATACTTATTTTATTAATTAATGCTTACATATATTAAAGGGACTTTGGAATCTTCAAAAGGAAACAAACACCAAATAGATAATATTAAAACCTAATACAGTTAAAACCTCCATTGTAATTTGATTGAACATGTTTATCAGCACTCCCAGACACCTCAATGTGTGCTTAATTAAAGCTAATTGGATTTTTTGTGACATGAGTAAGAGGTTTTAGTAACTAAATGCGAGGGTGTGAGTATTTGTGGGCCTCCTTAACCACTTCTTCTAATGTCACATATCGTCATGTAAATAACATTTTGTTTACTTTTGTTTAAGTTTTGGCAGCTCTTTCTTTGAAGCTTTATTTTATGAAGCTGTGAGGCTCAAACTTGTGGCCACATTTTAACCACTAACAGCCCCTACACACACAGACATGCTGCACAGTTATTTGTATTACTACCGCCATCATGTGGCTGTAGATGGAAACTACAAAGACCACACAAACATCACTGATGCATGCATTTGCGTAAACAAGAGTAAACTTTATTTATAAAGCACTTTTTTCAAGGACGAGAGACATTTCATCCCAACCATCAGCCATCCCTCCTTTTTTAGATTAAAGTTTTCAGCAGTCCTGAGTTGCAAGTTATGAGCTCTCTGAGAGGAGTCTAGAGTCACTGGCTTTCAAAAATCAAAAATAAAACAAGCATTGTGATTGGATAACAGCTCTGCAAAGTCAGTGAGAAGAACACCAGCATTTCAGGCATGTTTTTGGACCCCTACCCAGTTTAAATATCATTATAAAGCCGATGACAGGAAAGGCAGGCGACTGTTTGGAGCCTGAAAGGGTCAATGACTCAACTCCACAGCAACATCTCAAAACACAGATACCCTCCTCCCCAACAAAAAAACAACAAAAAACACTGTCGGAATAACATCATCGTGAGAACCTCCCTAAAGGGGCCTCATTATCTTCTACACTTCCTGTCGACTGTGACTGTGAGGCTGTTATTATGACAGAAGCCCAAAAGTCAGGAGGTGCTCTGCAGGAGGTTTGCATGTTTTGCAAGTTGGCATAACCTTCAAAAATTAAAAAAATTCCAATAATTACATAAAATAATTACAGCCCAGTCACAGATTTAAGTCACTGTTTTATCAAAAATAAATATGCTGTTTTGAAATTCCCGAAAGAACGGATGATTCTTTTATTAATCACCTTGCCCAAGGCAGCATCCTGATGCAGTGCGTACTGATGCCTAGGTTTTGGGTGAGGGGTCAGAGGTCAGAGGTCAGGTCATGGAGGGTTTGGGTTGGTATTTCACTCTGTTGTAGTCGTCGACTGTTGTTTCTACTGGAGGTGTCTTCCAGTATTCCTCCAGACCCAACGCCAAGGACAGAGCTATGGCCGCCATCTTTAATTATTGAATTAAAAAGTCAAATCAGAAAATTTGCAACACATTCTCTAATCAAGGCAACTTCTACAAACTCAAGTCTTCAAGAACATCTGAAACTTGTTTTGAATCTAATTAACTATTCCAAAAACTCAGAACTCCTCTTGAAACTTTTAATAATTCTGGAAACTCATGTTCTTTTCAAGAAACTGATAATGCTTTCAGACATTTATAAACTACTCTAGAAATTCATTGTAAAACATGCAAACTTCTCTCTGTTCTTATCTTATAAATCGTATAAACTTTATCATAAACTCAGATACTTCTGGAAACTCATAATAAACTTTTCTACAAACTTGTAATCTAGAAAATATTGAAGAACTGAAGAAATCAATATGATATTTTTGTTTTTTAATTAATAAAATCTGCAGTGTGAAGATAAAATATTTCTCAACTTCAAAAAAAAGAAGATTATTAATTAAACAAAGAGAAGGTAACTAGAGTTCAACTGAGAATAGTGAATATTAGTGTACCGCAATGGTGGCGAAGGCTGAAATAATTCCTATCCTGAGTTTGATGGGGAAGCTCAGGTAGCTCTTCAGGATGGGACCACATGGCTGCAAGACACAGAGGTCAAAGGTCAACATTCAACATTAAGAAAAACAATGTTTCTTACCACAATAGATGGACATTAAGTGACCTGTCCTCTTGTAGAGAGAGGAGTGTTAAGACATCTATTGAAAGTAGAAAGGAAACAAGGAAAGATGAAAAAATAAAACAAAGAATGAAAGGAATGTGATAGTGTAATTACCTTGGAGTGAACCCACACTTTATTTGTGTTTTGTGGGGTCAGAGGTGAAAGGTCATTATCCACCAAAACACAGGGCTCCTGTGAGCTGGAGTTACCGGCCTGAGAGCTGTGAGACAAAGAGAAGGAGTGTATTTATAAGTCAAACCTATTCAGAAGCTCAAAAGCTCTTTGGGAATTTGATCAACTCTTCCAGAATGCCTCTTTGAGAAGCTAAAAAATGTTTCAAGAAAATCCAGACATTCTTCTAGAGCTTCAAAATCTCCTTGAGAAAATCAAAAAATCTTCCGCAAATCCAGAAATTCTTCAAAAGATCAAAAGCTCTTCCAGAAGCAAACTGTTTTAGAAACACGTCGTCTTTTCTAGTGTTTTAAAAGCTTTAAGAGAAACTCTTCTAGAAATTAATTCTTTAAAAGGTCAAAAGCCGTTTTTAAGAAACTTAAAAACTCTTCTAGAAATCCAGAAATTTTAGAAAATAAAAAGCTCTCCCAAAACTCAAAAGCTTTGTAGAAATCTAGAATTTTCTCAAGAGCCTCGAAAGCTTTTTGAGAAAATAAAAAAATCTTTAAATCCATAAATTCTTCTGGAGGTTCAAAAGCTTTAAGAGAAACTCAAACTTTTATAGAAATTCATAAATTCTTTAAGAAATTCAAAAGCTCTTTTTGAAATCTAGAAATTTGTCTAGAAACTAAAAGAGATTTTTGAGAAACTTAAAAAGTCTTCAAGAAATCTAGTTCCTCTAGAGTCTCAAAGGCAAATGTATGTAAATGCCTGTATTTATTGACAATTGACGTAAAATGAACTCTTTCTGCTCTGTGTGATCATAAATATGTTTCTCATTTACATTTTTTTTTCTGTTTCTGTTGTCAGACAACAGAAGTATGAAATCTGATTGTGGCTCATGAGTACCATGTTAACCAGCAGTCATTACCAGGCTGCTGAGCTGCAGATATAATCATTATGTTTAGATCACAACATCATCAGACAAACAAAAACACAGGTTAATAAGCCTTATTGATGATCACAGAGAAAATTGAAAGCATCTGTTATCTCAATCTAAATGAGCTGTAAAAGTATGTTTACGCTTGTAAAACATCAGAAATGACAGCACAACTCTACTCTAAACTACACTACACTATATTGTAAACGTGGTTGCTGGAGAACAGACTTTTGGCTTCTGAAACGTTTCCAGTTACAATTGAAACCAACGGAGCAGTGATTGAACATTCACCACAAAATAAACCAGAAATATCAACATCTAACAAGGACATGATGTTTTTGTGTTTTTCTGTCTTACCTCAGCAGGTTGGACGTGGACGGGTGGGATGAGGGAGGCGTGCAGATGCAGGAGGGAGGAAGATGAGTCTCCCAGTCCTCAAAACTCCTCAAACCACAACAAGAATCCTGAGAAACAAATTGACAAAAACACAGACATAAGCTGCAGTTCCTCTGATCGCCACTAGATGCTGGCTGACAGAAAACTATATTGGAGTGAACAGGAAAACAACTTCTCTGTAGAAAAAACAAAAGTTAATATTTGTTTTGTCCTAAGAAATCCTAAGAAGACGTGTTAAATCATTTTATTTGACAGATATCTACAATTCATTCATAAACTGCCAGTAAGTAACAGTAAGATACCTCTAATAACAATTTTGACTGTCAAAATTCAAATTTAAGATATTAATAAATACACTATGGGAGGATCAAATTAAATATCTTACAACAATTACAAGTTTTTACTATCTGAAATGTGAATCTCAGATATCTCAGATAATTATGAGTTGGCAAAACTTAAAGGAAAGGCTCACAATTTTTAAAGTTTGTCTTAAAACAGCAGTCAGGTGTCCAAATGAACAGTGAGGTTTTCCTCGCTGTAATCGTTCCTCCTGTTTATACTGGCTATTCAAAGATCCCCTTCAAATGTGCTTTTGATGTGAGTGATGGGTAAAATGTTTAGTCCAACAAACTGGAAGAAAACTCCTTGTGACACAACTTCCCTGATATTTTGTGATTCTCAACTAGTTGCTTATGTGTTTGTCTGTAAAATGCATTTGGTGCATCGTTTTCATGAGTTGAACTTGCATTTCATCGTTCAGGTTAACATCGAGCAGCTGAGAATAACATGATGTAAGACCTCATAGAGAATATTAAAAATGCAAAGAAAAATCTTATGAATATTTAACAGAGCTAAGTGGGAGGACTTCTCACACACAGACATGTTTCCTTCTGGATTAAATCAGATCCGGTTTCGTTTTTACTGCTTAAATCTTTATATTTCTCCGTCTCTCTTACCGATTTCTGAAGTTTTTTTAGTTCTTCCTGGATGCCAAGTTCTGCTCTGTGAAGAGGAGTGTTGTTGAGAAACACCTCCTCCACTTCGCTGTCCATCTGCAGAACAGAGTACCAAACAGTAGAAGAGTGATGGATACAGTAATAGGAGTTAGTCTAAAGAGCAAAAAACTATTCTTTTTATGAACAAGTCATTTCTAATCATTGAATTTAATATGTGATGTGTTTCCTGTATCCACATGAAAAAACAATACCGTACTGAAATTTATAAATTGCTCATTTTGTTTGTTTGTGTTTGCTTAAAGATCCCAAAATGTTAAAAAGTTGACATTTCTTTTACAGATGGTCACTATTCTATATCAAAAATAAACAGAAACTCTTCAGTTAAAAATCAAACTTGGGGCTTTTACATAATCTAAAAGACCTGGATGTTTACCAGGCAGGGAGGGTTTTATGAAAGACACGGTTGAATTGCATTATGGGCATTCTTGGACCTTGGGACTTATAAGTCAGGATATGTCAGACTCTGTTGCATCAGTTTTGGCCGTTCCTTTTCTTTTTATTCATTCTGATTTTTGCAAGGCCCCCAATATTATCTGTTTAGAAGTAAATAGGCAAAATACAGGCATGTCATTATTTATATATAGGCCATAAAGGGCTCCTTTTATGCTATTTGTTGGGGCCATGAGGTTTTTGGCAGCTAAAAATATGGGTGTGCCAACCATTTTTATACATTTTGACCTGACAAGGATCCAACTTGGATCAACATGTTGTCTATTTGAATACATTTTGTGGCTCAGAGTGTGCAGGTGTTTTTTTCATTGATGCTGCCTTTTAAACAGCCTTACAATTACACTTCTGCAGCTACAAATAAGGTCACAAGCAAGAAACGGGTGAGAAACTGCACTCTAGGAATATTTGTCCTATCTAAAACTTTCATAATTGCAGCCTCTAGGGGGCGACGTGGCAGCAGTGACAGACACACAGATGGGTAGAGAGAGACAGACAGGTAGATTCACCTGAGCTTGAACCTGAACCAGAGGTGAGGCAACAACCATCAGAGCCACAAACTCCACGAATATCAGAGCAGAAAACTGGAGAGGACAATCACAGGTTAGTATGTGTGTTTGTGTGTGTGTGGGTGTGATTTAAGTCACTTTCAGGGACACACCAGACTTAAGACCAGTTGATTGGGGATGGCTTGTGCAACTGAATGTGTGTGTGTGTGTGTGTGTGTCTCACCACCAGCAGAAGAGGTTTGAGGTCCAAAGAAGCAGCGCAGACGCCCAGAACAGACAAAAGCACGGTGAGCGGGCCAAACACCTGCAGGACCAGTAAACCATCGCTGCTGGACAGCTGGTCGAACAGCTGAGAGAGAAACAGAGAGAGAAACGATCAAATACTTCACACATAACTGTAGCTTGAACACTCCTCTCACATATTAAAACATGTATATTCAGTTTAACACTTTAAACTTCACTAATGTTGGCTGCACACTTTCAATTTGTCTTTTTGAAGTAAAAAGAGTTGTGTATGAAAAGGATTTTGAGGAAAAAATATTTAAATGAGAACATTGTTTTGTTATATCGAGTAACTGAGAAAATATTTTATGTATTTTTTTGTATAATGAGAACATTTTTCTCTTTGTAATGAGAAAATGCATTTCCTCATTATGAAAGAGTGAACAATATCCTTAATAACAACCCCGTCTACCTCTGATTGGTGTGAAACAAAACGTTTGAAATGTATCTGAACTGCCATTAAATCCACCTTCTGGACATTAACTGTCAGGGCGTATAGGGGATGGGAATGTGACATCATCAGCAAGTTGGCCATTTTTGGAGGATACCGTCACCTGAACACCTTCACCACCCATCCAGCTGGGTAGTCTCAACCTGTTAAACTCTGTGTAAGTCTGTTAAACTTCAATTTGCTGCTGAGTCTCTCCAGATTTATTTACTTTATCATCTCGCTAGTTAACTTGACACTATTTGTGAGCTTTATCAAGCTTTATTTGCCTCCTCCTCTTTTTCTACACAGCTAGTGAGCCAAAATAAACATCTGTGAATGTTCATTAGTTGTCAGATCCTGTGTTGTTATGTTGAACATCCTCACTGACAGTCAGAGCACAAAATTAAAGTGAAATTAAAGTGAAAAGCAGTTAAAATAACTAAAAATATGATGATAAAGGCTGCTCTTCTTCATCCTGTCTGCTGTTAATATCATCATTTCATCAGGAGCTCTTGAGCACATTAAGAGCAGCAGTGAGCTATAGATAACTTGCATAATATAACAAGTTGTTTTTCAAGTTATGAGAAAAAAGAGAAAATGTTCTCATTATACCCAGTTGTGGGTAATGAAAGTTTTCTCCTAATAAGGAGAAACTGAGCAAATATTTTTTTTGTCCTGGTGGCAGGAACACGCTGCTCTTGATTAATGAAATTGTAAAAATGTTATATTTAAAAGTACCGCCATATTTACAGTTGCAAAAAACAAATAAAAAATGATTTATGTCTTTGAATACACATTTCATTGCTTATTCTGTTTACATTTGTTGTCACTTTTACTTAATTTAATAAGAGATTTACAGTAATTTAATGATAATTTAAATAATTAAATAATACAGTCGTAATTTAGAGTTCATTAATCAGTGTTAATTAAGTTATAATTTTACATTTATTTGTTTAATTATTTTCTTATTGATATATATTTAACCCTTTCATGCATGAATTATTAAATCACAGAGTAAAATTTTTTTTTATTGTTTAGTTTTACTCTTAAACAAGTGAAAAATCATGTCAGTAACTTTTTTTTTTTTAATATATTGAATTTTGAAATGTGTCGACTGTAGTGGACACCATGCATCAACGGAGTAAAAAGTGATTTATGGAAATCAATATAGTCAATATATATATATATATATATACATGTTTATATATATATTATTTTATTACTAAGAGCAAATGGTATGAATACACATAGGAACATTAGATAACAACAACAATAGAGAGAATATTTGAAAAACAAGACCTAGGCCCAATTGACAGAATGTACCCTTTGTTGCATGACGTCCATTGGAGCGGACAGATGTATTTTCAGTCACAGAAAATAATGTACAGGAAAAATATTATTAAAAACTTGATAAAAGTATTTCAAAAATCTTATTTCGTTGAAAAATATACTTTTTACCTGTTTTTTTCCTCTGAAAATAAAAGTATTTAACAGATATTCCTGAGCTACTTGGTCCCTTTCCTCCACTCTCCGCCATGTTGAATTTATGATTCAATATCTCAAAATCACAGAGAGAGTCAAAAATGATATTCAGATGGAATTGTAGACAACACTTTGGGGGTTCACCACCTGATAGTTGGGACATGGTACTACAACTTAAATGGTTCAAGATGGCTTCCAAATATCTGTCCACTGTAGTGGACACCATGCATGAAAGGGTTAATCACTTGTGTATTCACATTTTTCTAAATTTAAAGTAATGTAGTCACATCTGCTCTGGTGAAAAGTTTTAAATGGACGTTTAGTCTTCTGTGTGGTGACGTCAGAGTTACCTCTGGTATGCTGCTATGGATGGTGGAAAAGCCGACGCCGATCATGACCACACCAGACACCTGCAGAGATGATGATGAGTGGAAACATTAGGACAGGAGTTGGATCAAAGTGCTGTTTGTTGGGTTTGAGCCTGCGTAGGAGGAAGTCTGTAACAGCAGCGACATTCCTCTCAAACTACTGCGCCTCCCCAGAGAGACGCTCATCAGACTCCCATCAGCTGGGAACTCTGACGGCTCGGAATCACAAACCTCCACTCTGAGAAACTCTGGCTGCAGTTTAAAGTTTCCAGTAGAAGCAGCTTCAACAAAGTTTCTCATGATGAAACATTTTCCTGCAACTTCATCTGAGGATCATCAGTGTTTGTAGTTTGATGCAACAGAAAATAAAATACTGATTAGATTTTTTAGTTTTGGTATGATTATCTTCTTATTATTTATTTTCTTTTCCTTCTTCTACTTCTTCTTCTTCTTCTTCTTCTTCTTCTTCTTCTTCTTCTTATTATTATTATTATTATTATTATTATTATTATTATTATCAGTGATACTGTTGTGGTTGTTACAATGATGATGATGATGATGATGATGATGATGATGATTGTTATTATTATTATTATCATTATTATTATTGTTTCTATTATAGCATCTTTCAACAACAATGCAATTCAAAGTCAAAGTTTATTTGTCAGTTTTTTTGTTTTTGAAATAGTCATAATAAATATAATTATTTATTATTAATTATTATTATTATGTCAATCAATTTGATTGTTTTTTACTTATATTTCTCGTGTGCATGAGTCTCAAATTGTTTTAATGTTTACATTTGTTCCATTTTATTATTGACTTTCAATCACACTAACCTGTATGAAAGGAACTCTACAAATAAAGTTTGACTGATTGATTGATTGATTGATTGAATAATTGACAGTGTTAACAAAAATACTGATTTAATCCAACACTGACAGTATTTGTAACTTATTTGGGTTGAGTTCAACTACAGCTTACTAATTACTGTAATCAGCTGATGTAGTGCAAACAACAACAACAACAACAACAACAACAACAACAACACAGAAGCCAAAACAGGAAAACACCATAATGTAGCATTTAAGAGTTTGTGCAGAACTAAAACTGGCAATATTAGAAATGAAACGCTGTTTTCAAGCTTATTGTAATAACATTGATCATTATCATTTCATTAGATAAAGTGAATTTTTGCACTTGATACTTTTTTTGCTAAAGGCAAGAAACCAGGAGATGGATGAGGAAGAAAGGAGACGAGGAAGAGAGAAACCAGAGAGGAAGAAACAAAGAAAGGATTGAAGGGAGGAAGCAAAAAGAGGAAAGAAGAATGAGGAGATAAAACAAAATATTTTGCAGACTAATCACAACTAAACACATATTACTTAATAATATTTTATTCACTTTTTATTTCACAAAAACACTAACAGAAACAAATATTTTTGATGAGGATTTATTGAAGTAGTATTAATAGATTATTTTGGTAACTTGGAGGCAGCAAACCTGAGCTGTCAACACAAACATGACTTAATAAAGCTAACATGTTAGCAAACAGTAAAGTTGTGAGCTACAAAACCAAAACAATGAGCTGAAAGATGCTAAAAGCAGCCTGGTCTCACCAAATGGCGTATGAATAACTCGCCAGTTTATTAAGTTATCACTATGTGTTTTTTTTGCTTTTGGTGTGAGTGGAGGGCTCGGTAGTTACACAGCAAAATGGCAAAAAGTTGCAAAAGTAGCAGGAGCCAATTTTTACATTTTTACCGCATTTTACTGAGCATTTTAACTCAAACCATGATCTTTCCCTAACCCCAACCAAGTGGATTTTGTGCCTAAACCTAACCAATGGTGTTAAATGACACACGAAATGTCCTTAAAAGTGGTGTGCTATTTATACGCCATCCCATTGGATCACGTTGGCTGAAAGAGAGCTGAAGGGGAACTGATACAATATGTTGAACTTGTTAGCAAACAGTTGCTTATTTCCACATCCAGAAGTTACGGAGCAACATTATCATTCATTTGGAGTCGTGTTTCTGTCCACCTGTTGAATGTAAGTCCAATATTCACTCTCTTTTAGCTCAGTTTTTGGTCTCTACCAACTCCTGAGGGAAATATCTGGCTCTTTAGCTGCTAAATGCTCCACTATGTTCACCAGCTAGTCTACAGCTAACTGTGTCTGTTTGTTTTGGTGCTGAGCAGGTGGTGTACAGTGGCTTTTTACAGCTTTTTTCTCTGAAAACGACACTATGAGAGCACTGAGAGCTGAAACTCACTATAAAGCTCCGTAAAGCCGAGAGAAGCTGCAGAGTCAATGATAATTCTCTGTAAGTTCATCACTATGAGCCACGACCAACACATTACACACTGAATATTACACTTTCAGTTTAAACTTTATATGGTGGTTTCTAAATGACATCCAATAAATCTTTTGTATCTCTGTGATGCAAATTTTAGTTCATGTGCTGACATCGATATATCTGTGATAAGCTTATTTCCCAATTTATCACGCGGGCTCTATGTAATTGTCACTGATGTATCTTCATGTTGTAGCTGGTGAACGGGTCCCATGTCTCACATTCTGTCGAGTATATTAATCTATAACAGTGCATCATATTGTCTCAGTTGATGATGTAATTTGTTTTGTATGTAACTAATTATTTTGCAATGTTGTTGAACTCTTTTAAGCCTCTTCTTAAAACATACTTTTATCTGAGATTCTTTTGTGATTCACTAGAGTTTGTATTTTCTTTGAACTTTCTTTTATTTCTGTTTTTATTTCTTTTAAATTGTCTCTTTGTTTTATTTTATATTGAACTGGTTTTATCTGTTTTTTAAAACCTAGTCGTTTTATGATTTGTCTGTTTTATTTTGCTGCCTTTGTGAAGCACTTTGTAAAGCAGGTTTTGAAAATCGCTCCTTAAATAAAGATTATTATTATATAGTGAAGTAAAAAATACATATAAATAAGTACATTGAATAAACAAACCGTCCTGAGATGGGACAAAAATATTAAAATACCAGTTGCTCAAATATACACAAAACATTAGATAGAATTAATGAAGCCTGGAGTTTGCTACCAGAAATATAATATATAATTATAAACATTTTCAATTGTTAATTATGATTGATTAATAAATAAAATCATTACAGATAAATTAATTAAGTTTAAATTTACCGTATGAAGCCAACATGGACAAGAAGTCTTAAAAGTGCTCCCAAAAAAAAATGGAGATTTGAACATCTGCAATAACAGTTGGACAAACATCTGATGATGATCATGTGATATGAGTGAAAGCTCCAGAACATCTACTGAATGGACTTTGTGGTAAGATTATTTTCTCAACTGCTGTTGTCAAAGTCTTAGTTTCACAAAACAGCAAATAAAAAAAGTTCAATTTGATTATACATATACATATATAAATATAGATATAAATATACTGGTATTTTTTGCATTTATGTATTTTTTTGTATTATTGTATTTATACTTTTTATACTTTTATATTATACTTTATATACTTTTTATTTATACTTTTTATACTTTTTAATTTGTACAGCAAAGTCAAGAATAAACTTTGAAACTCAGTTTATGAAAGTATTGAATATATTTTCAGTTGTTAATCAAAGTTTTTTCTAAAATGATCAACAAATGTGTTAATATTCATGTAAAGAGAAGCATCATTGAGCTTCATTCAGATCCTCACATTCTGGTTATTTGGCTTATTTACACATTACATTTATTTTGTCCAAACTATAAATCTCCAACGATGGAAAGTAAAGACAGTGTTGAATAAAACTTAATACAATTTAAAAGACAAAAAAAAATTTGGTGTATTTTAAGGAATTATTACATTTTATTTTCCTTGTTGTTATTTTCCTCAGTGATCAATCTAACGCCTCTGCCGCTGAAGTTTCCAGCTGCTCATCATCACATCCATCACAGCCCAACACAAACATGCTGCTAGCAGTTAGCAATTAGCGGTTAGCTTACCAGTAGCAGCACAGTGACACAGATGTCGAGTCCTCGCAAGTAACTCCTGCAGCGAGCCATGACCGCCGCCCGAGAGAGTCGAGCTAAAATAGAAACAGAGTAAAGACCAGAGCCGACTGTGTGTGTGTGTGTGTGAGTGTGTGTGTGTGTGAGTGTGAGTGTGAGTGTGTGTGATGGATGTTGTTTAAAGCTCAGAGTGTTTGGCTGCAGAACGAAGAACATGACCAAGTTTGGAAGATCAGCTGTAGGAGAGGAGAGGAGAGAAGAGGAGAGGAGAGGAGAAGGAAGCAAGAGTGGAAAGGAAAGAAGGAAACAAGAGAAGAGAGGAAAAGAGACAAGAGGAAGGAAGGAAACGAGAGGAGAGAATGAAAGGAAACAAGACAGGAAAGGAGAGAGAAAGAAACAATGGAGGAAAGGAAAGAAGGAAACAAGAGAGGAAAGTAGAGGTTACTGCAGGTAACAATTATATCTAATTAAGAGGAGAGGGAGGAGAGGAAGAGGAGAGAGTGATTGAGACGGAGATATGAGGGGAAGTGAAGAAAAACAGAGCAGGGGAAGAGGGTTGAACAAGACAGATTGAAGGTAAACAAGTGCGAGAGAACCTGCAGAATATCTGCGGTACAACAACATGTTTATCCCTACAACACGTCTCATAAACACAGTGCCAAAGTTCCCCACAGAACAAAAACAATGCGTGCTAAAAAACATGGCAACAGCAGACTCAACAAAGCAGCTCAGACGCCCTTCTGCCTAACTACTTCCTCCAGCTTTTCCTGCTCCCCTCCCAACTGGACGTAACTGGAAAAACCACTGATCAGATGCCAGAATCACCACAACCGACTCCTTTCTAAGCGAGAGAGCCGAGGCTCAACTGTCAGCCGCTAACAGGTGTCTGAGCTCCTCATCCTCTCCTCAAAGGTGAGTTCTGACACCTTGTGGAGGAAGCTGATTTCAGAGGCTCGTATCTGTAGTTTCATTCACAACCTGAGTCACTACGAAGCAGCAACTACTACGGTTTGAGGCTGAAGCCAGTGTGAACACGGCAGTGGTGTGACGCTGGTTCCAGTGGTGGAAAGTAACTAAGTACATTTACTCAAGTACTGTACTTAACTTCTCACATGCTTTCATTTCAATAAATGTTCAAATGATCCAATATTTCAGCAAAAATCAAAGATTAGAGAAAAAGTCCAAAAACTGAAAACAGATTTGTGTATCAGAACTTTGTTTTTTCTTCTTTCCTCTCCCATTAATCATCTCATGACCCCTCAGATTTACCTGCTGACCCTTTGGAGGGGCCCCGGCCCCTAGGTTGGGAACCATTGGACTAAACTAGCTAACTGTATATAAAGTAGTGTAAACTAGCTCCACCTCCAGCAGCTACAACAGTAACATGCTGCTCTAACACTGATGCTTCACTATTAATAATCTAATGATGTCATATATAATAATATATCAGTCAGAGGGACCAAACCACTACTTTTACTGCAATACTTTAACTACATCAAGCTCATAATACTTATGTACTTTTACTGCAATACTTTAACTACATTTTGCTGCTATTTTTACTTAGGTGGGACTTTTCATAAAGGAATTTTACTTGTAAGGGAGTGTTTTTGCATTTCTATGTTGGTACTTTTACATAAGTAAACAATCTGAGTACTTCTTCCATCAACCAACTGATTCCCATTAAAAAAGCATCAACTTCTTTCCAAGTGTGCTGGTGGTCATTTTGGAAATTATTGCTCCATTAATAAGATTTGAACATTTATAGTAGCTTTGATGTCTGCTGTGTCAGCGTTGATTGACAGTTGGCTCACCTGCTGCTCTCCCTGGTTCCGGGACTCACACTGAGTTCAATGTCACTAGATTATGATACTTATCTTTATGTACTATGTCTATGGTCACTACCCAAAACTGTGTGACCACAGATGAGTGTTGGTAAATGTACCCACAGACTGTACTATAACGTCAGTAGTCAGGTTTCCATCCGAATGTAGAGCAGATTTCAACAGAAATTTCAGAGAATTGATAAAAGAAAATGAGAATTACTGTGCGTTTACATCCACTACAGTTTTGCAAATATTAATAGTTGAGTGCATCCAAGTAAACACGGCAGTCAATAAGATGGCACAACACAACATGGTCAAAGTTCCAAAACTTGAGGTGAACGTATGTAGAAATGCTGCCAGCCAATCAGAATAGAGTGGGCTCATGGGGAGGCGGGCCTTAAAGAGACGGCCTGTTTCAAACAGAGGCTGAACTGAGGGGCAAAAACAAGAGGTAGAAGAGAATGAATATTGGACAGGTGGACAGAAACAAAAAATCAAAACATTAAGATAAATTAAAAATAAGCAAATAAAACATGAAAATACATTAAAATTTAGACATTTTAGTGCAATAAATATACATAGATGGATGTTAATTGAAGGCCAGTTTATGTACTGTGTCATGCCAGTGAACCCTGTTGGATAGATATATTAAGATAAAATAGAGCAGAGAGGAATTTAACCACAGTGCTGTGTTGACATTAGACTAAAAATAACCGAGGGGGACGGACCGACTGTCTGGGTGTGTGTTTATGTCCATATGTGTGCATGTGTGTGTGTGTGTGTGTGTGTGTGTGTGAGCAACAGTCATAAACAAAGTTCTTGCTCTCTGCTGGTTTCTCAACACATGTGGTGTTTCTGAAACTATCTTTAGAATCAGAGACATTAGCCCACACCGATAATGATCATACACAGTGACCGACTGGAACTATTTCATCCATCACTTTCCATCATACAGTATGCAACAAATGTGTAAGAACATAGTTACATAAACAGAGAGTTACATTTCAGCCTCCAGATGGCGCTTGTAGGACTTCATCCTGTTACCAACAGCCTTCAAACCATAAACAGTGTATAAACACAGACGTAGTAAGGTGTGACGTCACCGGTTGGTTTGCACACTGAATCACAGAGAAGTTTTTAGTCAGCATCGTCTTTTCTTTTTGGAGCCAGGACCCTCCAAATAAGGAGTGCAGGGTGTAGCTACTTTAGCTAAATGGTGCTAACAGGGCAGGTATTATAATCAAGTAAGATTAGACTTTACAGACAAATACACTACAGTAATTTGACAGTTTTGTGTGTACATTTTCTTGTTGTTTTAAGTTGTTTTTTTTTTACATTATCTTTGGTCTTTGTCCCCCAGTGTGACTATTTTCAAGTATTTTTTCAGGTAAGTTGTTCAGCTTTTTATTCTAAAGACATATTTCACATATTTCCTACACTTTATAAGTATTTCATCACCTACAGAGGTCAGTGCAGCACTCTTTGTCCTCCATACAAGATTTAGTGTGAATTGGCTCTTTAACAATGAACAGAATATATAACATTATAATCTAAGCTAAAAGGACAACTTACTGGGAAAATGGAGCCGGCTCAGGTTTCCCTGAAGTGTGGAACGTTTGTTATGTGATCACAGGTGGTTGAATATGTCTCCGGTGTCGAATGTGAATATCCTCCTTGATCTTTCTCCGGTCGTCTACTGAGTCCTTGTCGATGACCTTTCACCCCTTCCCATGTTGTCTGCTTTTGGTGTTCATTTTTCTATTATGCCCAGGCACCTTCCTCCAAAAGAAAGTAACCTTTGAGTTTATTTTGCGATATATAACAGGTAACTTGATTGACTACATGCTGAAGAGTGAACTTTAGTTACTTGAGCGTCTTTATTCCCGCAATAACAGAACAGCTTAGATTTATCTGAAGGAGGAGGAGGAAGGAGGGAACTGAGTCCTGGCATTTATCAGAATTTCAACATTTAACCACTTCACCTGTGACACAGACAGAGAGCCAGACAGCTGCAGGCAGAGCTTCCCTTCATCATTTATTGTATTTAGACAGCTGGAACAGTGATAAAACCATTTTAAACAGCAGGCTGCAGACGCTCACACAGGAACACATCAGGCTCAGTATGTCAAGATAGCGAACAAACAACATCCTCTGTTATATTTCATTACGACATGCAGATTAAGTCCTGCAAAGTTTGGTCCAGGGACCCTCGGAGGTCCTGCTTGGGGTAGAGGGGGTCCACAGCAGAGGTTTCTTTCCATTGGTAATTTCAGTATACTGTTTTTGAGTTTTCAAGTATACTTTTACATATACTTTTTTTTGAATATGGAAGTCCTTTAAAAATTCAAATAAAAATAGAAAAATAGAAATAAAAATTCAACTCAAGCATCCCAAAATTATGACTTAGCACCTTAAAATTTTAAAATATATATATGTTTATATTTTTTTAACTAACTAAATATAACATTAACATCATAATAATTATGAGATACTCACAGAAATTTCTATTTTAATTACTCTTAATCTGCTCAAATGTTTATTTCCCTGGAACAGTAGGAGTGGAAAAACAAAAAAGATATAAATGATGGAGAACCTCTTATGTAGTATGACACTTATCCCAAAAAGGTTAAAAAAAATACACAAAAATAAACACATACTGGAGGACTTCAACCAGTGCCAGTAAAAAAAAAACTAAAATCCAAAACTCATTAATAATTCATAAATGCGACAGCAACAAGATTCAGAGTGCAAAAAACAAGTTTTGTTGCACAAGATTAAACCACAGCTCTTACACAAAATATGATAGTAATAAAACAATGTGATCTCATATATTAAATCTGTGCAGCAGTGTCCCATTGAAGGCGTATTGATTTATAATATCAATATTCTGTATCTTTATTTCTGAGAAGTTTATGGAACAGCGAGTTTAAGATGAGAAAGTTGTACATTTTACAGAAACACCACAACTTCAGCTACCTGAGACGATGAGTATTTTTGAAATATTTTCCAGGCATCATGA